>NC_059436.1:24074405-24374405 GCF_021028975.2 Sphaerodactylus townsendi
TACACCAAATCAGACCCTTGGTCCATCAAGGTCCGGAAGACTGGTGGCAGCTCTTGAAGGGTCTCAAGATATCTTTCAGAATCACCCATGACCTGATCCCTACTGGAGATGCCAGGGACTGGACCTTGGACTCCTGCATAAAAAACAGATGCTCCACTGCTGGGCCACGGCCTCTTCCTGCCCAGGTAAATCTGGCGAATGCAAACAGACCCAGCTGCAATTCGAAGCCAAAGGTGGGTTAGCCAAGGGGTGGACTCCTGCACTTGCATGAAGGAAGGAAAGGCAATAAAGTGATTGAAGAGGCAACAGAGGACAAATAAGGAGGAGATTAAGTGGAGGGTTTGACTAAGAAATAATTGTTTTCTATATACTCTAATTGCAGTGCACTTGTAAAAACTGCCCTCATAAGCTAATCTGCTGTTAGATTTTTCTTTATGTGTTTTTAATGAATTAGCAATAAAGATGTCTCTTCGTGCAGCTCCCACAAATGGTTCAGAGAAGGAGCAAGTCGGGGTGGAAAGATTAGAGACTGGGAGGCACTCCCAGCCAGGAAAGACATCCAGGAACCAACAAGATGCCACACCATCACCCCCTTTGGAGAATCTCCCTGGACCTTTGAGCCAGAAGCCATGCAGTTGATCACGTCCAGGGGACATCCAGTTTTTCACTTTCTTGACCCAATTTTTTCATCAGATCAGTTGTTATTTCCAGTTCTTGCACTCATTTTTGTCAACACCGTTCTCAAAATCTACTGTGCTTTCTTGTTGTAGTCCTTCCAGTTATCCCACAGATCTTTCCAAAACTGAAGTGTTGTAATTTTCTCTCGTTTGGTTTCAACATTGATATTTGTATTGAGTCTTTGGTAGAAACGCCTTTGGTCTGATTAAAATTGCTGATTTTGTCTGCACTGGATGATTTTGCTTCTTGCTGTTTGGTGATCTCCAACACTTCTTCAGTTTTCCTAGTAACTAGCCAATACCTTCTAACTAGTTCTCTCATCATCTTGTGGTTCTTTAATCTTTGTTCCTTCATATTTTTCAGGTTACTGGCATCTGACCTTAGGTTTTTTTGATCTTCTGTTCCAGTTGAATTTTCCACTTTGGTTTTAACTTTTGATTTATCTTGGGTTTAGGTCAGTGGTGGGACTCAGCAGGTTCGCACCACTTCAGCAGAACCGGTTGTTAAAATGGTGCTTGTAAACAATCAGTTGTTAAATTATTTGAATCCCACCACCGAAACCGGTTGTTAAATTATCTGAATCCCACCACTGGTTTAGGTGTTTCAATGCCGAGTTCTTGTGTGACCACTACAGCTGTTCTGAACATGAGCTGATTGGTTTGTTTGGTGGAAGTTATTTTGATTGTCATCAGTGCCATCAGTGCCTTGTTCACATTCCTCATTATGGATGCTCAGTCTTTTTGGGACACCATGTTTAATGCTGGCAGTCATTGTCTTTCCACATTTGACTGCACACACTTGATGACCTTTTCCCTTAGTTCTTTTTGTCTGTCAGTCAATCGGGTGTTCCCATGGGGACTTTCTGTGGCGGTTGCACTACTATACCGGCATTTTCATCGGGCAGTTCTACTATTACATCCCCTGATATTTTTGGAGTGTGTGCTATTCTTTCTTCTGGTGTTACAGTTTATTTCTTTTCACAGTTTTTCTGGATTTCTTTGAATTCTAGCTCTCTAAACATTTTATTCATTTTGATGAACTGGCTTTAATCTGCCAGTCTTTGCTCAAATCTAGATATTGTTGTTTCCACAGTTCATACATTTGCTTCAAGCATCCTTTTTTCTGGCTCTGAGTTGTAGTAACAGGCCATGATGGCACGGTTTTCTTGTGCAGAGAATAAAGCTACAAAGACCATTTAGGACTTTGTACATAAGTACAAGAACTTTGAATCTAATTTGGTTCTCTACCCAAAGTCAGTGCAGTTGGTGGAGCACAGGTTTTATGAGGGTCTGCCACAAAGATCCCATAAGAACCCTCGCTGCGAATTCTGGACAAGTTGGAGCTTCCAGAGAAGACTCAAGGGCAGCACTGAGTAGAGCTGTGAATTTGCAGGGTGGCCTCTGCAGAAGACCTTGGTCAGGTGATCAAACTTATTGTGGCAGAGCAGGAGGGGCGGGGCGGGAAGGCAGTTTCATAAATGCAGTCCTTGGGACACCGGCTTGAATACGGGTTTCATTAGAAGTATGCAAACTGCCTTGCTCTTGCCCACAATATACTTAATGTTTATTTTTTTATTCAATAATTTTAGAATTTTAAATGCTCTTTTTAATTGTTCAGGGCGCATCTGCATTAGATGTGAGCTTCCACACAGATCTTGCATCCTTTCTCTGTCCTGCACTCAGATTTTGGGAATATAACTGTTAGCCCTTCCTCTGCAAGGCAAAGCTACGCAAACAGGCCGTCTGCTTCAGAGGGGAATTCCTTTGTCAGATCAGAGACAGTTTGCTGAATGAAGTGAGAATGCTTATTGGCAAAAGTCTGGGATTTGCCAAGGGCAGCTAAGAGAGAAGAGTGTGAACCCAGAGGAGTCACCTTGGCTGCCCAGTGGATTTTGAACACCCATTGGCACTGCTAACCTTTGTTGCCCTCACCACTGCAGTGTCTTGACACCTGGTGACAGGTAGGGACCCTTTGCTGACATGCTGACAGCTAAACCCACAGCCTTCCTTAATATACTGACAAGAACGGCTAGTAGTGTTGGGAAGTTTTTTATCTGGAACAGGGCATCTGGCAGTTGCTTACTCAGAACCTGCTAAGCCATCCCAAAGGGTGCTTATGACCCTTTCCTCCCAGGTTAACTGTGGACTGCCTACTTCACAGCTCCTCTGCCAGGCGTCTGGGAAGGTCAGAGCAGGTCCCCAAAATGTGGTTGCCAATAACCTGGAGGGGAAAAAAAATAACAGACTTAACAGGTGAAAATAAGCAATTGAAGCTGTTCATGACGTGCAAGTGAATCATGTCCCCTGGTAAGTAGCACCTCATTCAGCTGCTGTTAAATGGGCATGATGGTTATTCTCCGGGTTGTTTATTTAGTTATATTTATATTTATATACATGATTTATAGTCTGCCTTTCTCAATTGGACTCAAGACAGATTATGCAGAGTGAGTCAATACAGTTAACAAGATCAGGCACTCAATTAACAATGAAGTGGGATTTAGATGGTAAAACCAATCAGAAATCTAAGAGCAGATATAAACCAAAGCATAAGTCCTAACTTGACACATTAAGTGTTACAAAAATTACATAGCAGTAGCCTTTCCTTTATTTCCTTTATCTTATGCTGATCTATCACTGTGATATTTATTTATTTTATTTGTTTAGTACATATCTATCCCGCCCTCCTCCAATCAAAACCAATATCCACAAACTGAACTCCTCTCTAACCTTCCAGGTACTGGTGGAGGGCAGGTTCCCAAAAAGTCAAAAGAAGCCAGTGGTCTGGGAGTACATAGCATCAATCAGTCAAATGCTTGGGTGAAAATGGAGGTCATAACCAGCTGCCGAAAGATGTATAATGTTGGTACATGTCGAACCTTTCACATTTGATTGATGGTAGGATCCTAGTTTCAGTAAGCTAAAGACAATAGTATAGACCACAGTCCCTAATTTATCTAATTAACTTTGAGAGTAATTTAGTATTGTACAACTCTGTTGCATGCATAGAAAAGTCCTCTTGAATAGTTCAGTTTTGCATAGTTTGTGGACAACCAGGAGAGCAGGAACTTCCCTGACCTCCTTGAGTAGGTCATTCCACAAAGAGGGGAGAAGTATAGCAGAGAAGGCCATGTGGACGAGCCATTGTTGATTCTGCCCATTTGCAGGTTCACAACTGCAGAAGTCCTTGTTCAGATGATCAACATTATTGTGGCAGAGCACAGGGGCAAAGGCAGTCTTGCAAATACGAGGGTCCAAGGCCACGAAGAGCTTTGTATGTGTTGGCCAAAACTGAGCTTGGTAGCTGATGGGCAGTTAGTGAACCCCTTGCAGGATGGGAATCACCTGCATGCTCCATCTAGCTCCCGATAATAGCTGAGCCATGGTGTTCTGCACCAACTGTTGTTTCCAAATTGATTTAGAAGGGAGACCAATGTACAGTGTATTATAGTAGTCCAGTCTGTATGTCACTGGGACATGGATCCAGGAGGCCAGATCAGTTGTATCAAAGTTAGGGGCCATCTTACAGGCTAGTTGCGAAAAAGCCCTTTTTGCAGTTGCATTAACTTTCTTCTTCAGCAATAACATTGGGTCCAGTGTGAAACTACAGGGCTTTTAACTGCATCAGCAAAGAACTCCCAAGAGAAGTCTGTTGTGATGTGCTGGGAGTTTCAGAGCAGAAGATTCCCTAGCTTAAATCTGTCCTTCCTGGCACTTAATCAGAATAGCTCAGAACTGGTCCTTAACCTCCAGAAAATGGAGCTACAACAGAACAACAATTTACTCTGGCATTCAAATCAGTTCTCCCTTCAGAACTTTCAGTCTTCTGGCTAAGAACACTTGGCAGTTCTCTCCAGCCAATCACGTGGAGTTCCATGTTAACCCTTTAAGCTCTCAACATTCTACTGCCTGAATGTGCCTAAGTGTCTATATATGTTACACTTGCTTGTTCTGGCTTCTGAAAGTAATGTGATCATAAAATATAGACCCATTAGAACAAGAATATTTAATAGAATCCTAAATCAGTGTTTTTATTTAGATCAGCTGACATGGGCACACATGCAGCGACGTATACTTTTTGGATGGGCAGTTTGGTGGCAGGACGGACAGAACAAACTGAGGTATCTGTTGGCTGTTGTGGATTTTTCTGGGCTGTAGTTTTTGCTCCTAATGTTTCTCCCAAATCTATGGTTGACATTTTCAGAGGTATGTCTCAGCAAGATGTGTTTCTTTGCATGGGCAGCAGACAAAATGTTAGGAGCAAAAACTGCCAGACCACAGCCACGTAGCCTGAAAAACCCACAACAGCCAGTTGACTCCAGCCAAGAACATCTGTGACAATACACTGAAGCATCTGTCTTCAAAGTGAACCCCCTTTTGCTCCAAACGATTTCCTCGACATTTTGCTTTTGTTCTTAAAATGTTTTGTTTTCACTGTTTGCATTCTTGATGGGCAGAAAGGTGGCTTACAGATTTTGGAAACCAATAAATAAAGTTTAGGACTGTCCTTTTTAGCCCCAGCTGGTTCTTCGCTTCTCCAGAACAAAACGAGCCACAGCTGGCATCGACAAGCTGAATAGAAACATGCTGACTCCTTTTAGGCAGATAGACTAAAATGCAGTCCAGTGGGGAGCGCTGACAGACGCTGCATCTTTTGGAAGGAAACCAAAATATGCACTTTGATTGATAGTGAGTTGCCAGAAGCTCTTCAGGAATTTCTCTGACTCTGCCCAGCTGGGATGGTGCCAGCTTCAGAGTTCTTCTGTGCCTGCTGCCCATATTTCATGCGTTCTCATACCTATTTTTATTTATTTATGTTGATGACCTGAGCTGCCCCGAGATTCCCAGAGTAAAGGAAATACAACATGGCAGTCTTGTCGTGGGATGACAAGCAGTTAATACATATTTAAATCCCTCTCCTTGCACCAAGTGTCATATAAATATTGTTAACAGAATGTTAGAATCTGTTCTCCTTGCCAAGTGCTTTCATTTTCTCTGCTTCGTGGCATGGAAATCATGGCCTGACGCTACACATTCAGATGTTTGCTTGCTGGGTCAATGAGTACTGGGGTGCCACTTTCCTGGCCACTGGTGGGGGATGGGGGATAGGGTTGCCCGCTCCAGTTTAGGGAACTTCAAGAGATTTGGAGGTGGAGCACGAAGAGCACAGGAACTTCAGTGGTGTGCAGGGCCAAACAGTCCACCCTCCAAGCCATCCATTTTCTCCAGGGGAACTGAATTCTGTAGTCTGGAGACAAGCTGTAATTCTGCAGGACCCCCAGGTCCCACTTGGAGGCTGACATCCCTAAAGGATACGAATTGTCTGTTCTTTTCAGTGTTGCCTACATATATCCTGGGGTGCCATCTCACCGTGACGTGCCTCTGAAGATGCCAGCCATAGATGCAGAGTACACAGAACACCTTGATGCCACCCTCCCCCGTCCTAGTGGGGGAATCAGTTGAACACCGAGGTAAAGAGGTTGGTCTTCTTCAGGCGTTGAAACTCCAGAAGTGTGAGCACCTGGTGGGCCTCTAGTAGGAAGGCAAAGAGGAAAACTGTTTCCATTCTATGTATTGTCAAAGGCTTTCACGGCTGGATTCAACTGGTTCTTGTGGGTTTTCCAGGCTGTGTGGCCGTGGTCTGACTATGTCAGATTACACAGGGAGGCCATTGAAATCCATAAACACCAAGAAAACCTCAACAAGAAGGTAGAGACTCTGAGAATGAACAGAACTTGGCTACCAGTAATTAAAAATACCAGAATCAAAGGCCAAGGGCATGCTAGGTTCATGGACAATGGACTCCACCCAGACACAGCGTTTGCATTCAATAATACTGTTGCTGCTGCAGGGAATGCAAATGTGAATCACTCCCTGGACTGAAAAAAACCCCACCCACAATACAATACAGTCAACCACACCTTTGCATATTAAGTTCCACCCAAACACTTACTGATTGGTTCCCCACCCTGAGACATGGACAATATATACCCCACTAAAACATTCCCTTCTCACTGGACACAGTGTGTAACAGACTTCTCTCTGTGATACACCTCTGAAGATGCCAGCCTTCAGATCTACCAGACCACGGCCACACAGCCCGGAAAACCCACAAGAACCTGTTTCCATTCTGTTTCTGGTTTGTTTTAGAACAAACCTGAGTTTACAGCTCTCAGGCTCATATCCCTCCTCGCACACACTCAAATGACCACTGGGCCCTTTCTTCTCCTGCTCATTCTCTCACTAGCTGTTTTGACAATAATTCCTGAAAAGGACCTCTTCATTGCTCATCCGTGGCTCGGAAGAGTTGAATTACACCATCCGTACTAAGTCAAGCAGAAAAACAACAGAGCTTTGCTTTCCAACAGACGAGGGGAACAAAACCCTCGACCAACTAGCTGCGGGCCAATTTTGAAGATTTTAATGGGGGCCTCGCTGTCTCACTAGCAGGCCTTGAACAGCCTCCATTTGTGGATTTTTGTCCTCTGGCAGACGGCAGGACACTGGCTGAAAAATTAAGAACTTGCCACAGTAGCCTCCTGAGACCTGGAGTGCCTTTTGTCTTCCACTGTTTCTCTTGATGATACCCTTTTACTAGAATAACTCACTGATGCTGACAGATAAGCTTTTAGGGTAGTGAAATCTTAGTGACACTTTAAGTGCCCCAAATGACAATACAAGGACGTGAGAAATTATCCTGTACACATTCCACACAACATAGTTGTCAAGCGCGCACACATGCTGTTTGGGAACCGCAGTTCCTGCCGTTGAGTGGCAGGTGACCCACCCACTCCATGTGGCTATCATTACAAGCCCTTCTTCAAAAGGGGCTGTTAGGTCTGTCAAAAAGAAATCACCTGGGACGGCTTTTCAGAGCCGGGGGCCTCCAAGACCCTCCCCTGCTGCAAATCTTTGGAAGAGAAAGCCAAGGTGACCTCTATGTGCGGGGATGCCCCTTGCGCACCCCTCACGAACCGTGACTATCTCCTCGTCCATCTGAGCCCCTACGCTAGAAAGGCTCGTCCAGAAATGAAGAGAGGTCTACTAAGGAAAGTGTAGCAGCCTCGTCTTGTTCACACAACGGATTCCCTGAAGGTCCTTATTCAAAATCCTCAATTTATCTGGTCATTAGATCTAATTAAATTCCTAAGACTTGGAGGCCTGATGAGTGGGTATTGCTTTTTCTCACCAATTAAAATGGAGGAGATTAAAAAATGCCCTAGATGCTTTGTCCTTGCCATGGTTAATTGTGGAGGGAGGGGACGGGTGTGCACCGCAGGCAGGAAAAGAAAGGAAGGAGGAAGCAACTTTGTTTCCATTTATACTCCCAACTTTCTCCCCAGTGGGGGCCCAAAGCACCTTACACCGTCCTCCCCCAGCCCTTTTAACCCCACAACAATCCTGTGAAATACATTAGCCTGAAAAAATTTGGCCCCAGGGCTACCAGGCGAGCTCCCGTGGTGGAGGAGCGAGTTGCCAGATCTGGGTTGGAAAATTCCTGAAGATTCTGGGGGTGCAGCCTGGGGAGGGGAGGGTTTGGGAGGGGGCGGGACTTCACTGGGGTGTGCTACCAAAGTAGCCATTTTCTCCAGGGGAATTGATCACTGGCACCTGAAGATTGGTTGAAATCCCAGGAGGTCTCCAGCCACCACCTGGTAATTGGTAGCCCTAGGGAGCAGGAACTCAAACCTGGGTCTCTTAGATCCTAGTCCGACACTCTAACTAACTCTAGTACATAGGTGTCAAACTCGCGGCCCTCCAGATGTTATGGACTACAGTTCCCATCAGTTCCCTACAGTTCCCTACAGCATTATGCTGGCAGGGGATGATGGGAAGTGTAGTCCATAACATCTGGAGGGCCGCGAGTTTGACACCTGTGCTCTAGTATATCCAACAATTATACCCTGCTGAGTTTCCTCCCTTCCCTGAAACCTATCCTCCTCGCTTCTACCTTCAAAATCTGCAAGAATGTTCCCACCCAAAGTTGGCAATAAACTCAAATCAGAAAAAAAAAACCCTGAAAAACCCTTGTTGGTATTTGTGGTGGTTGTTTTGGGGATGGGGGGTGGGGAGGTGTCATCGCCAAAAAATGGCAGCAATAAAAGGGAGCCAAAAAAATGGATCCTGAAAAATGTTGAATTTTTCTGACATTTTTGGGTCTCTTTGGCCTGTTGTCTAAAAACAACAACAATCCACCCCCAGCCCGCATTTTCTTCCCCTCTACCTACCTGCAGCCTGGCTGGGTCCAGTGTGAAACCGTGCACGCCGCTCAGACCCATGAGGTGTCCAGAGACAGGCATATTTTTCGGGTTCAAGTTTAATAACCTGCAAATTTAGGGGGAAAGCGGGTATGTAGTATTGGCTTTGGAGGGACTTTTTATGTCCAGGTCTAATAAACCCAACCCCCCCAAAAATACAGATTTTTTTGGCCCACTCCTAGATGGCAAACCTATTTTTATAGCCTCACTGGAAAGCCAGAAATCTAGGAACTCCCCAGCCTCTTTTGAGAAACCGTTTTAAAGTCTCAAGCCAAGACTGTTGCCTTCGACAAGGGCCAGCATGAAGCCAGTAGACCCCACTGGTGAGAAGGAGATCAGTGGTACATGTATGTGTGTGTGTGTGCCCAGTGTTAGTAGTAGTAGTGTTAGTAGTAGTGAAAATTGTGTGTAGTAGTAGTGGCCAGTAGTAGTGTTTATTGTTATTTATTTAAAACCCGAATTTCAGGGCTACCTTTCCACCCCCTGGTCAAGGAGTGAGTTTTTTTTTTTTGCAAAGTCCGAAAACAGTTGCTTTTTTAAAAAAACCCACACATTTAAAGTAATAACACAACTCAATTAAAAACATGAACAAACAATACCTGGTATTTATTTAAATCTCCAGGCAACTCTAACTCCATCAGACTTGTGATGACACCTATACATTAACATTGATCATGTGGACTGGGCTGCGTTGTGAAAGTGTACAGCAGCAACCCTTGAAACGGCCACCGACAGTCAAACACACCATTGAGGGATTGGCCATATGATTATCAGCCAACTGGTGATCAAAATGTGAACCTGCTCCTGTTTGAGCATCCCTAGCCGACTCTTTATTTCTCTGTCTTTATTAAAGTACATTTTTGTAGGGTGTTGTGGGTTTTCCGGGTTGTATGGCCATGTTCCAGTAGCATTTTCTCCTGACTTTTTGCCTGCATCTGTGGCTGGCATCTTCAATGAACACAGCCATACAACCCGGAAAACCCACAACTCCCCAGTGATTCTGGCCGTGAAAGCCTTTAACTATACATTTTTGTACTTTTTATCAAGAGTAGATTTATTAAAATGCAGAACAATAAAGGGAAAAATTCAGCATGAGGACCTAACAGGAAAAAATGACAGAATAGACACACACACACACACACACACACACACACACACACACGCACGCACACGCACCACCACCAGTTTTGATTTGCACCAATTAGAAGTGAAAAAGCATCAGAGGTTTCTGCATCCCGTAAAAAGGGGGACAGTGAAAATGCCTTCCTCAGTAATATTCCCCAACTCTTCTGCAACACTCGGGCTGGTTCTGCAGATGGAGCTCTAAGATCACAAGACTCCACCAGCCTCGCTTGGCATCTGCCAGTCCGCGCACAACCGGCTCATCACAGCAACAGCGGCTGGGCGTTTTGAAAATGACTCTTATGAAATCTCGGGCTTGATATGCTATCAATTTTTCCAGATGCCTTTTCAATATCTGTCTAGAGAACTCTTTGAAATTACAGTTGTTACCACAGCTTGGCACCTGACAATATGGTGGCTCCAGAGGCAGCCTGTGATTGAGGCGGGGGGCTACTGATCCTGGCTTCAGGCTGCACAGATGGTTGGGAGATGGTTGGGAAGAGTCCCAGCTGTGCAATGAGGCCGGGGCCCTTGGCTGTGAGCCTGGGTGCAGAATCTCCAAAAGTCAATGAACAGGGGGCAAGAAGCAAGCCACGTTGCTCCAACTGCTTGCCAGAGGCCGTGGTCATCTGGAGATGCCCATGACAGATGTCCAGGCAAAGAAGAAGAGTTGGATTCATATCCCCCTTTCTCTCCTGTAAGGAGGCTCAAAGGGCCTTACAATCTCCTTTCCCTCCCCCACTCACAACAAACACCCTGTGAGGTAGGGAGGGGCTGAGAGAGCTCCAAAGAAATGTGACTAGTCCAAGGTCACCCAGCTGGCATGTGTGGGAGTGCACAGGCTAATCTAGTTCATCAGATAAGCCTCCACAGCTCAAGTGGCAGAGCAGGGAATCAAACCTGGTTCTCCAGATTAGAGTGCACCTGCTCTTAACCGCTACACCACACTGGCTCTTGTGTGACCAAATGCTCCTTCATGCCAACAATTCCCTGCATACAAAAAAAGACCACATAGGCTGCTTTTCCATGTGGATGAACATTCGGTCCAGCCATCAAAGAGCCTGTGTGGGGTGGCAGTTTTGGGAGACACCGTTCGAATCCCCACTTGTGCCATCCAAGCCTTCTGGGTGACCTTGGGCCAGTCGCACTCTCTCAGCCTGACCTACCTCACAGGGTTGCTGTGAGGATAAAATTGATTAAAGGAGAAATATGAAAGCTGTCATGGGTCCCTTTGAGGAAAGAAGTGTTGTGTAAAAGAAGTACATAAAGAAATAAAGAAGGAAAGAAGCCCTGCTGGGTGAGACGAATGGCCCATTGGCTCCACTGTCCTGTCTCACAGAGGGACAGGCCAATTGGCTCCCTATGCACACGCGTCTCTGCAACCTGAATATGATGCAGTTGAGAAACAACGTTTGTACCTCAGTGGGAACAAGGCCTGATCCTGACATTGTGCCTATGAGTCTGGGAGCTGTGCCATTCCAATAGCTCATGAAACCAGGTTGAGCATGGGAGAGGTGTGAGGACATGCCCCTCCTCCACTGGGAGGCCTCACAACCTCCATAAAATCAGTGGCTACACCACATGTATAAATTGTGTCTCTCCCCCCCCCAACCAGAATGAATTTGTGTGCAGTGTGGCTACTCCTCATGATAGTGGTACAAAGTTTTCAAGGCAAGAGATGCTCAGAAGTGGTTTGGCTTTGCCTACTTCTGTGTAGCCACCCTGGACTTCCTTGGTGGTCTCCTATCCAAGGATTAGCCAGGACTGACCCTGCTTGGCTCCTGATTGGATCAAGCCCACCTGGGCCTCCAGGTCAAGGCAGAAATGAAGAGAGGTGCTTGGCCATTGCCCGCCTCTGTGTGGTGATCCTGGACTTCCACGGTGGTCTCCCATCCAAGTACTAACCTGGGCTGATCCTGCTTAGCTTCCAAGATCACGTCAGGCTAGTCTGGGCTATCCAGATCAGAACTATGGATTATGCAGGGTTCTTTATAAAAGAAAAGAACAATAGAAATGAGCGCAAACAAGCACAGGTATATACTTGCAATCTGTAGGTTGGACCAGGGACTGCTTTCTGGGTATGGGGCATTAGCCAGCCTGCCATTTACAAGAGCATGAAGAAGATTTGCAAGACTCTCACTTGGCAATACACAACCAAAAAGTTGACATCTTCCAGCACTTTTGCAACACAGCAAGATGCCAAGATTGTCTCCTCTATCTTGCATCTTCCCAGGTTTGCTTAGAGATGTCATGGGGGATGGGTGGGGGTGTCTGCCTGGATGCAGCCGTTCTTGGTCTCTGGGCATTGTTGAAGTGCGCACAGCATTGAATGCTGCTGATCGAATGGGAATGGGGTGGGGCTGTGAATGGCAGAGGACGCTGGTCTTTCACAGGCAACCAATAAAGGGGGGGGGCACCACAATTTAGCATTCCAGTTTTCTGTTTGGTGGTGGATTTTAAAATGCAGATCTCCTGGGACCAAATGGAGGTATTAAAAGCACATATTATCTTTACAGGTATAATCCCTCTTTTGAAATGGAGTGAGGAGTTCCAGCGCACCAAAAATGAATATAATTTTCGACCCCATGCTTGCCAAATGGAGAGAGCCGCTGTGCGCTGTTGGGAGGGCTTTCTGTGTGTGTGGGGAGGGGGGAGGGTTGCGCATGCATGTGCAGCTGAGTCCAGCCTTTCCAGGCTATGGCTTGATAGCATGACTTTGCAGCCAGGGCTTAGTTTTTTCCCCATCGTCTTGACAGCACCGATCCATCTGTTATTGCCAGAGCGTGCATCAGGCATCCCTCAAGGCGATCTTCTTTTTCCTGGGCAGCATCTCTTTGTATCAGTTGGAGGGCAGAGACACACCTGGAAACCTCCTTCCACACGTTAACAATGCACAATCTGGCTGTTGGCTCCACGTGGCAGCCCAAAGCAAACGGACCCGTGGCTTGCCTGGGCGGACCCCACTTCTGTTCGGGGTTGTCTTCTCCCACACATCCTGGCTCATCTATTCCTGTCTGTCTCCTGATTCCTATTGTTTTGGTGGCTCGACTTCTTGGGGAATGGGGCAGGATTTCTTTCCTCAGCACTGGCAGTTCCCCTTCTTAGTAGGGCTGACAACTCCCACTTGGAAAATTCTGGGAGATTTGAAGATGAAGCCAAGAGGAGGTTGGGTTTGGAGAAAGGACAAACCTCAACAGGATACAAAGCCACAGCGGCAGCATATGCCCTCCAAAGCAGCCATTTCCTCTCGGGCAACTAAGCTCTGTAGTCTGGAGACCTGTTGTAATCCCAGACAATCTCCCTACCATTCCAGGAGGTTGGCAACTCCTCTTCCTACAGAGATGGGTCACTCAGCCTTTCCCTCCCCCTTGTCTTGTGGTCAGCTCTTTTTATTCTGGGTGGCATTGCAGAAGGGCCGATGGCCAGTGGTGGGCTTCAAATAATTTAACACCCGGTTCCGGTGGTGGGATTCAAATAATTTAACAACTGGTTACATACAAGCACCCTTTTAACAACCGATTCTGCCAAAGTGGTGCGTACCTGCTGAATCCCACCACTGCCGATGGCGCATTTCTCGCCTTAAACGAAAATTCCCCAAGGTGTTTTACGAGACACGAACATTTATCATTTTTTGCAGTCAAGTTTGCAGCCAACTAACGGTGACCCTGTGGGGTATTCAAAGCAAGAGACGTTCAGAGGTGGTTTGCCATTAAAATGCAAAATCAATAAAAGGCCAATAAGATGCAATAAAAATTGAGTTACAAGCAATGAAAAGCCCATAAAATACAAATGATCTTTTGCAAATCTTTGATGGTGGGTCTTTAAATTCTGCTTTTATCCTCATTGATATGTTCTAGTTATTTTTTTTTCCTTGCTTGATTGTAGGCTTTAAGTGTGAATTTATTGTTCATTGAGTCTTGCTTGGAACAATATTTTTAGAAAGTAGCAGCTGCTCCGTCTGTCAGTTCCTCTCTTCCTTCCCATCCTGGTTGTCAAGAAATACTTTTGTTGTACATATTTGAGCAGGGGCTCCCGAACCCATTCAACCTGGGGGCACTTCTGGAATTCCGAGAACCGAGAGAGGGCAACACTACAAAATGGCGGCTTTGGCAACCAGGGCCAACCAGCAAGCAGGGGCCAGGGGGCACTTGGGCAAATGACAAAACGTTAGGAGTTGCAAACCATGCATCATCCTACCGTGGCCGCTGCCAGTTCTGGATGAGCGCTCCGTAAAGGTGCCTCCTGGATTCTCCTTAAGCACCTCCGGTCCCAGTTGGGGCTATCTTTGTAGAAGAAGCAAATTAGGACTGGAAACCCCATCAGAGTGCAGCATGGAACCTTTGGGTATCATATTGGGGTGGAATCTATGGTATTCTAACCAGTGGAGGTCCCTCCCCTCCCCTTTTCCAATCACACCATGAAGTAGACAGTGCTGAGCAAAGTGACCCAAGGGTCTAATTTAGGGGTGGCCAACCTATAGTGCTCCAGATGTTCATGGACTACAATTCCTATCAGCCCCTGTCAGCATGGCCAATTGGCCATACTTTTGTTGTACATATTTGAGCGGGGGATCCCAATTGGCCATGCTGGTAGGGGTTGAGGGGAATTGTAGTCCATGAACATCTAGAGCACCATAGGTTGGCCACCCCTGGTCTAACTCTATCCAAAATAGTAGCACCAACCAACTTTAATTGAGGAATCCCCAGAGATTTGAGGGTCAAGCCTTGGGAAGATGAGATTTGGAAGGAAGAGGGATCTCTGATGCATAGAATGCCACAGGCTCCGCCCTCCAGAGCAGCCATTTTCCTCCAGGAGAACCGTTCTCTGTAATCTGGAGATGAGTTGCAACTCCAGGATAACTCCAGGCCCCACCTGGAATATAAAGAAGCTTCGGAGGACAGGGATCCCTGACATGACCCAACAAGGGAATACGAGGGGATGCTGGGAAAACAAACAGGAACACCCTCAAGGAATGCAAAACTGCAGAGCAGAAGTACAAAGAACCCTGTGAAAAACAGGAGCATATTATAAACTGCAGATTGAAAACACCAGCTGAACGAGCACTATGAGCAAAGTACATAGCCAGCAGACAATTATGAACAGTCTTCAGTATACTAATAACAAAATGTATAAACACACAGGAATAACGTCAAAAATAATTGACAGTATAAATATATAATGCATCAAACAAGTATTTTAAAAAAAAGATTTACCATGTACGACAGACGGATTGCCAGCCAAGAGCCGTTTTGAGTGACTCTCCGTAGAATATTTCCAGCATGTTTATTATTTTTATTTGTTTATTAAAACATTAGTATCCAACCTTTCTTCGTGCTTCTCAGTGGCTTACAATGATTGCTAAAACAGCCCCAGTTGGACCCAAAGATAAAATAGCAACCCCCAAATCTCTGCTACACCAAATATGCCGGCCATCCAGTCACCCTCAGCCACAGCTGACAAACAAGCAGGTCTTGTGGTCCTTCCTGAAGATCTTCCAAGAGGGGCTCCCTTCTCCTCTTCAGGAACCCCATGGTCCCATTGATTCAGTCTTCTGGCAATGTTCCAATTCAAAATGACGCCAAATGGAGTGTAGGGAGCCACAGGTCTCCACTTGAGACCCAAGAGAATAAGAAGAGTTTGGATTTATACCCCCCTTTCTCTCCTGCAAGGAGACTCAAGGTGGCAGACAAAGCCCTTTCCCTTCCTCTCCCCACAACAGACACTTGTGAGGCAGGTGGGGCTGAGAGAGTTCTGAGAGAACTGTGACAAGCCCAAGGTCACCCACAGGCTTCATGTGGAGGAGTAGGGAATCAAACCTGGTTCCCTGGATTGGAGTCCATCACTCCAAACCACTCCACCACGCTGGCTGTCAGGGTGGGGTTTGGAGCAGGTGGGAGCTCAGCAGGGATGAGCGATGCCAGAGGATCTACCCTCCCTCTCAATCTGTAGTTTCCTCCAGTGGCACCGATCTCTGTAGTTGGCAGATCTGTTGCATTCCCAGGAGAACTCCAGGCCCCACCTGGAGGCTGGCAAGACAGGCTCCTCACAAAATGGACGCCTCTCAGAAAATGTTGGGATTCATCTCATGTGTCAAGCTTAAGTGGGAAGGTGATCTAATCAGATCACCTTGATCTAAGCAGTGCTCCAATCAGACCACTGCTTACCCTAATCTGCCCCCATCCAAGCAATCAATCAGTTTTCAAGAGAATAGTTCCAGCATTCTCTTGTATCCTGACACCCTATCAATGACTCTCCTATCTTATTGGTTGTGGTGGGTTTTCCGGGCTGTGTGGCCGTGGTCTGGTGGATCTTGTTCCTAACGTTTCGCCTGCATCTGTGGCTGGCATCTTCAGAGGTGTATCACAGAGAAACTGGTTGTGGTAGGTTTTCCAGGCTGTGTGGCCGTGGTCTGGTGGATCTTGTTCCTAACGTTTCACCTCCATCTGTGGCTGGCACCTTCAGAGGTGTATTACAGAGGGAAGTCTGTTACACACAGTGTCCAGATTGCCTGGGACTCCTATCTTATTGTTTGAACCCCAGAAAAGCAACCAATCCTTTGGCTTTCCTGTCAGCTGACCTCTTTTTGCCTCAGGGTCCCTTTTGAGCAATCAATATTGGTCCTTTGGGCATTCATAGCTTGTGGGTTCTGGATCCATGCATACATCCTCTCCCTCTTACCTCTGGAAACACTGGACATTTGGGAGTGTTGTGGGATTTCCGGGCTGTATGGCCATGTTCCAGTAGTGTTTTCTCCTGACGTTTCCCCTGCATCTGTGGCTGGCATCTTCAGAGGATTCTCGAAAGATTCCAGCCACAAGTGCAGGTGAAATGTCAGGAGAAAACGCTACGTGCACATGGCCATACAGCCCGGAAATCCCACAACACTCCAGTGATTCCGGTCATGAAAGCTTTCGACAATACACTGGTCATTTTCATCCTCAATTGTGCTCCCCCTGGACATCTTGTCAGGACTATTAACTCCCCCCCATCCCAAAAACGCCACTCAACCTCCATCCTTTCTGCCTTAGTCTGCCCTCATATTCTTTGCCTGCATATACTTATTGCTTAAAGTACATTCCTTGTCTTTTGTGATTTTATTAATAAAACTGAGTTATCCCGTTCCATAACTGCCTGCTTGTTTAAGATTTCTCACATGGATACAAAGGTTATTGATCCCAGTTACCCCCTCTTGCTCCCGATCTCCACAGTTAATTGTTCCAACTAAAAATTGGATGCCGTCTGCTTAGAGAAACCAGTTGCTATACAGCAAGGACCTTGTTCTGATTGAAGAAGAAGGGAAGTCTCAGAGCCTTAAGAAGGGCTGGTGGATTGCAAAGAATTTGTTATAATAACAGAGTAATCAGGATGGAATAGGGGGCCACCTCCACGCACACACAAACCCGCACACACACGTCTCTCTGCCACCCACCCACCTTCCTTTATTTCTCCCATCTGCACAAGGCTTCAATATTTCATGAGACCCAGATGCTTAATAATGGATGGGAAACATGTTTACAGAGAAGTATTTCTCACTGTAGATATAATAGAGCACCTCCCCGGACCTGTTCTTCGCGCCTACTTACATATCCCCCTTGATTGTCAGCTTGCCGAACAATCTTCCCCGGCCATCTGTGGGAGCCTCAGGAAACAGTTTTGTATGCAAATAATGAGCATCAGCATGGAGAGGGGGGAAAAGAAATGGGAAGGAGTGAAGATCTGAGCCCTCAGGGGCTGAGGACCAGGCTCCCCTCAGGATTTTGCTTTGGCCCAGAGTGGCTTGCCTTGGCCCGTTTCCTGTCTCTCGCTTCCTTTCTCAGCTACCAGGGAATGAGAAAAGGGTGGGATGAAGAGATATGGTTGCAAGAGATTCTTCCAACACCAAGGGAGTCCTCCTTAATTCCTTGACTCCATGCAATGGCTTTACTTTGCCAGCTAGACCTTTGGGCAATTTATTTCTTTTATTTATAATTCAACTTATATCCCGCCCTTCCCCTTAAGGGTGGCAAACAACAAATGATTAAACAGCTAAAACAGCAACGAAGAAGAAGAAGAAGAAGAAGAAGAAGAAGAAGAAGGAGGAGGAGGAGGAGGAGGAGGAGGAGGAGGAGTAGTTTGGATTTATATCCCCCCTTTCTGTCCTGCAGGAGACTCAAAGGGGCTTACGATCTCCTTGCCCTTCCCCCCTCACAACAAACACCCTGTGAGGTAGGTGGGGCTGAGAAAGCTCCGAGAAGCTGTGACTAGCCCAAGGTCACCCAGCTGGCGTGTATGGGAGTGTACAGGCTAATCTGAATTCCCCAGATAAGCCTCCACAGCTCAGGCGGCAGAGCTGGGAATCAAACCTGGTCCCTCCAGATTAGATACATGAGCTCTTAACCTCCTACGCCGCTGCTGCTCCTGTAACAATAAACTGTAACAATAATAAATAAACAGTGAGGAACAGCCAACAGTAGCAACATCAGATGGCAAAAACAAAAAGAAATGCAGCCTTAAGTTCTCTGAATCATTCGCTACGAGGAAAGCCCCTTCCGATGCTGCAGTATCAAGAATTCCTGTCACCACAGACATGGTTGCAAGCGCCTCCTTGGGAAATACATGGCGGGGTTTTTTGGGGGGGGGACTGATGAGGCAGGGTTTGGGGAGGGAGTCCAATGGGGTTTAATCCATAGAGTCCACCTTTCCAAAGCAGGCATTTTCTCCCAACTGATCTTGGTTGTTTGGGGATCAGTTACAATAGCAGGAGACCTCCAGGCAGCCTTAATAACAGAGGCCTTTATGCACGGAGTTGGAAGCTTAAGTAGAGCTCCACATGGAGCTGGATACCCCCTAGAATTATAACGGGTCTCCAGATGACAAAGATCACTTTTTCTGGAGAAAATGGCTGCTTTGGAGGGTTGACTCTATGGCACAGGTGTCAAACTCGTGGCCCTCCAGATGTTATGGACTACAGTTCCCATCATCCCCTGCCAGCATGATGGCAGGAGATGATGGGAACTGTAGTCAATAACATCTGGAGGGCTGCGAGTTTGACACCTATGCTCTATGGCATTCTACCCCCCCAACCCTCCCCCTTCTCTAAGCCCACCCCCAAAATCGTCAGGAATTTTCTACCCCAGACTGAATGGACATCTGGCACCCTACCCACAATTGTTTCAATTACCCCGCCACCCTGTTGCTGAAAGAGCAATAGATTCCTCATCCGGTTCTTCTGCCCAGTTGGCCTGGTCTAAGCACAAGGCCTGCCCTCTCCGGAGTTGAGGCTCCCCAGAACTCCATTTTCAGAATTATGCAGTGTTTTTGATGGAAATGCCATTCCTGTCATAGACAGATATCATCCAGACGGTGTATTTTGGAGGCAATTATATCCTTTCCCAGGTACACAAAAGTCCCCTGGCCTTGCATCTTTATCGCACCGTGTGAGATATGCTCTAATTGCCCTCAGACGTCCTACCTGGAGTGAGCCTTAATACATAATTACATAGCATTAGCTCAGAGAACGGCATGACAACCTCCTTAGATCGTCATGCAGAGCAAAGGGGGCTGCCAGTCTCTGGAATATAATAGACACTTTAACCGTGGCCTTATTTCCCACCCTGGGCGCCTGGTGCATGTAAGTTTGAAGCAGCGTTTTCAGGATAACACGCACTCTGTGATGCTCTTCCCAGGTGCCTTGCCACCTTCCAGGACTCAAGGCACACACCTTGTGCAAATAAATTATTCTTGCTTTATTGCCAAGATGTTCAGGACAGCAAACAGGGAAAATGACTGTCACAAAATGATTCCTCTCAACAAGGCAACATTGATAATGTAATCAAATTCCAAATCACACAGGCCGCGTGCCCATAATCTGGTAGCTGTTGCTCCTAATGTTACTCCTGCATCTATGGCTGGCATCTTCAGGGGTATATCATGGCGAGATTTCTCACTGCAGCGGGAGAAATGTTAGGAACAAAATAACCAGACTATGGCCACACAGTCCAGAAAACCCACAACAGAATGCACTATCTAGGAGTGTGGTGGAGTCTCCTTCTTTGGAGGTTTTTAAACAGAGGCTGGATGGCCGTCTGTCAGGAGTGCTTTGATTATGTGTCCCTGCATTGCAGGGGTTTGGACTTGATGGCCCATGGGGTCTCTTCCAACTCTATGATTCTGGCCATGAAAGCATTTGGCAATAAATTCCAAATCCTTTTTCTCCAGTGGCCACCAGAACTCCAGTGAGAAAGTGGATGGACACCTCAATCAAAGCGCTCAAGCAATGGTGTAGTGGTTAAGAGCAGGTGCATTCTAATCTGGAGGAACCGGGTTTGATTCCCCGCTCTGCCACTTGAGCTGTGGAGGTGTATCTGGGAAATTCAGTTTAGCTTGTGCACGCCAACACATGCCAGCTGGGTGACCTTGGGCTAGTCACAGTTCTTCTGAGCTCTCTCAGCCCCACCCACTTCACAGGGTGTTAGTTGTGAGAAGGAAAGGAGGTTGTAAGCCCCTTTGAGTCTCCTACAGGAGAGAAAGGGGGATATAAATCCAAACTCTTCCTCTTCTCTTCTCTTCTTCTTCAAATGTTGCTTTCCTACTTCTCTTATGGAAAGTGCTATCAACCTTGGGCTTGCTGGTGGTCTCTCACTCTAGTATAAATCAGGGTTGACCCTGCAAACTTCTGAGATCTCATGAGATCAGCCTAGCCTGAACCATTCAGATCAAGACATGAGATGTTCAGAGGCGGTTTGCCATTGGCTGTGTAGCATAGCAACCCTGGATTTCCTTGGTGGTCTCCCATCCAAGTACAAACCAGGGTTGTTCCTGCTTAGCTTCCAAGATGTGACAAGCTCAGGCTATACGTGCCACTAATCAATTCTACTTCACTGGATGATACAGTGTACCCGTTTTTGTTGTGAAAGTAATTAGCCCACCCAATATTTCAGAAAACCTTCCTATGGCTGTTAATACTGTTACCCCTTCCACATCACTGGGGCTAGGGGCTCAGCATCCCCCAGGAACTGGAAATCCACATACTCCTTTTGTGCCAGAGAAGAAGTCTGATTTTTTCTTTTAACTGTTTAAAACTTTTAACTGTTTAACTGTTTAACTGTTTAACTGTTTAAAACTGTTTAACTGTTTAACTGTTTAACTGTTTAAAAGAAATTGTGTATGTTTATGGTATTAAAATATCAATAATCCACTCCTGCAGTTTTTCAGAATGCTCTTCAAGGTAATGCCCCAAGAGCACTCAGGTGAGTGGTCTAGGTGTCGAATAGGCCCAGAGCAGATGGCTGCAGGAGTGACAGCAGCAGCCAGGCCTGGACCGGCTGGCTCCTACAAAAAGCTCCTTCTTGTCCATCCTCCCCCGTCCCCTCCCCCACTGTGGTACCTGGAGATGTCCTGCTATTACACTTGATCCCCAGATGACCAAAAACAGTTTCCCGGCAGAAAGTGGCTACTCTGGAGGGTGGGCTCCATGGTATTAAACTCTACGGAGGTCCTTCCCCTCCCTAAACCCCACCCTCCCCAGGCTCCACCCCTTAATCTCCAGGTATTTCCCAACCCAGAGGAGGCACCCTATCTCAGAGACGTGCCGGGGGGAAATGGTGCCCACCCCCCTCTTTCCCCCATGCCCCACTTACCTTAGCCAGCAGAGTGGTGGTTGCAGGAAGCCTGGCGGAGCCTGCTGAAGGAGCAGCCTGGCAGGGCCAGGAACCTGCTGCGGCCCAACAGGTGCCCCCATGTGATCTAATGGTTGGCGCCTGGGGTCATTTGAACCCCCATGTCCCCCTGGCAGATATGCCACTGCCCTATCTCCACACTGCAGAAGTCAGTTCCGTTGGAGGAAATGGTTGCTTTGGAGGGTGGATTCTCTGGCATTATATCCTGATGTCCCTCCTTTCCTCCAACCCCTGCTCTCGCCAAGTCCCCCCCCCAAAAAAAATCTCTGGGTAGTTCCCAACCCAGAGCTGGAAACCCTGCTCTGGCTGCTATCAAAACTGTGCTTGTTCGGCCGCCCTTTCGTGTGCTGTCTCACGCCTCCTCTATTTGCTTCTTTTCCCATGGAGCATTTATCAAATTGAGAAATGACAGTGTCAGCCCAAAGAAAGAAGTAATGGGACCGCAGCTCTGTGCCTCTGTGTGTGTGTGTGTGTGGGTGGGTGCTTGGAGCCCTTCCCAGCAGAAGAGGGATGCTGCAAAGCTCAAGGACAGCTGCCAAGGTCGTAGATGCACAGAGTGGCAGGAAGGTGGCTACACCCTGGCACGCCTGGCCTAGCCACTGGCTGAGGGGCAGAGCTGGTTTCACAGGCTGAGACCAGAAGGAAGAGGAGTCCGGCCAGAAGCGAACGAGTGTCTGCAGCCGAAGCAAACAAGGGTCTGCAGCCGTCTTAAGAACATAAGAACATAAGAACAAGCCAGCTGGATCAGACCAGAGTCCATCTAGTCCAGCACTCTGCTACTCGCAGTGGCCCACCAGGTGCCTTTGGGAGCTCACGTGCAGGATGTGAAAGCAATGGCCTTCTGCGGCTGCTGCTGCTGCTCCCGAGCACCTTGCCAACTAAACCAGCCTCATCAAAGACCGATGTCATTAAACAGTGTTATAGAGGATTTAGAACCCATAAATGGGGGTTGCCAGCTCTGGTTTGGGAAATTCCTGGAGATTTAGGGTGGGTGGAGGTTGGGGAAAGGAGGGGAGGGGCTGTGAAGCAGCTGACTGACAGCGTTGAAGTAGATCAGCCAAGAATAAATCCTTCTTTAGCTCCGATGTTTGGGCCCTGCTGTAAATCATCTCATATTTTAAGCAGGTCTTCCCCAAAAGAATTCTATGCAGCCTTTCTACCCTATTCAGGGTACCCAGAGTGGCAAACATTAAAACATTTTAAAAATTTTTAAAATACACTTATAAAATATTTAAAATAATTACATAAACCATTTACATGCATAACACATAAAAATATACATTATATTAGACATGATAGATCAATGAAACTTCCACACTCCATGGCAGTGTATCTCTGGGAATCACGCAGTGAAGATGAAGGACCGAGAAAGCTTTTGAATTTTTTTTTAGGGCATCTGTTTGGGCGCTATTAGAACCTCGAAGTTGAAAATTAGTCCAATTTAGCGCAGCAATTGCTCTATACTGCTCCTCTCTATACTTTGGAAAAGGCCAGGTTGTGAAACACCTGGAGATGTTGGAGTCTGAGGATGGCGGGGTTTGGGGAGGGGTCGAATGCCATACAGTCCACCTTCTAAAGCAGCCATTTTCTTCAGGGGAACTGATCTTTAAAGGTCGTTTCCCCACTCACCATTTGCTGTGTGCTATTCGCGTCAAATAACGCGGGGGGCCTGCCGCATTCCCCACTACCTCAGCAGCGACCACGCTGCGACCCCAATTCTGCCGCTCTCCTCCCTCCTCAGCGCGCGGCATTTCTGCTCCTGGATGGTCGAGCACCTTTTTGAAAACCCCGCACCGAGCGCGGGGGAGTGGGGAAGCCCAGAGGGTGACTCCAGATTTGATTTTCCCACTGCTGCTGGTGATGTAGAGCCATCCATCCAATTAGGACACACGTAGCCTGTTTTTTTTTTAAAAAAATGCTTAAAATCCACGTCTGGACGTCATTTTGAGCGCACATGGGAATATTGTGTCTGCTCAAATTTACGTGGATTCCTCGGCAAAGCGTGGAGACATTGATTCATCCTTTTGACAATTACAAAAAATTCCCGCCCCAGCACGATGCAGCAGCCAATCAGGACAGCCCTGAGTGGATCGTGGGGAGTCCTCCGTAGCTGCTGCGCGGGTGCCACATTCATTGGACCAAGGGGGCGGAGGTTGCGGTGGGGACCATGAACCCACACTCAAAAGGTCCCGCAGCAAAGGAAACAGCAGCATATGACCTCCGTTTTGTAAGTGGGGAAACGACCTTTGTCACCAAGAGATCAGCTGTAATAAAGGGAGGTCTAACCCTGACCCTACCTGGAGGGTGGCAAGCCAGCATATAGGCACCCTTCACCAATTGTGTACACTAGCCGTCTGACTCTGATATCTGTGCCTCCGAGTCTGCACCTGCAATGAATAATGCTTGATCTATCACAAAGAGCAACCTTTAAGAAAACAAGTTCAGTAACTGGATTGCACAAAGAGGTCTTCAGTGCTCTGAGCAGGAAGCATCCCCTTCTTCCACAGCAATGGTCGGTCTCTGTGGTTTTGCTTGAATGTTTCTGGTTTACTAACTGTCATATATTGAAGGCAGGCAGCTATGTCGAGATGCACCTTTATTTCTTGAGAGCTGACAACGCAACAGTTCAGAAAGGGCTACGGCACGGCAGAGCAGGTGTGTATGTGTGATATATTTTTATCCTAAAAGCAGAAGCAGTGACAAAATCCTTAATAAAATATGTTCCTCTTGAGGCCGGGGAGGGGAGAGCAGAACACTTGACAACACAAAGTCATTTTTGAAGGCACGCGGACAGGCACGCCACGACACGGCCGTCCCAAAGTGCTGCCGCGAAAAAGTCAATGCCATCAATAAAATCAACCCCGGTAAAAGCCGCACAGCTTGGCTCCCGGCTGCAGCCAAAAGGAAACATTTTCAGCTGCCTCTGCAACACGCTTGGCTCACAAAGGCCTCCTCCCAGGGAGCCAGCGGGACAAAGGCCAACCGGCCCCAGAAAAAGGAAGCCACAGAAACAAATGACTCTGGTGACCGTGGGGGCCGATGAGGCTTCTGGCACCAAGCCACAAGAGCAGCGACCTAGAAAAGCACAGAGGAAACAGGACTGCCAACTCTGGGTTGGGAAATTCCTGGAGGTTGGGGGGGGGTGGAGCCTGGGGAGGGCAGTGTTTGGGGAAGGGAGGGGGCCTCATAACGTCCTAAAGCCCACCCTCTAATGCAGCCATTTTCTTCAGGAGAACTCGTCTCTGTCACCTGGAGATAAGTGGTAATAGCTGCAGATCTCAAAATTCAACCTAAAAGTTCCCATGAATCTTAGTTGGAATTTATGCCACATGGAGACTGGCATGAAGCAAAAAGGCCAGGCTTGGGGGGTCCACTTGAAATGCCTTTTCCCCCCTTTCATATAAACAAACATTTCAGACCTGGTCTGGCACTTTTTTCATGCCTGGAAAGTATTTTTCATGGGGGCACATGATAGGTTTGCCAGCCTCCAGGTAGACCTTCAAGTATTACAGCTGTTCTCTAGACAACAGAGAACAGCTCCCCTGGAGAAAAAGATGTCTTGGAGGGTAAAGTTTATGGTATTAAACCCAACTGAGGTCCCTCTCTTCCCCAAACCCTTCCCCGACAAAGTCCCCTCCCCAATCACTAAGAAAGGCCCAACCTATATATGGCAACCATATATACCCCCCACAGAAACTCAAATGTTTTACCTCTTCATGCGGACTTTGGTTTCCCGGATTCAGATATTTTCCTGTTAAATTTGTACATTTTAAAAATGTTATTTTGGGGTATAAAGTCTCTGTGGCATAAAAAAAGATACAAAAAGAATCGGTTGGAAGCAATAAATAGGAATGAAATGCAACAGCTCCCAGGGCCAACATAAGAAATTAAAAAGAGCCAGGAAAAGGCAGAGCGGAACTTCTGATGAGCTCCATCTATGACTGTCCTCATCTGAGAAAGAGAAAAAGGGAGCAAAATTCTTCCTTGGGGGAAATCTCATCTGCCAGGTCAGAGAACGTGGCTGTTGGCTGCCAGCGATAGCTGACTGCTTTGGGTCCTGGGCAGGCTCCACCTCAACAGGAGCAGCAGTGGCGTATTGGTTAAGAGCAGGTGCACTCTAATCTGGAGAACCAGGTTTGATTCCTCACTCTGCACTTGAGCTGTGGAAATTTATCTGGTGAACCAGATGTGTTTCCAGACTCCTACATTCCTGCTGGGTGACCTTGGGCTAGTCACAGTTCCTCAGAGCTCTGTCAGCCCCACCCACCTCACAAGGGGTCTGTTGTGGAAGGGGGGGGAGAAGGAAAGGAGATTGTCAGCCCCTTTGAGTCTCCTTACAGAAGAGAAAGGGGGGATATAAATTCAACTCCTCCTCCTCTTTTTCATTCATTCATTCATTCATTCATTCATTCATTCATTCATTCATTCATTCATTCGATTTATAGGCCGCCCCATCCCCGAAGGGCTCAGGGTGGCTCACAACACAACAACAACAACAACAACAACAACAACAACAACAACAACAACAACAACAACAACAAACAACTACTTCTTCTTCTTCTTCTTCTTCTTCTTCTTCTTCTTCTTCTTCTTCTTCTTCTTCTTCTTCTTCTTCTTCTTCTTCTTCTTCTTCTTCATCTGAAGCCCCCCCCCCCCAGTTCTGCCTATGCTCAGGATGGCCCTCTCTCATGGGGGGCAATCTCAGCTGGCTCATCTTCGGAAGGCAGCTGGCACAAACAGGCCCCCTAAGAAAGCCCCCCCCCCATGCCTGGCAAGTGCAGGTGATCAAAGGCTCCGATACAGCCGGCACCTCTGTCAGGGCTGACAAGCGCATCATTACCAGCCGCAGAGCCACCCTCTGCTGTCCTCCGTTTGTCGACTTGATCAAAATCCAGCATGAAAGTTATCTGACCAGACGTGTGCGATGGGGAAGCCTCAGGAGTCGCTTGCCTTGTTGCTGCGGAATATTTTCACTGGATTGACACATGAGGGAATGGCGGGGGGCGGCGGCGGGGGGGTTTCAGCACCAACATCAGCTTTGATGGGGCAGCGCATGGTCAAGACATGTCACGGTCTGGCAGTGGAGCCAAAAGAGCAGTGGCCACTCTGCCAAAACCTTACCCAGTGGAACAGATGGAGAGCCGGGGCGAGGGGGGGAGGGAGACCTCTTCTGTTCTGACATCCTGATCAGTGACTAGGGTTGCCAGCCTCCAGGGGGGACCTGGAGATCTCCCAGAATTATGGCTCATTCCCAGACTACAGAGGCCAGTTCCCCCCTGGCCAGATATCTTTTCCCACTCCTACATTCCTACTGGATGACCTTGGGCTAGTCATAGTTCTCTCAGACCTCCCTTAACCCCACCTGCCTCTAACATGTGCAGAAAAACACTCGAGAGAACAGTCCAGTTTTGTGTACTTTGTAGAAGGCCAGGAGAGGGCGAGCTCATTCAGTCACCTGCCTTCTTGGGACTGCCCTGCTTCTGACGCCAGCTTGCTCTGAGGTCCTGCACCATGAGTGGGTGGAGGCTTCTTCAACATCTGGATCTCAAACTGTCTTTTGCTGCCCACCAGGATCATCAGGGATTCGCTACGAAAGGGTGCTCCTGATCCAAACGCAATCTCATCATGAGCACGGGCACCAAAGAATGCAGCAGAAGTGATGCACATCCTAGTAGTAACTACAGCAAATGGCTTCAAGTTACCTAGCAAAGGAATCTGGATGAAGGACCTGGGGCACGTTCTCCCAGACAGCCTCGGCGGGAGTTCCGTGCATTATTATGGGTGTGTGTGTATGTGGGGTGGGGGGGGAGGTTGGTACATAGATATTATAATACTCAAAATCTATATTTGCTGCAGGAAACATCAGATTCCACAAAGCCTTATGAAATATGCACAGGGACTTAATTTGCATAAATCTGTTTATAATGATAATACACAGCATGTCTATTGCACTTTTAAGGTTTTGACGTGCTTTACATACATTATCTTGTAAGCTTTACAATTGGAACACGAGATGGTTGGGGTCTATTAAACAAGGGGTATGCAGAGACATTGAAGGAACCGGGCATGTTTCACCTGGAGATAGACTATTTAGTTAGTTAGTTAGCTGTTTGTTTAAATTTCTATGCAATTGGACTGTTCAGATATGTGTGGGAAGGCAAAGATGGGCTCCTCCCTGCTGCTCCACAGGGCAAGGCTAGATCGAATGTGCTGACATCAGTGGAGCATTTGGAAGTTCAGCTGGTTTGACAATGGGACCAGTGAACTTCAGAGGGTGCCTTGCTGGAAATGGTCTGGACAGCTGCTTCTGTGGAAGATCCCCGCTTTGGGTTTTCTGTCGGAGGAGCGACTTGGCCTAGTGGTGGCAAACCTATGGCACTCCAGATGTTCATGGACTACAATTCCCATCAGTCCCTGCCAGCATGGCCAATTGATGGGCATTGTAGTCCATGCACATCTGGAGTGCCATAGGTTTGCCACCAGATGGACTCTAAGGCTGTCCAAGTCTAGTGCTTGATAAGACATATTCAGTCTTTATGGGGTTGAGGGAATGTGGCTGATTTATTTATCAGTCAGCTGATTTATGGCAATCCAGTCAGATTTCGAAAGTGAGAGACATTCATCCAGGAGTGGTCTGCCACTGCCTGGCTCAGAACAGCAACGGCTTTTGTGGTCTCCCATTCAAGCGCCAACCAGGGCTGACCTTGCTTAGCTTCTGGCACATGGTAAGATCAAGGTAGCTTCTCCATGGTCAGCACATATAATTGTACCCATTCTGCAGATGGTCGTTCTGAGGTTGAGAGAGCAATTTGCAGGAGGGCATTTCCCTTGTTCGTGGCTCACCCAGATTGTAAAACAGGGGCAACCTAACTCCATGGTGGCGAACCTTTGGCACTCCAGATGTTATGGACTACAATTCCCATCAGCCCCTTCCAACATGGCCAATTGGCCATGCTGGAAGGGGCTGATGGGAATTGTAGTCCATAACATCTGGAGTGCCAAAGGTTCGCCACCACTGAAACTGGTCTCTTCCTCATGATCTGTTTTGCTACATTAGCTCAGTAATGGGAAGAAAAAGCAGCAAAGGGAGTTTATTTTCCATTGGGATCTTGGGCAGTTTGTAGGGTTGCCAGATCGCAGTTGGGAAATTCCTGGAGGGTGGAAGCTGAGCAGAGTGGGGTTTGAGGACGGGAGGGGCCTAAGCAGGGTATAATGCCATGGATGCTATCCTCAAATGCAGCCATATTCTCCAAGGGACCTGATGTAATGGTTAAGAGCAGGCGCACTCTAATCTGGAGAACCGGGTTTGATTCCCCGATTTGCCACTTGAGCTGTGGAGGCTTATCTGGTGAACCAGATTAGCCTGTGCACTCCAGCACACACCAGCTGGGTGACCTTGGTCTACTCACAGTTCTTTGGAGCTCTCTCAGTCCCACCCACCTCACAGGGTGTTTGTTGTGTGTGGGGTGGGGGGGAAGGGAAAAGAGATTGCAAGCCCCCTTGAGTCTCCTTGCAGGAGAGAAAGGGGGGATATAAATCCAAACTCCTCCTCCTCCTCCTCTCCTCCTCCTCTTCCTCCTCCTCCTCTGTAATCTGGATATTAGCAGTGAGGGATCTTCAGGCTCCACCTGGAGGTTGGCAACCCAAGAGTGTAGGGAGGAACCTCGTGATGCCAAATCTCATGAAAATCAAAATCCTGTCTCCCAGGGTCCCTCTTGACCAGCGAATGCAATCTGCGAGCTGCTCTTTCAGGAGGCCCTTCAGCTTGGGGGGCAGGGGCCGGGGATATAATTCATGCTTCTCATGCCTCCATCCATCCTTGAGAATCAAATTCATCCTCTTTTATGAAGAATTAACTTGTTGGAGCTGATTTATGAAGAGTGGCAGGCGGAGATGGCAGAACAGGGCTCTAATACGCTCATCATAAAGTCCTGTAGTTATTCCTAAAAGAGTTCATGTTAATGTCTCGCATTAAAATTCATATTTTATTTCTACATAACGAAATGTCTCCCTGCAATCTCTCAGATATGCCCTTCAAAAGTGGAAGAGCCTCTTCCCCTTCTTGGTAGGGATTGAAGCAGTGCGGGTGACAGTTTCAAACAAACACGAGATAGCTCCGGCAGGTGCCTGCAGGTCGCGCATATGCCGGGTGTTATATCGAAGGGATTTGACTGACAGCTACGACTTGTCTTGTCACATTATGTCTCCAGTCAAATATGACGAATGTTCGTTCGCACAGATAAAGGAATGATTTCACTTTTGAGAGGGAGAAAGAGAGAGAGAGAGATCTTCCTAATTCAACTTTTATTAATAGCAGCCGCATTCTGCTAAGAAAACAACGGCTTGAATCATACATCCAAAGACTTTTCAATTTGTAGGTGTTGGATTGAATTGCAGTCCTTGGCAAAGGGGGATCTCTCCAAGACGAGCGCTTTTCATCTGATTTCGCTCCAGCAGTAGGAAGGTGTTGCCTTGAAGAATGCAGAACTGGGGCTGGATTTCTTTCTCCCGTCTCAGCCCAGGCTGACAACAACCTTCCGCAGATTCCAAGTGAAATCCTGGGATTCCAGAATGCCAAGAAACTTCCAGGACACTGGGCACTTGGCTGCGTTAATGACAGTTACCATAGTAGCGGTGGTAAGTGTCTTTATGCTAGAGGGCATTCCTCACAGGTGACCACTTGCCACCAACAGGAGGTTGGACTTGACGGCCCTTGTGGTCTCTTCCAATTCTATGAATGATTCTAACAGAATGGTGGTGACAGCCATTCCCAAGACTGAGAATGCACGGGCTCAATACATCCAGTTGTCACAAGTGGTCAACCACCCCTTTCTCCTGCCATTCTTCACAATTAAACACAATACAACATTTGCATTGAGTTTTGAGATCAGCACTACTGGATTATACCATCTGGTTATGGTTCCCGTTCTCCTGGTGGGGCCTCTAAGTCCCTAGGAGGAAATGGCAGCAGTGGCGTAGGAGGTTAAGAGCTCGTGTATCTAATCTGGAGGAACTGGGTTTGATTCCCAGCTCTGCCACCTCAGCTGTGGAGGCTTATCTGGGGAATTCAGATTAGCCTGTACACTCCCACACATGCCAGCTGGGTGACCTTGGGCTAGTCACAGCTTCTCAGAGCTCTCTCAGCCCCACCTACCTCACAGGGTGTTTGTTGTGAGGGGGGAAGGGCAAGGAGATTGTAAGCCCCTTTGAGTCTCCTGCAGGAGAGAAAGGGGGGGATATAAATCCAAACTCTTCTTCTTCTTCTTCTTATAGGGTGGACTCAAGGGCATTATACTTTACTGAGGTCTCTCCCCTCCAAACTCCAACCCCCCCAGGTTCCACCCCCAATTTTTCAGGAATTCCCCAACCCAAAGCTGGCAACCCGCTGTTGAATCAAGCGGCGGAAGTTCAAAAGTAGTCAGCCAGATATCTCTGTGAAGATCACAAGCGCAATATTAAGTCGATGTTCACCCAAGTGGTTTCAGTAACAGACCAGTGTTCAAAACTGTAACAGCTTCTACATATAGAGGTTCCATTTGTTGTCGAAGGCTTTGTTCATTAGGAACAAGATCCACCAGACCACGGCCACACAGCCCAGAAAACCCATCACAACCAGTTCTATTTGTTCCTTGCCACTGACAGCGGCTGATCAGCCATGCATTTTACAGAGAAATTTGGGTCACATTTTGAAGCACATATGGTGACTTTCTCTAGAAATGTGATGAAGTGAAATTAAGGAAGGGCTACCCCACAAGTGGAGACCCAGTATGGTGTGGAGTCTTGCATTCAGACCTGGGAGACCCTCCTTTGACTCCACACTGGGTAGCCTATAGTCAGTCACTTTCTTTCTGTCTAGCCTACCTCAAAGGGTTGTTTTGAAAATAAACATATTTCGGATGTCTGCTGCATTGGAGGTCCTATTTGGGTGGAAAGTCGGCATACAAATGTTAGAAATAATTAAATTGATGGAGTAGTGGTGGGAAAGGCCACGTGCAGCCCTTTGAGCTCTTTGGAGTTGGACAGAACCTTTGGCACTCCAGATGTTATGGACTACAATTGGCCATGCTGGCAGGGGCTGATGGGAATTGTAGTCCATAACATCTGGAGTGGGCCACTGCAGTTTTAGAACCAAAGAACCACTGGTGGGCCACTGTGAGTAGCAGAATGCTGGACTAGATGGACTCTGGTCTGATCCAGCAGGCTAGTTCTTATGTTCTTATGAGTGCCAAAGGTTCGCCACCACGGGAATAATATATGGACTGACAAAAACACTAGGGAGAGAGTATGGGTTTTTAGCGCTTGTGACTGTGTTGTTCTGTGGGAGGTGGCGTTTTCCTAAGGCGGTGCAGCTCGGCTCCTTCTGTGGTGTGAGCAAAACCTGCCGAGGAGCAGCTTAACGAGCGTGTGCTGCATTTAAAAACAAAACCCAAATGCCCCGTGCCTCCTAGAAGCCCTGGCTAAAACATGTCCATCAAGCTAGTTGTCGCCTATTTAATTAGATCAGTGTCCCCACCCCTCGTGGAGTCTGTCAGCACCCAGGAACTCTGCCTGGTGGGCACAAGAGCAAATGGTTGCTGCGGTTAACATGCCATCACTCCTGGCCATACCAGTTTTCTTAAACTGCTCATGTGGAGGAGTGGGGAAATCAAACCCAGTTCTCCAGATTAGACTCCACCACTCTTAACCACTACACCATGCTGTGCAAATGCATTAAAACCCAGGTCCTGGAAACTCAATCCTCTCGGGCTTCTGAGATGGCTTCTTTCCTTTATTCCAGTTCATCCTTATCAAGCTGAGCCCCCTGGTTTCAGAAACAGCTGAACTCCCAGGAATGCAAAGGAATTCTGCCCCTCGTGCCAGTCACCGGGCGCCCCCCCTGGCACGGGGAGCTGCAGAATATGGTAGCAGCAGCTCTGGATCTGGATTGCAAACACCGGCCAAATGTCACAGCCGGTGAACAAGAGCGGCGTGGGGGTGGGGTGAGCAGGCAAGCGTCTCTTCGGCCCATCTGCTGGCCTGCCTTCTCAGTGCCCCTTCCGCCGGCATCTGTGCCATCTCAGGGGGTGGCAGTCCTCTGTTCCTCGGCAGGCCCGCCGCGTCCTTGCAGTTGGCCTCTCCCTCCTGCCTGCCTCCCTTTCATCCAGGGTTTCCTGGCTGCAGCTCTCTCCAGCTGCCATCCCTTTGGGGTCACTCCGATCAGGAGACTGAGGCAAGGAGGACGGGCAGGTGGCAGCCCTCTTGCGAAGGCAGCCGGTCAACCAGGGGCTGCCCCCCACCTGCAATGGCACTCACAGGGCCTGCAGAAAGTGCCTTCATCAGCCAGCCCCTCTCTGAGTATCCTGCGTGGGTTGACCTTGGGTGAGGGTTCTCGCTTGGGCTTCACTCTAGAGCAGAAGCAGAAGCTCAAGGGCATCCTCCCCCCCCCACATTCCTTCTTTCCCTTCTCCCTCCGGCCGCCACCGCCTGTCCTTCCACGTCTCCTCGTTCACGAGGCTCCCAACAGGAACCTGTCAGAGGAAACAAAAGGCCTGCCTGCCAATAACCAATTTCCAGCATTTTGTGTTTTGCTAATAATTGACCACTTAAGGCGAGGGAAGCGGCTTTAATTCGAGGGGGCTGCAATCAATGGCTCTTTGCGCTCTGCGCCGCCAGAGCACGGGTGACTGACTGAGGGGTTTAATGACAGGGCCTCTCCCGTCACTGGCCGGAAGCGCACAGCCCTGGTCATCTGGGCCCTGCCGACAGTCCACCACGCTGCTGCGGCATTTAAGTTATTTCGAAAGCACGCCTGTGGAGATGAAGCAGCCTGCACCCACTCCTGCCCTCCTGGAGAAACCTTGCGATCCGGCACATAACAGCCCCTTCAGTTCGTCGTGACATCTCTGTTGACATCTGCAAAGAAGTCAGCTGTGACTCACCGAACTCTCATCTCCAAATAAAAGTCTGCAGTCATTCAGGTGCTGCTGGACTTTGGTTCTATTTGACACCTCCAGGTGCCCAGGAATGGACCACTCTAAAACCTGCAAAATTCTCAGCAATTTTTGCAACAGCTCTATAAGGCAGGCTGTCATTATTGTTGGGAAGACGCTCAGACCTATGGGGGTAACCTTGCCAGGTTGCTCACTTTGGCTAGGTGGGCCACGGCCATCTTCCAGTGCTGGCCTCTGGAACCTGCCGCTGCTAAAGTGAGCAGGGGGAGCAAAAAGGGAAGGGGGACTTCATCATGATGTCACTTCAAAGAGCTTACCTGGAGATAGGGTTGCCAACCGCCAGGTGGAGCCTGGAGATCTCCCAGAATTACAACTCACCGCCAGACTACAGAGACCACTTCTTCTGCAGAAAATGCTGGCTTTGGAGGATGGGCTGCGTTGGAATTGCACCCTATTGAGGTCTCTCCGCCCCCCAGACCTTTTTTCCCCGGCTTCACCACACAGATTCCCAGGATTTTCCATACTTGGAGCAGGCAACGACCGCACCACAGCACACATTTTTGACATCCTCACCTCAGCTTCCAGTGACAGCCACGGGATTTCTTCTGTATTATCATGAATTTGGGGAGTCGCTTATGCTGGTTTCAGTGTAACCTGTAATGAGCCCCCTCCACATTCCCAGTGATTGTACATTTTATTTGTTTGTTTGTTTTATTGGATATTATGCCATCCTTCCCCTGGCAGGCTCCTAAAACACAAAACTGTATGTGTATGTGTATATGTATGTATGTATGTATGTGTATGTATATGTATATATATATGTGTATATATGTATGTATGTATATGTATGTATGTATGTATGTATGTATGTATGTATGTGTGTGTGTGTATATATGTATGTATATGTATATATATATATGTATATATGTATGTGTATATATATATGTATATGTATATGTATATGTATGTGTGTATATACATATATGAGTGTGTGTGTGTATATGTGTGTGTGTGTGTATATGTATGTATGTATGTATGTATGTATGTATGTATGTATGTACGTATGTATGTACACATACACACATACACACACACAACCAATTAAAGATCCTACATGGCAAATAATATCTATTTACACTAAACTCAACACATAAATAACCTCAACAATATCCACAGCAGTGGGGAAGAGAAGGGGGGCGGGGGGCCTCAGCTGTTGATGTCCAAACCATCTGCCTGGTGGACCAGCTCTGTCTTACAGGCCCTGCAGAACTGCCTCAGGGCCCACAGGGCCCACAGGTCTCACTAACAGCCTTCCACCAGGTAGGGGCCTGAACCTGGTTGAGGCCAGATGGATAAAGACACAACAGGGACACGGAATCAGAAAGCAGAGGGCAACCACTCATCTTGTGTTGCTTTCAGAAAATCATCCAACTAGGCTGGATCCAAGAAGTTCAGAAATCTTATTTGGGCTCTTTACCTTTCCAAGCTTCTCAGGCTTAGTGTATTCAGTTTGGAAGTTTCTCTCCTGTATGGAGTCTCAAAGTGGCTGCAATTCTTCCCTTCCTCTCCCCACAACAGACACCTTGCGAGGTACCGTAAGTGGGACTGAGATAGTTCCAAAGAACTGTGACTGGCCCAAGGTCACCCAGCAGGCTTCGTGTGGAGGAGCGGGGAAACAAATCCAGTGCTCAGCTTGCTATGTAGGCTACTTTTGCTGTAATTCCTTCTTACTGGGACTCAAGGTAGATTACAAGTATGACAATAAAGCTTTTCAGTTAATCAGCAGATTGCAGGCTATGATAACCACACTGGAACCCAACAGCACAGATTCCTGGTAAGACAAAATGATGCAGTTGGGCTGAGATTACAGAACAAGGGGGAAATAACCCAAGAACAACACACTCAAACATATCTGTTTTAGGCAACAAGAAATTCAATGAAGGAAAAATGTTATCCCTAATCAAAAACATCTCTTGAGCTGATCTGTTACCCAGCAGCTTTGCTCCTTCCACAGGAATGCCCTCCTGAACAGTGATGTTTTGCATTTTTTGAGAATTAATGGGTGTGTGGGGTCCTTCCTTACAGGGTGTGCTATTCTTCCCAGTTTTCGGCTTCCAGCCAGTAACATAGAAAAGGAATAAGCCTTTGATCCATTTAGGCTACTATGCTGAGGGCAATGGCAGTGAAAGCCCTGGGTGTAAGCCCCACTGAGTAACACGGGGCTTACTTCTGAGTAGACCTGGCTAAGGTTGCTCCCAGGTTAGTCTTCTCTTGTTTGCAAGGTGACAATTCAGTGTTTAATCTCTAATCCTCCGGCCTCAGTCAGATTTGCTTCCTCATAATGCTGCCTGTCTTTGTTTATTCCGCAGGATTATGTTCTTCTCTTATGAAATGCATTTTTGTGTGGCAGTTAAAAAAAAATCCTCTCCCCAAAATAACATGAAGAACAGGCAACCATGAGAAAGGAGGCTGCTAATTAAAGTGCCCAGGAGTTCCTTGCCGGCTCTTGCGCGTTATGACAATATGAACAGCGCAGTCCTAAAGAAACAAAGAAATGCATCTCTTGATGACAAAAGATGAATTTGTAATCACAGTGGAAGCAGAAAGCAGAATGCCAGCCCAAACACAAATTTGTGGGGTCTCCTAAAATACGGGGCCATGTTTGGATGCAAGACTTCTACTGCCCTTGGCTTGCACTTGGTGTATTTAAAGCTTCCCAAAGGCAAATGGGTTCTCGAAACGGAGAATAATTCTAAGAATATAGTCCAGCATCCCAGGAAAAATGCTAAAATCAACAGCATTAGCTCCGCAGCGGGAGGAGTGTTAATGCCTGGCCGTCCATAATGTTGAGGAAGTAAGGAATTTGCAATGCAAAAGAGCATTCTGACCAAGAAAGATTTTTTTTGGAATTCATGAATGCACGAGAACATCGGGAGAGCTCCCCTGAAGCAGAATAAGGAGGCTCTCCCACAGTTAACTCCAGATGCCTCTGGAAGATCACTAGGAAATGGGGTGGCGATTCTGAATCACAAACACACAAACACACAAACACACACACACACACACACACACACACACACAGAGACACCTTTATAGGGTTTATTTGTTTGGGGTTTTTTACCTATAAAAAAGGCAGGCTAATTCAACAGACATGATTCGGCTTTTCCGGGGGGGGGGAGGGCAGCATTCAGTTGTCGTCCCTGTTGCTGCTTCCCAAACCCTGGAAGTCTGGGGAGGCAGCTGCGATGGCCGGGGAGAGACAATTGAACGTTGCTTTTCGCGTGGCCCTGAGATGGAGCTCCCATGGGGAGATATGGGGTCATATATCCCAGGCAGGCCACTGTTTGGTCACGTGGGGTTGGAAAATCGCCCCCCATACCCCTCCGCCTTCCTCCCTTGGCCCAGCCTGCCCCCGCCAGGCACCCTTCGGCCCCACCCTGCCAGGCCCAGCCCAGCCAGACTGCCCAGGACTGCCACCTAAGGTAACTGGGGCACTGGGGAGGGGTGCGGGTGTGTGTGCGGGTCACAGAAGTGCCCTGGGCACAGGTGTTGCCCTGGGTGCCATTCTCCCTTGCTACGCCTCTGGCATGGCCAAATGCAGAATTCAGTTGCAATTCTCCCTGCTCATGTTCACATGGACTTGAGACGTGGTGGCAGGAAGAACTAACATTTTGGGTGGTTGAATAATAAATGCCTGAAAAAAAATGGGTAAAAACCGAATGAAGCCAATGGATAAAGCTGAAATTTACCAATATTTTTTATCGGTGCTTGCCCCTAAATATGAGATCCAGGCAGGCCATCTCAGCCCCTGGCCATTGCTGTATCCTGTGGCAGTGGGTTCCACATGTTTTGTGAAGAAATACTTCTGTCTATCATGAACTGGCTTCACTGAGTGGCGCATATGGTTATGATGATCAAGACAGCCAGCTCTGTATAGTGGTTGGAGTGCTGGGCTAGGATCTGGAAATCCAGGTTTGAATCCTCACTCTGCGATGGAAACTCACTGGGTAACTTGGAGCCAGCCAGACACTCTAAGCCTAATTTACCTCACAGGGTTGTTGTGAAGATAAAATGACAGAGAGGAAAATAATGTAAGCAGCTTTAGGCCACTGTTAAGGAGAAAGGTGGAGTATAAATGCAAATAATAATAATAATAATAATAATAATAATAATAATAATAATAATAATAATAATAATAATAATAAATACATTATGGGATAAAGGACAAAATTCTTCCTATTCAGTTTCTCCACAGTATGAATCATTGTACAAACTTCTATCCTTTTTCCTCACCTCACAGTAATGTCTTTATCCTGCAAACTCCCAAACTTCCTAGCCCTTTTCCACAGGAAGGTATTGTAATAGTTGGATCATTTGGGTTGCCTCCCCCCCCCCCCCGCAATTTCCCCATATCTACAATATCCTTTTTGAAATGCAGCAACTACATTTGCACCTGGGATCCCAAACGGGACCACCCTGTACACCAATTGACACAAGGGCATCGGGATAATGGCCCTTTTATTTCCCGTTCGTAGCCTGTCGGCTGCCTCTCCCACCCTTCCGACTCCAGAAGTCTGTGCATTTGGTTGTGATTCTGTGCCCAGACGGGAACCGCTTTACGCTGACTTGCGCGGAATCTCGTTAACCCACATAGTTGCCCCCTCACTGAGTTTGGAGAGTTCCCCGCGGAGCTCTTCACAGTCTGTGCTTCTTTTCATCATCCTGAATGATTTGGAATCATCTGTAAATTTGGCTACCTTGCTGCTCATCTCTTCTCGATTTTTATGTGCAAATAAAATAGCACTGGTTCCAATACAGCTCCCAATACAGGCCCCCAGAGAACCCTGCTGTCTCCTCCCACCACACACTCACACAGACAGACTGCGGGGTTTTTTTTTAACTCCTGCTCTCTGCTTTTTGCTATTTAGCTAGTTACTAACCCACGAGAGGATCTGCTTTCTTGTTCCATGACCTCATCCCTGCAGTCTTCGAAGGGGAGGTTTGCCAAAAGACTTCTGCGTAGGCATCTTCTAGAACCTAGAACATCTGCTGTTGCCAGATATGTCACGATCTGCCAACATTTCAATTAGTTAATTAATGAAAACATTTATTAGCCACCTTTCTTTCTATGGAGCTCAAGGCAGCTTACAGCACAGATACATCACGAATAAACTTTTTAAAAAAATTAAACCTGTCAAAACCAAAATTTAAAATCCCAGCTCTGGACTGCTAGTACACTTAACTCACTGTGGTCCTAAATAAAACTGCCTTCAACTGCTTCCTAAAAGTGAGGGGCCAAGACTACCTCCCTGGAGTGGTTGTTCCATGATTTTGGGGGTGCCACTGAAAATGCCCCTTCTCACGTGCCCACCAAATGAGCTTCTTTGATTGATGGGGTGGTCTGGAAGGCCACTCCCTGTGATTTTAATTTCTGGGCAGGAACACACAGCATTATTTCTGACTGTTCTGGTTAGTACCCACCCAGCTGCCTTTGACAGACAATGGAATGGGCTGCCAGATTTTTGCAAAATCTCTCTGCAAACATAGTAAAAAGAAGGTGGGATGAGCCACTCCCCATGATTGAAACCTCAAACTCGGACAAGACAAGGAAGGAGCTAAGGCCCCTTCCGCACACGCAAAATAATGCGTTTTCAAACCACTTTCACAACTGTTTGCAAGTGGATTTTGCCATTCTGCACAGCTTCAAAGAGTACTGAAAGCAGTTTGAAAGTGCATTATTCTGCATGTGCGGAATGACCCTAAGATAAGAACTGCAGAACAGCCCCAAGAAGCAGACCCAAACCAGCACAGACAAGCCACCAGCCAAAGCATCTGGACAAAGTCAAGCCGGCAAGGCAGTCGCCTAGGTAACAGCTGCCTTCATGCCCTTCATCCAAAAGACTTCTTTCACCCCAGCTCTCATTCACACAGGCCGGCCAGCTCCTTCACAGCTGCCGGCTCTTCTCCAAATGGAGCCAGCAAGTCTATTCACATCTCCGGTCTCTGGCCTCCATCTCTGACAGGAGGAACAGCCAGCTGCCCCGTTCTCTCCCACCCCATCTGTGCCAGTCAGAAGTGCTACTTCCAATTTTGCCAGAATTCCCCCAACACCCAGTAAGCCATTGGAGAGGGCCCACCAGTCCACCTGTTTCCTCATACTGTCGAGAAGCTCCAAAGGACTAGTGCTGCGGTTGGCCATGCTGGCAGGTGCTGATGGGAATTGTAGTCCATAACATCTGGAGTGCCAAAGGTTCGCCACCACTGGACTAGTGAATCAGGACCTCTTTTTGTGGAAACCCTGCTGAGTCTTCCTCGGTAGGCTCTGTTGCGCTACAGGCTTAGCAATAGTATCTTTAACCACAGGCCTCCGTCAGTGGTCCTATTGGTAAGAGATAAAAAAAACTCACACTGGAGATCTGAAAGGACCCCTGGGCTGCAGTTGGTGTGGCATGGTTACGCAACCTATTTTCAGAAACAAGTTAACAAAGGGTGTCTAGCTGGAAGGGATGAAAATCCAAGCCAAAACACCTACAAGCAAACTAGATTTGTAGACTTGACTGTTTAAACAGGCATCTCTCAGAGTCGCTTTGAGGGGCTGAAAGCATATATTACTATTACTCTTTTAAAGTGACAATATGTGTCCTCCCATAAGGCATCTTATAAATGAGATACAATGCCATAGCGACCATCTTCCCAAGCTGCCATTTCCTTCTGATGAACTGATCTGTCACTTGAAGATCAGTTGTAACAGCGGAAGATTTCCAGCTGCCACCTGGAGTTGGCAACCGTGTGTATGATACCCTTGTAGCTGCTGGTCAAGAGGTGAGAATCCCCAGGTGGGATCAAAATTTTTTAGTAACAGTGGTGGGATCCAAAAATTTTAGTAACAGGTTCCCATGGTGGTGGGATTCAAACTGTGGCGTAGCACCAATGGGGCTGGGCGGGGCACGACAGGGGCATGGCTGGGCATTCCGGGGGCGGGGCATTCCTGGGCGGGGCTGTGGCAAGGACGCAGCTGCTGCGCCAGTCCTTGGGCGGGAAACGAATACATGCAGGCGCAGGCTGCCACGCACGCCGGTGCACGTCCTGCTAGACTGCTTCAAGTTCTGCGCGCTACTGCTGAGAGGAGGGGCGTAGCTAAGGCAAAAACTCACATGGCAAAATCACCAATTAGTAACCCCCTCTCGGCCCACGCAAATGATTAGTAACCTACTCTCAGGAACCTGTGAGAACCTGCTGGATCCCACTTCTCATGCTGACCCTTTTCTCCATAGGTCACTTATGCCAAGCGCTGCTCCTCCTCTCCCATCTTCTAAGAACAGCCATTCTTAAGACAGAAGCCCCCATTCAAGAGATGCCAATTAAGTCATTGCATTATCGAAGGATTTCATGGCCAGAATCACTGGAGTGCTGTGTGGTTTCTGGGCTGTATGGCCGTGTTCCAGTAGCATTTTCTACTGACGTTTTGCCTGCATCTGTGGCTGGCATCTTCAGAGGATCTGATGGTAGTAAAGCAAGTGGAGTATATATACCTGTGGAATATCTTTCAGAGAAGGTGCCAGCCACAGATGAAGGCGAAACGTCAGGAGAAAATGCTACTGGAACACAGCTGTACAGCCCGGAAACCGCACAACACCCCAATTAAGTCACTGATGAATGCTAAAATCCCAGTTACCCTCCTCTTTAAGCATCAGGGTCTCTGTGACCAATAGGCACCCCTCCCTCTGAAAGAGCCTTTCCCAAATGTTCAGGATGGAAGGGGGGGGGGGAGTTGCCTTCCCTTCATCAAAAACCGACCAAGCCTGCAATTAGTGCCCAACATGTTATTTCTATGAAGCATATCTCACATTTATAATTTGAAAGGTAGTTATTGAAAAATCAGTGCCGAGGGCTCCAAAGAGAAGCCTGCACGTCTCAGACGCTTCGCCGCCCCGTTGCCGCTCGAGGGATCTCCAGGGGCCTGCAGCCATTAAGGATGGGAGGTGGGCACCAGGTAGGCCTTTGACTCGCCATTCGGTTCCTTTGCGTTCCAGTAATTGCCGCCCTCCTCCTCCTCAGCCAGAAAGCCCCGAGCCAAAGGCCAGCAGAAGCCTCCAGGAACCACCTTGCAGCCGCCGAGAGGGGTAATCACTGTTTTCATCTCTTATCTGCTGGTGACACCCACCTGCCTCGCAGTAATTCAGGCAAGGTGCTCCTTCCCAGCCGAGATTAGATGCTGTAGCTTCGAGCTCCTTGCCCGTAAATCAACCACACATCCCAAGCCTGCCCGCTTGCCACGAAGGGCTGGGAGAAAATGGGCAGGCGTGGCTGGGAGATGAGGGTTTCGGAGCCGTAAACACGCCTGATTTACACAGCTCTGAGCAGCCAACGATGCTTTTATGCTCTCTCTTTATGTTTCAGAGCAACTCCCAGCTAAGCAGAGCTCAGAGCTCTCTTCCCCCCCTTCTCTTGGGACCCCTAAAGAGGGATTTGGAGCAAAGCACTGCGCAGCAATAATGCCCGCGACCCCGGAGTCTCCCAGGCCTCCTTTCAGCCTCACGGATGAGCCGGGCTCATCACGAGATGAGATGTCCGTTTCCTCAGCGCAGCTCGGCGCATTTGGGCTGCCTCTTGGGAGCCGCAAGTGAAAAAGCTGAGCCGATTTGAGATTGCAGAGGGCACTTCCCCCTTCACCCCCACCCCAGATCCCTCTCCCCCCTGGGAACCTCTCAGAGGCCTTCTGTATCAAAATATCCTCACGATTCGCTTCTGCAGCGGCCACGGGAGACCGTGAGAATATCTCATCTCACTGAGCTAGTCTGCTTCAAGCCCACGGAAATCAATGGTTTTAGGCTGGAGCAGCAAGTCACAGAATTGCCCTGCCAGGCTCTTCTTCTTGCCATGTGATGCTTCTTTAAATCGCCCCTGCCCTATGGAGGCTTGCCAGCCTCCAGGTGGGGCCTGAAGTTCTCCTGAGATTGCAACAGATCTGCCAACTACAGAGATCGGTGCCACTGGAGGGACGGTAGATCCTCTGGCATCGCTCTTCCCTGCTGAGCTCCCACCTGCTCCAAACCCCACCCTGACAGCCAGTGTGGTGGAGTGGTTAGGAGTGATGGACTCCAATCCAGGGAACCCTCTCCACATAAAGCCTGCTGGGTGACATCGGGCCAGTCACGGTTCTTTCAGAACTCTCTCAGCCCCACCTGCCTCACAAGGTGCCTGTTGTGAGGAGAGGAAGAGAAAGGGCTGAAAGAGTTCTGAGAGAACTGTGACTAGCCCAAGGTCACCCAGCAGGCATGTAGGAGTGTGTAAACACATCTGGTTTACCAGATAAGCCACTCAGGTGGAGGAGTGGGGAATCAAACCTGGTTTTCCAAATTAGAATCCACCTGCTCTTAACCACGACACCATGCTGGCTCTCATGAAGAGACAAACCTCACTTTACCCCAAAGACAAAATCCAACCCTCAGGAATGTGTAGATCACATTTGTATGTAAGGAAAAAGGGATCTGAAGTCAGGCCCTTCCAAATGCTGCGGGGGTGGGGGGGGAGAGGGAGGGTGTGCTGGCCGGGGTGATTGGGGGCAGGGAGTCAAAACAGTTCCCTCGGCAAGCAAAATGGGAAACCCTGGGGTCTCTGCAGTCATGAGGCTTATGAGCTGGCTGAATTTATTATTTCTATATGATTAATTGTTGCTGCTGAGTTACACTCATTTGCACTGCAGGGTTAAGCCTAACGAATTGCGAGGGCCCTTCTGGCTTCTTGCATGCGCAGTTTGTGGATTTGTGTGTGTGTGTGTGTAGAATATAGAACAAAAAGAAAGGACTGGCTAACGTATTTGAGTATACATTGTTCCGATAGCTTGTACCCTCCTAGGAGCCAGAGCCTAGGTGAATGCAGCATTTTTAAAAAAATATTCATTTAAAACATTTTTTTACTCTGCCTTTCCACCTGATTAGGATTCTTAAATTTGTACACATTAAGAAAAATGAACAATTAAAAACAACATTTAAAATTAGAAAGTAATACTCATCCATCTCAAAACTGCCACCCACCCCCCAATTTACCATTCCCACAGCCTCCCTGGGAATCATAGAATCATAGAGTTGGAAGAGACCCCAACGGCCATCAAGTCCAACCCCCTGCAATGCAGGAACATACAAAGAACTCATGACAGATGACCATCTAGCCTCTCATTAAAAACCTCCAAAAGAGGAGACTGCACCACACTCCGAGGTAGTGCATTCCACTGTCGAACAGCCCTGATGGTCAGGAAGTTTTTTCTGATGTTTAGGTGGAATCTCTTTTCCTTCACCTTGAACCCAGTACTCCTGGTCCTAGTCTCTGGAGCAGCAGAAAACAAGCTCGCTCCCTCACCAACATGGCATCCCTTCAAATATCTAAACATGGCCATCATGCCACCTGTTAACCTTCTCTTCATCAAACTAAACATCCCCAGATACCTAACTATCTCCTCATAGGGCATGGATTCCAGACCTGTTACCATTTTGGTAGCCCTCCTCCTTACAGGGTGTTTGTTGTGAGGGGGGAAGAGAAAGGGGGTAAGCCCCTTTGAGTCTCCTACAGGAGAAAAGGGGGGGGATATAAATCCAAAATCTTCTTCTTCTCCACCTCCTATGAATGCATTCCAGTTTGTCAATATTGCTTAGGAATATTGCCAGTTTGTCAAGAATTGTTTAGGAATGTCAACCTCAGTGTGGCCCTTAGTGATCTCCTGTTCCCATGGAGAACATGGCTGCTTTGGAGGGTGGAGTCTTTGGCATTATATATGGACCCTCCCCTCCCCAAACTCCTCCCTCTCCAAACTCCAGCCCCCAAATCTCCAATATTTCCCAACACAGTTGGCTACCCTAGAGCTGCTGGTAGTATGAAACAGAAGTCTACTCTGGCACCTTAAGAAGTCTCAAGCTCACTCTGAAAGGACTTTTTAAAAAATTGGATTCATCATTCTTTCAAACTAGTCTCTTCACGCCATTGGCTTGGCAGACCTTCCTCTGCTCTGGTGTATCGCGGGCTTTGCCAGCCTCCTCTCCAAGCAGCAGTGAAAGAAAGAAGAATTTTAAAAACCCACCATCAGCCTTTATGCTGGTATGTCACTTCCAGGTATAACCCAGAAGTGACAATCGGTAGCTCTAGGAATCACTGACTTCTGTGATCAGCAATGGAACTCCATGGAACTTCCCTCAACCCCTCTGCTTCTGGAGAAAATGCTACTGGAACACAGCCATACAACCCGGAAAACCCACAACACCCTAATGTGGCATCTGTTAACATCTTTTTGTTCAAGTCTCTAGAACAGCAGTACCTAACTTCTTAGAGCCTGCAGATACCTTTGGGATTCTGACGTAAGGTGTTAGGTGTAGCCACAAAATGGCTGTTCCAGAAAAGGGAGCCTGGGAAACCATTCATGCTTCCATATGAATGTGACTGGAAGAGTATCTCTCTGTATTGTGTCTAACAGATTCCAAAAACTGAAATTCAATGGAGAGTACTTAATTTTACAACCCTACCCAACAAAAAAAAATCCTCTCTTCTCTCTTGTCTGCTGTATATTCTGCAGAGCAGACTGCAGTCGTGTTGGAGGGAAACAAGGCTGTTTGGTTCAGATCTTTCTGGTGTGTAATGCTCACAAACTGTAATCGTTACTGAACAGTGTTGGATATGTGGAAGTACAAAACATGACATTTTTGAATATCAAAAAGGAAAAGGGGGGAAAGAGAGCACCTCCATCAACTTTTGCTCTGATCTGAGAAGCATCCCTTGGCTTGAAGATCTTAATTGAAACACAACTTGAAAGCCTCCTGCAAGGACAGGCAGGAGGGGAAAAAGAGAAACAGGAGGGGGAAAGCCTCCAGTGACTGCTCAGAATAACACAATAAAAGGGGGGGGCAGCCCTCCACTGTTTAAATGGCAGAGTTTTCTTTTGCATGTCCTCATTAAAAAAATAAACCATGGTGGATGGGGGTGAGACAGACAGCTCTTTCAGATTTATTTGTCTGCAGGCTGTTGTGTGTGTGTGCATGAGTGTGTGTGTGTGTGTGTGTGTGTGTGTGTGTGTGTGTGTGTGTGTGCATGCGTGCATTTTCTCCCGAACAACGTACAGGAGCTTGCAAACCAGGATTTCTGTCAAATACCAGAGATGTGTCAGCTCCAAAGATGTCAGCTCAGAAGATGAGCTGCCATTTCTCCTTTAATTGGTGTCTTTCTGCACAGCCCAGGAAGAAGCGGGGAGAGGACAGGAAGAGGGGAGAATTCGGCCCAGAAGTCAAAAGCCCCCCAGGCCTCCGATGCCTGTGAATAATTGGGCATTTTTGCTTTCTTTACAGGCTGGCTTCCACAAATGCTTATCCCGTCACCTTGGGTTGATTTGCATAATTGTGGCTGCGGTGGGGGTTGGGAGGGGGGAGAGATCACCTCAGTGGAGTCTTAGAAAGGCTAAGAGCCCCGCCATTATCAAGGGCTCTTTGTATTACCCTCTTTCACTCAGTAAATGATTTGTTGTTCAGCTACTGGTTACTACAGTTAGAAACTAAAAGCTTATATTTGCTATGTTTTGACCAGGGAGGCAGGGTGTACTCAAGGAGTGACAGTAAGACATATTCCGGTTTCCTCAATGCTTGGTAGCTGTACATTGTTACACTACCCAGAAATGGAAAATAATATGACATATTTATTGAAGAAGCTGGAACTGGCAGGCAGGGTTTCTAGAAAGCCTTGGTTGAGACATGCCACATAACCCTAATTTATTTTAACGATGGCCGATTCACAAAATCAGGATCTGTCTTTCATAAAATAATTCAAATCCTGGCTTCCTTTGACAAATAGTGGTTCCAACACTTTTATTCTGTAGCTTGCAGGTAGCCAAGATGTGTACTTTGGCACGTCATCTGGAATTGTAATCCAGAGTAACGGTGGCAAATGAACCAAATCCAAACCATGGTTTCGGAACTTGGTTTGACGGACTGTAATGAACCGTGGTCTGAACCCAGGGTGCTTTTCTAACAATCACTCTTGTATTGTTCCCTGAGCCGTGTTTTCATGTCATACCTGAACTGAGGCAGATATGATTCTACACCTGAGATCCTGACATGTAGCAGCCCCTCACAATGTAAAGACACTAGGACAAGCATATGAATCTAGTTGTATAAGTCAGTAGGAGATGCTGGAAGGTAGAGCTTCTGTAACCTAGCTACTGCATATTTATCTGCCTGGGTCAGAGAGACAGACATTGTTCCATGTATGAAATCCTGATACGTAGGGATTTTTCACCATACAGAAATGGTAGCAAACGTCTTAAGGATTTAGAAGCACCTACTGATGAAGATTACTGCAGAAGGATTACAGCTCAACATTGAAAAGACAAACGTAGTGACTAGTAGTGAATTACTTAGCTTTAGGGTGGACCATGAGGAAGCTGAAATGGTTCAAGACTTTCTATTCCCCGGCTGCATCATTAACCAAAAGGGAGACTGCAGCCAAGAGATCAGAAGGAAACTGAGATTGGGAAAGGCAGCCATGAAGCAACTAGAAAAGATTCTTAAGTAAAAGGATTGGTTGCTGATGGACTAAGATCAAGTTAATGCACACTGTACATGCCCCATACACTAGGTATGGGTGTGAAAGTTGGATAGTGAAGGAAGCTGACAGGAAGAAAGTAGATTCCTTTGAAATCTGGTGTGGGAAGAGAGATACAGCAAACTGCCCCACACCAAAAAAACCCCAACCAAATATGTGGGTTCTAGATCAAATCAAACCCTGAACTGTCCCTAGAAGCCAAAATGACTAAACTGATGCTGTCGTACTTTGGCCACATTATAAGAAGGCAAGACTCACTTTCGTTTTACCTTCACAGCATCCTTGTGAGATACTTTAAACTAAGAGCCTATGTCTTGTCCAAGGTCACCCAATAATACCACGCTGGATCTCCAGTGACTACAGCTGTTGAAAGTGGTCGAGTTCCTCTACTAAACAAGTTTGCTGCAAAGTTCACAGCACCTCTAGTCATGTCTGGTTTTGACACCAGAAAACTGACAGTTTCCAGGTAAAGGTAACTGGTAACTGAAGGTGTGACCTTGAAGGAGGAGACCTAGGCCACTTCTACACAAATTTCCCAAAATCTCTGGGGAAACTACTGCCAGTCCTTGGGGTACTTGCCTGCCTCCATTAGCTTTGCTTTATGCAAAAACGTGATGAAGATATTTGGACCTCCATTGTGCTTGCATTTGGCCTTGATACTTCTCACCAGCCAGGGAAATGGGAGCCCATAACAGGATTTTTCTATGCCTAGATTGCAACAGTCAATTGGGTTGTAACTGCAAGGACTTCATGTAGCAATTTACTGCCACTCACCATGTGGTACAAGGCGAACCCAAACAGAGATTTGCAGAACCAGAACACAGGAAGCCTAGCCGGAAGGATCAAACATTTCCCTTTCAGTTTCATCAAGAGATCTTGTCTTTCATTCAGTTCTATTTCCCAGTGGAGAGAAAAACAATTCTGCGAGGCCTTGAAATTGTCGTCAGCTTGCTCTTGTCTGATATGTGACACTGCTCATGTTGAGAAAGAAGCCCAGATAGAAAGAAGATCACTATTGATTTGGGAAAGAAGGGAGCACCTGGGCCTGCCCCCACCCCCACCCCCACCCCAAGATGCTTCTCTGGGATTAAGACCAAAGGGAGGGCTGCCACAAGCCAAAAGCATTTGTTTCTGTGGGCAGGAGTGATGCACACAATGGTGCATTCCCCACAGGCCAAATGTAATGTCTGCAGGATGTTATAAAAATGTTTTTTTTGGGGGGGGGAGGGGGGTAACTTCACACAAGCCCTGTTCCCAAAATGAGTTTTGCCCCGTTTTATTTCCCTTAACCCAAGATTTTTTTGAAAACCACTAAACCAGCAATCCTTTTGCACAATCCCAGGTTGCAGGCACTCCTGCATGAACACAACACGCAGGAGATGCTTTATTTCCCTTCCTTCCACTGTTCACTTTAGGTTCTACACCGTCCACTATGTCAGGGAGAATTCACCCACCCGCCATTCTGTGTGGGTTGCCCAGGACGTTGGGGGCAGATTCTCTGAGTGCCCAACAGAGCACAAAGTCCCCCAAGCACGTTTTCTCCCCGCTGCAGCAAGTATGACCACCAGATAGATCTACAGCAACACATTCATTGTTACCCGGCCATTGCAAGGCGGTCCCTTTTTCTTTTTTTTCTTTTGTGTGTTGAACATGCGCAACCACACAAGTGCAGCCAATAGGATTATGGGACAGTCAACAATTTCACTTCTGTATGCCTTCACAGTTTTGCATGCGTTGAAAATTTTTTAAAAAGAGAAGTGTCCTTGTGCAAAGGCACGAAAGCAACCCACATGGTTCCCTTGGACTCCACACGCGAATGGAAAAAAGGAAAGAGGGTTCCTGTATAATGACTGCAGCCCATTATACATACGCACTGTGCGGAATCCACCAATGTTAGCAAGATCAATAGGAAGGAAATGGGGAGAACTTTCCTGTTGACAATAGGAGTAAAATTGCCTGCTGCTTTTATTTATTCTTTGGGATGTCCATTGTGTACCACAAATGAAGCACATTTACTCTGACTGATAAGAGTTCATGTATCATACATGTTACATGCACCAAGGAATGACACTACTCTCTATCTGCCACCAGCTGACTGACTTCCACTTTCTTTGGTTGGACTCCTATGCACTCCCAGTGTGGATTCCAGTGCAGAGTCTTTCCTCTCAGCTTCCTTGCACACAGTTGCAAGCCCAGTGCCTGCCAGGAATCTTTGTCACCCTATCAAGACGTTGTCAAAGTAGCCCTGCCCTCAAGTTGCAGTGGCACGACACATTCTTCGAAGCTGCTATTTCTTATGAGAGGTTGCTGATACATATCAGACCTGGGGTGGTGGAATTAAAGTAGCAATTTTAATCAGCTGAAAAAGCCCCACTGAACACTCCAAAAGACTGAAAATAAAAATGCACGCTTAAGGAAGAAAAAAAGATCTGAGGAAATTGCAAGAATAATTTCAGCATCAGTGAAAATATAACACCGGTACACATCCCCTCACTCTGGCGTTGGGAGTACTGAATGCACAGTGGAAACAGATGTGCACTAAAGCACTCCTCCTCTTCCCATCTTTGTTCTGAGCCTGAATCTGCCCATCCCCTACACACACACACACACACACACACACACACACACACACACACACACACACACACACACACACACACACACACGCACACACACACACACACACACACACACACACACACACACACACACACACACTGCACCAAACACACACACACACACACACACTGCACCAAACTAGATGGGCAGGTTTTTAAAGAGTTGCATCTGGGTTCAGCAGTGGCGTAGGAGGTTAAGAGCTCAGGTTTCTAATCTGGAGGAACCGGGTTTGATTCCCAGCTCTGCCGCCTGAGCTGTGGAGGCTTATCTGGGGAATTCAGATTAGCCTGTGCACTCCCACACATGCCAGCTGGGTGACCTTGGGCTAGTCACAGCTCTTCTGAGCTCTCTCAGCCCCACCCACCTCACAGGGTGTTTGTTGTGAGGGGGGAAGGGCAAGGAGATTGTAAGCCCCTTTGAGTCTCCTGCAGGAGAGAAAGAGGGGATATAAATCCAAACTCCTCCTCCTCCTCCTCCTCCCTTGGTTCCCCACACAGAAGCTCTGGGGATTGGCTGTTTTTAAAAAAAGGAGCACACATTTGGGATCGATAGGCCACTGTGGGGGCAAAAGGATTCCTGCTCCCCCCCCCGCCCCGAGATGTTATCCCATGCTGAAATAATGCTGGTGGTGGGGAGGGGGTAGTCCCTGATTTTGCTGCTTCTTGTAGTGTATTATCTGTGCACAGGACAGCAGAAACAGGGAAATAACTCCACCACCATCCCTTTCTGGAGTGGTTTCTTGTGGGAAAATGGCTTGGGGGGGGGGGCAGGAGCCCTTCTCCTTGCAGTGGTGTTCTCGATCCCTTCCAGTCCGGCTTCCGTGCTGGACATGGGACGGAGACCGTCCTGATGCAGCCATCACAGATATACTCCATGCAGCCCTAGACCGGCGGATCGGCGCTGCCTTTGATTCCTATTAGATCTCACTTGGCGTTTGATATGGTCGATCCACGACCTTTTGATCCACCGCCTGGCTACCTCTGGAGTGCGGGGCACTGTCCTTCAGTGGATTGCCTCGTTCCTCCGGGGTCGGGGTCAGCAGGTATGGTGCAGGGATGAGGCCTCCCATAGGGCCCCGCTTAGTTGTGGGGTCCCTCAGGGGGGCCTTGCTTTCCCCGCTTTTATTTAGCACATCTACATCGACCTCAGCTAGTCGCGGAGTTTTGGGCTGGTCTGTCACCAGTATGCGGATGACACCCAGCTCATTCTGTTGATGAACCTCTGCCCTGTAGCTCTACAGCATTGTTTGGAGTCGGTTGCTGGTTGGTTGAGGCAGAGCAGGTTAAAACTTTTAATCCGACCAAGAGCGGAGGTCCTTTGGCTGGGCGGGGGGGGGAGGAAGACCCGAGGGGATTTTTAGGCCGCCGGTCCTGGAGAGGGTTGAGTTGGCCCGGTATCTTTGGCCTGCAGCCTGGGGGTCCGCCTGGAACTCTTCACTATCGATGGAGGCCAGGTGGCCCATGTTACCCGGGTTGCGTTCTTTCACCTCCGCCAGGCTCGGCGGCTGGCTCCCTATCTCTCCCAGTCCGACTTATGGCCACTGTGATTCCATCGGCCGGTCACCTCAAGAGTTGGATTACTGTAACTTCGCTCTGGCGGGCCTTCCCCTTGCGACTGATCAGGAAGTTGAGAAAGCTGGTCCAGAGCAGCTTAGCCCAGCTTCTGACAGGTAGGTGGTTATTCAGATCCCATATCACCCCTTGTGCTCGCTGTCTGCACTGGCTCCCAGTGGAGTTCGGATGCGTCTTCAAGGTGTTGGTGATGACCTTTAAGGCCTTACGGCGGCATGGGGCCCTCATACCTGCCGGGACGCATCACCTGCGTCCCAAATAGGCCACTGCGTTGTAGAGCTGCTGGAGATCCCTGGCCCTGCGATGAATGCGGCTGGCCTGCGACCCGGGCCAGGGCCTTCCACGACCCTGGCCTGCCTGGTGGAATGCTCTACCTCCAGCTGTCAGACCTCGCGGGACCTTGGTGAGTTCCGCCAGGGCCTGTAAGACTGAGCTATTCCACCGGGCCTTTACTGGGGGGCTGGCAGCGGTTTTATTACCCCCCACTGAAGCTGCCGTTTTCTATCTGGCAGACTGGTTTCCATGCTTGGGCCCGACCTATCCCCTCCCTCCTGGCCTGTAGATGCGAGTGGCTTTGATCTTTGATGTTTGATGTTTTAACTAATAGGTAATTGAAACTGTTTTAAGTTTTAAAGTTTTAAGTTAAAGTTTTAATGAATTAAGCTGCACTCTTGTAATTGATTATGTTCGTTATCGTTGAATGTGCAGCCATTCCGTGAGCCGCCTCGAGCCCTTTGGGGGTGAGGCGGCTTATAAATCTCATCATGAATAAAGAAATAAAGAAATAAATAAATAAATAAATAAATAAATAAATAAATAAATTAATTAATTAATTAATTAATTAATTAATTAATTAATTAATTAATTAATTAATTAATTAATTAATTAATTAATTAATTAATTAATTAATTAATTAATTAATTAATTAATTAATTAATTAATTAATTTAAAAAAGGGTCTCCTTAATTTTTTAAGAGCCATTCCCTGCCGCTGCTTTCTGGCAGCAGGGGAAAAAACCCCCACAGTTCAGTGCTCCCCACTACAGAGGGGGGGGGGAGAGAGAGATGCATGCTGAGCTCTGGAAGTTCTGAACGAACGGGGAACAGAAAGCAATCCCCTTTTTGCACCTGGCCAAGCCCAGCTTGGTTAGAGCAGCTCTAAGCACCTGCATTTCTCTGCATCTTGGGACACTTTTGCATTCCTTGGTTTGTCACAGCCAGGCAGTCCTGCCTCTGAGAGCCACACTTCAGCATGTAACTATTTTAAGTCATCACGGAGGGGAAAAAAATCCAGAACTGATTAGCTGTTAATTACTTTTAAGAACAGCTGTTATTTGCCACCATTTGTTTTACTCTTTCTATTTTAGAATCGTGGGATATATTAAAATTTGCACCTTCTGGAACTGTGGCAGCGTTTCAAACGTCTAGATGAGTTCCAAGACACCCGGCAAAGAAAACAAAGCAGCAGCCATGGGAGAATCTTGTGAACAACCCTTAGTCTGGTGTGAATGACAGGCCCCCATTTCAAGATTGTTTTGTCGTTTGGGCAGAAGCAGTCTGCGAAGAAATGCATTTTTGGTTGGTTCTCTTGGGTTTTCCTGGCTGTGTGGCCGTGGCCTGGTGGATCTTGTTCCTAATGTTTCACCTGCATCTGTGGCTGGCATCTTCAGAGGTGTATCACAGAGAAAAGTCTGTTTCACAGTGAGAAGGGAAAGTTTAGTGGGGTATATTGCTCATGTCCCAGGGTGGGGAACCAATCAGTAAGTTGTATTGTCGAAGGCTTTCACGGCCGGAATCACTGGGGTGCTGTGTGGTTTCCGGGCTGTATGGCCGTGTTCTAGCAGCATTCTCTCCTGATGTTTCACCTGCGTCTGTGGCTCTGAAGATGCCAGCCACAGATGCAGGTGAAACGTCAGGACAGAATGCTGCTAAGTCTGTAGCCATACAACCCTTAACGAAGCTCCACAACACAATCAACTCTAAGCAATATTTGGGTGGAACTTGCTATGCAAAGGTGTGGTTGAGTGCATTGCGGGTGGGGTTATCGGTCCATTTTTAAAGTACTGGTAGCCAAGATTTGCTAATTTTCCGAGTCTCTTCTTTCTTGTTGAAGCTTGTTTGTGAATTTCAATGGCCTCCCTGTGCAGTCTGACATAGTAACCTTCTGAATTGTCCAGAATTTCAGTGTTCTCAAATAAAATGTTATGTCCAGTTTTGCTTAACACATGTTCTGCAATTGCATTTTTATTTGGAGGATTGAACTGGATGAAACCTTCACCTTTAACAAAAAAAATTTCCCCCTCTTGGAAGAGAACAGCGGGCAGGGGGTGGGGGAGTCAGCCCAATTGCTTCCCAGCCTCACCACATCTGATATGTCTAGCTAGAGAAAATGGGATGGTCCCATTCACCCTCCTCCACCTCCAGCCAGACAGGTGATATCTAGCAGGAAACAGATGTGGAGGAATTAACTGCTAGAAAGACTTCAGGAAAAATCTCCTGGAAATTCAGGAAAAGTTTCTTTGATCTGACCCGTTCAGTGACAGGAGAAAGAGAGATCATAAAGCTCTGGGGAGCCAGGAGGAAGGTCTCTTTTGGGTGCTAATTCCATCAAGGCAGACGGACCATTTGCCCCAGATCTCGAGGAGGCAGCTGTTGCCATGTACTGGCTTGCATGCCTAAAAGAGGTGTCAAGATAATGGAAACCCTGCAGAACATCTGTAACTTTCTAAAGCAAGGCACCTGCCCCTTGGGGATTGGGCAGTCTATAAATTTAAATAATAAAATAAACAAACAAACAAACAAACAAACAAATAAATAAATAAATTTGGGTGCTGTGTGGTTTCTGGGCTGTATGGCCGTGTTCTAGCAGCATTCTCTCCTGACGTTTCGCCTACATCTGTGGCTGGCATCTTCAGGTCCTCTGAAGATGCCAGCCACAAACTCTAGCTAACGATCAGGCCTACTAAGTGTCATAACTCTACAACACCTAATATTCGACATTGAAAACAGGCAAATACAAATAAATAAATATTTAACATCTGCCAGAGCATGTATAGAGGAACTTTTCTTTTGAGTCCCTTGCCTGTTCGGAAGCTGTGCTGGGAGGATGCTTGTGGACGTTTGCTTTCAGAGGACCTACAGCCCAAGATCCCATTTCAAAGGGATTGGTGGGGGGGGGGGCACCTCAGATGCCCATCCGGATGGCAAAGGGTCTCGTTGGTGCAGAGCGTGGCCCTCCTGAAGAAGCCAGCCAAGAACTTGTTTTCCTCTCGTCCTGCCTGGTGACTTTCATTCTCCTCCACAAGGGAGGCTCGGAGAACCCTGGGTGCGGAAAAGGCCAGGAGGAAGGTTCTTGTCTCCCCGCTGCTCTTTGGTGATTTAGGTCCTACAAGGGGTTTGAAACAAACAAGGTGTTTAAAAGGAGCGAATGAAAGGGAGCGCTTTCATGTGGAGGACTTTGGTGATGCGGTCAGGAGCAGCTCCCTTTGCGGAAGGGATAATTATTATTATTTTCCCACGTACTTTTATGAAGCCTGGTGAGTCAGCTCCTGGCAGGATTTCTCTCTTTCATTCCTTCGTTATAATTTTTGATTAGGACAAAAAAATATATCCAGAAATGTCTTCTTGTTGATCAAAACTGCCATGATAAACGAGGGCTGCCTGCGATGAAATCTGATTTCAGCCTTTCATCATCTCTTGATCAAAACACCAACAAGGCAGAAAGGGGAACGGTGTCAAGAGCATCAAAATGCAATCTGTTTGCAAGGAGCTGGTGTCCTTTCCAGGGAAGGAGGCACACAATTAGGTGGAGGGAAGGAACTTGGGACATGGGCAAAAGCCTGAGGCTACCTCTGTTTAGGGGGGAGGCTGTGGCTTGGTGGTAGAACATCTGCTTTGCATGCAGAAGGTCCTGGGTTCGATTTCCTGTGGAAATTCGCCAGGTGAACTAGGACCTAGCATCACCTTATCAGTATTGTTCTCAGTTGCCCCACTTATCTAAACAAAGAGCCTAGACATTTGGCTGTGCTCTGGTTTGTATCAGAAAAAGGACAGACTTATGGTGCCAGTGAGGACAACAAGACCTAAAAGAAAACATAATTTAAAATCTCCTAAATCCCAAAGGGTGAGTTAGAACAAAGGGTATTCATCAAGGCTATGAATTTCTGGTTAGTGAGAGAAAGAAGGGCAAAGTGCAGAGAGCCTACATGCCTTTTGTTTAACAGCTTATGGCTGTTAGCACAAAATTACAAGGAAAAGAAATAATAGAGAGAACAGTCTTTTCTATGTGGATTTGTAGAACCCTTTTAAACAGAATCTGTGCCTACAGTGCCGACACTTTATAGGTTTTGGCGTCTGGTGAAGACCTTCCTGTTTACCCAGGCCTTTAGCTTTTGATCCGTTGGATGCTCCCTCTGGAGGCTGCCGGTCTGGGATGGGGCAGGGCACTTGGTTGGACATACTATGGCTTTCATTATTGTTTTACATGACAATGTTTTCACTGTTGAAGGCTTCCGCGGCCAGAATAGCTAGGGTGTTGTGACTAATGTTTTCTGGGTTGTATGGCCGTGTTCCAGTAGCATTTTCTCCTGACGTTTCACCTGCATCTGTGGCTGGCATCTTCATAGGATCTTCAGCCACAGATGTGTAAGCAAAACATCAGGAATGCATCTTGGTAACACAACCGAACAACAGAAAGAGCATCCTCACTAATGTTTTTACTGTCGTTTTTAATTTTGTAAGCCGCCCTGAGACCTCCATATAAGATGGAGCACAAGTTCAATAAAACAAGCAAACAAACCACCTCCCGCCCAGTCCTTTTAACTGAAGATGCCGGGAATCGAACCCAAGACCTTCTGCATGCCAAACAGATCCTCTGCCACGAAGCCACAGCCTCCCCCTAAACAGAAGATGGCCTCAGGCTTTTGCCCAGTTCCCAAGTTCCTTTTTTGGCACGTGAGTGCGCACAATCCCTTCTGCTGCTTTCATTCAAGGCCTCGGTCATCCCACTGTGACAAGGGCAGGCATCCCCGCAGTGGCCTCTGTGCCCGGACCACAGATTGCTGTCGAGGTGGAGGCAGCAATTTCCTGCCCTGTCCCGCCTGCCATTCTTGCTCTCCCATCTCAGGCTGGCGGGTCCCTGCTGCCTGCTCCCCCGTGCAGCACAAGTCATAACGAAGCTTTTGGTGATGCTAAGTGAACAGGACGGGACGGGGACCGCTGAAGTCGCACTCTTCATGGATAACTGCCCTCTCCCCCTCTGGGACCGTGACATTCCTTGTGACACCTGGCTGCCAGAGCTGTCTTCCTGCTTCAACTTACATCTTCATGAGTTGTGGAAGGGGACTTTGGAAACACACAGGAGACCCAGAGACTGTCAGAGACGGTTATTCCCCCCCACTGCTCAGCTGCAATGCTGCCAGACCCCCCCCACCTCTTTCCTTCTTTCATTACCTTCCTCTCCTTTTACAACACACCTTCTTACAAGCCATACGGGTGTCAACAATAGTCCTTTTTAACCATGCAAGCTGTGGATTTGCTTCCTTCTCCCAATAATGATGCTTTATGTGAAAAGAGGCCCTTTCAATGTAAGGTCTCCTTGTGCTAAGCTGCTGAGCACCGTTCCCCTTGGCTCAGGGCACCAGCATCCAGAAGAAAATACAGTTCTCTCATCTGTCCAGAGGAATATTTTCCTCTGTGCTTGTAAAACCTGATTGCTGCCAATTTGAGCAACACCAACATGGGTATTTGGAGAGCAAAAACATTAGCGACTTCAAGATACTCATAACAACATTTAAAATAGATCACTTTCTCTCCCTCTTTGCCTCTCCCACCTTAGGCTGTGTATTTTTCGTGGATTCTTTAGAGGGGAAAAAATGTATGTATATCACTTGGTTGGGTTCCATGCTTTGCTTTCTCTGTCTAGACATGAAAGAGGCAATGAATGATTTTGTGCTTCAAGGAATAATCTGACTCTCTGCCCTGCCGGTTTGTGTGTGCGCGTTCTCTGCATTATTCTTGCTGTGTATTCCAACGTTATCCTTATTGCTTTAAGACCTAGAGGTTAAAAAGGGGTTTGTTTTCCGTTACAGAAAAAAACCCATAGAAATAGGAACAAACTTGTTCCCCCCTCTTTTTGCCCTTGAAGCCGACAGTACCCAGAATATGAATGGGGCAAAGCAATAGGCTTGTTGAAAGGACTTGCTGAATATTCTGCATCAGTGGTCAGCTGAGTGTATATCCCCCTTTTAGTTCCCACAGTGATGAACAATTGCAACAGCAAAACAAATCTAGAACCCCAAAGCGAACCTTACCACCAGAATAAAATGCATCCACGGAAGACACAACGTGCTTTGATTATGTGTTCCTGCACTGCAGGGGGTTGGACTTGATGGCCTTTGTGATCTCTTCCAGCTCTATCATTCTATGATCATCCAACATGACTCAGCCAAGAAGACTTTCTGGAAGAGTCATGTTTTGACAAGACTATGGAAAATCAGCATGGATGAGGCCAGGTGAGCTTCACCTGGCCAAACATTCTTCACTGTGAGCCATCTACTACCACAGTGAAGGTATCACCCATTGGCCCCTTTGGTTCTCCCACATATCTCTGGGAGATTGGAGAAGGCTTCCAAGCCCTGGGCTGCGTAGGGCTTTGCAGAACCCCAGCAGAACTAAAGCAGCCCCTCAGTCCCCACTGTCCACGTTCCCTTTCCCCAACAGGTGTAGACCAAGAAAATGACACTGAGCTAAATCTTGGAATACTCTGGCCTATGCTTACACAGCTGCCAGTTCGAAAATAGACAGTGTGTTTGCCTTTTGAACGGGCAGAGGCCACAACCACAGGAATCCTCTTCAGGACCGAGTTCCACATCAGAGGACACGAACCTGCTCCGGTCCCAGCTGTCGTAGCTGCAGAGGCCAGGGGCAGGTTAGTGCTTGACCACAATGGCAGAAGATGCTGGAAGAGGTTTTGAATTTGATCCCAGAGGCAGCAGGTGATGGGAAAGGATCCAGGCCAGAGGTGGGATCCAACCAGTTCTCACCACTTCTCTAGAAGTGGTTACTAATTTTTTCTGAGTGCCGAGAAGGGGTTACTAAAGCAACCTCCCTGCCCAATAGGGACCGGAGGTGCGTGTGTGCGGCGGCGCCACTGTTTGAATCCCACAACCATCGGAACCTGTTATTAAAATTTTTGGATCCCACCACTGATCCAGGCCCAGACACTGTGGCAGAGCACTCTGGGAGCCGCTCCAGGCCTGGTGGCAGCAGCCACGGTGCTAGGAATGCAGAGAAGCTCCCCACATCCTCCGCCGTGGCAGCCTAGATCCACAGTGGATCTAAAGGTGGGTGGTGGGGCCTGGAGCCATGATGGAGCTAGCTCTGTGCCCCCAAGACCCTTGAGGAAGGGTAAAAATATTTCTCTCAGGGATGGCGCAAGATTTCACCTTACCTATTTAAATGCCACCGATTTTACGAGGGCCAGCCATGTGATTGGAGGAATCAACACTTTGTAAAGATAGACTTACCAACACAGTCCTCGCTAATGGCAAGATGTGTTCATAGCTTTGCTGACTGGAAAATGCGGTCAGTTACATAACAGTGTAGTGTAGTGGTTAAAAGCAGGATGGATTCTAATGGGGAGAACCAGGTTTGATTCCCCACTCGTCCACCTGAGTGGCAGAGGCTTATCTGGTGAACCAGATGTGTTTCCGCACTCCTACATTCCTGCTGGGTGACCTTGGGCTAGTCACAGTTCTCTCAGAACTCTCTCAGCCCCACCTGCCTCTCAAGATGTCTGTTGTGGGGAGAGGAAGGGAAAGGAGCTTGTAAGCCCCTTTGAGACTCCTTGCAGGAGAGAAAGGTGGGGTATAAATCCAAACTCCTCCTCCTCCTCCTCCTCCCCCTCTTCCTCTTCCTCCCCCTCTTCCTCTTCCTCTTCCTCTTCCTCTTCTTCTTCTTCTTCACTTTGCCTTCTCTCTTTGATTTCAGCCAATTCCAAGCACTCCATACAGCACAATAATGGCCAGAGCTTAAGGTTCCAGAATATTGTTGTCCATCGTTAATTGGTCAACTTAGATTAATTATAATTAACAACATGGGCCCTTTTACTTCAGGATTTGATTAGATAAAATCCAAATACCACTTCAGAGTCTCACACCGTTTCCTTTCCATAAGTCTGGGGGAAAAAAACACCATCTCCTTTAGGATCTGGACGGCTGCAGATTCGTGGCCACGCCATCTGCAACTTACCCCGCTGTGCCAGCTCAGCACTGCGCATATGGCCAGAAAAATTACCCGCTGTTCAGAGACCTCAGTGCTCTGGCGATCGGAACAGCAGCAGTAATGAAGCCGCGGCATCCCTGTGTGGGGAAGTTAATGTAATAACAACATTACATCCCACAAACAAATGTTTCCGATGCTGAGTTTAAAAAACAAAACACCAGACAGCAAGTGGACCTTAGAAGATCTTCCTCTGGTGAGAAATTAATGCAATAATGCTTGATAGCAGATTGCTCCCCCCTTGCTTTTTGCACACGGCCGATGCAAAGAGTGGACTGCTCTTCTGGTAAGGGGGGGATCCCTTCACACCCAGAATTGGAAACACAGCATCTGTTGGAGGATGTGGGTTCAGTCATGTCCAAACTGACTTCTGTTTTCTGGCCTCCCACACTGAAAAGATGATCTTTGACAACTGATACAATGCAGTTCAAATACCAAATTACAGCTACAGAGAACCTCAAGTAGACCTCCTGGGAAGAATGCAGGAAGCTAAACCATGATGACTGCTGGGCTGGGCTGTCATTGGCTTAAGAACTGATCTTTGTTGCTGGTTCAGGGTGGGCACATATTTTGCCTTGAGGGCTGCATCTTGCCCCTCCCCCCCCCACCAGCACCAAGGGCTCCATGTTAAATGCTGGCTTTTCCCTATTCAAGTGCTGGTGTCTGCCAGCGTCCAACCAGGAGTCCTGAAAAACTGGTGGAGATCAAGATGTAGCCCCTCCCTCCCTCTTTTAGTCTTAATGGTATTCAGCTCTCAATTTTCTTAGCAATTTTTTCGAAAACCCCCAGCCCCCTACGGAATGCGGCAGCTCAGATGGCCAGTGTTTCAAACTGGCTGCAGGGCAGTGGTCCCACCAAATTGTGAAGCAGATTGAGGACCAGATGAAGAACTCCCACAGGCCAGATCTACTCCCAAAGCTTTAATTTTCCCCCCTTTTGTCCTAACTTGGAAGGTTATTGGCTTGGCTAGTGAGGGCGCATTATTCTCACCAGGACACAGCCGGTCAGATGGAGAGATGCGGAGTGATTTTTGTGTGTGCCTTTTGAGGAAAGGCTCTCTGCATCTTTGTTTGCAAAGCAAATTTATCTTGAGTGTTGAGAAAGGTGGGTGGGTGGGTGGACAGGAAGGCACGACAACAGGACTGTTCGTTTCAATTGATCCTCTGATCTCGTTTTCATAACCTGAAGGGGACTTCCTCTCTGAGAAGTGACATCTGCCGGAATGGCTCATCAGTGTCTGAATTCTCCTGGATGTAATTAGATCAGAAAGCAGGTAGGAGAGTGGCTACAGTGGCCTTTAGGGAAGGAAATGGTCTTTGAAAAGAATTATGCTAATCAGGCTCCCGTTCTTCACTGCATCTGCCGTGCTGTTATTCTGGGCAAAATTAATAGGGCTTCGGAAAGATCCGATCATCGTAACAATCTGGTCCGCGCAGCAGGGGGAGAGTTCTGTGAAAGAGCTGCGCGGAGCCTCGTTGAAAACACTTACATTAATTAGTCACAGGGCCACTCACTTACTTTCCTTTTTAATAATAATAATGGTTATTAATGTTTACAAATTAGCCTTTGCCGGAATGAAAGGACAGCAGGAGCCAAACTCTGGCGAGTGCACGGAACACTCGACATGACAGGTTGCTGAGCCTACGTTTAAAACAAAAACAAAAACAGGGAATCACGTATGCTATTCAAACCTAAAACCACCTCTTTATGATCTTTGGCATCTGGCAGTACTTGCCTTCCACTCAAGGTGACGATGTCAGCAACCCAAAGAAGTTGAGAAGTCTGATAGATGTCTGCTAAAATATATTAAATATGCCTTTTATTGCACTGTGCTTGACCCTTTGCAATAGAAAACTATACATTAAAATCTCAATAGAAAACATACATCAATATCTAAAAAAATGTCCATAAAGGATTACAAAACATACCACAGATAACCACAAAGACCTCAACTGCTAGGGTAATATACAAAACATACCACAGATAACCACAAAGACCTCAATTGCTAGGGTAATATACAAAATATCCCAAAATATACCCCCCATCCCCCAAAGAACTGATGTGTTTAGATCTTCTACAGAGGTCAATGAACAGCCCGCACACAAAGAGAACTAATAGCCATACATAAAATCTTATTTGCAACCCATTATGTTAGATATAGGACAATTATTTAATGGCGTTCCCATAAATATCAAAGGTTTATTCTGTGAATCCTGCAGAGCTCACATTAACCAAGTAACTTTTCCAAAAGACACTACTTTGCAGACCAGACCAGCCCTGGACTGAAATGAAATCAGCTATGTGTGGTCAAATATATGTCAAAGAGGCATCCATTTTGTGTCCCCAACCCCCTCATCTTCCTCCTGCCCATCTTCACAGTGTCTGGCCATGACAAGGGCAGCAGCAATAGTCACATGGTAATGTTTTTAGGGACCTCCCCCCAAGAGGAATCCTAACGAGTCACAGGATTTTCAAGGCAAATAATGAACACTGCCTCCTCCTTCTGCCTAGCAACTGTTCCTCAGTGAACTCCCATCCATGCACTTAACCATGACTGGGCCTCCTTCACCTCTGAAATCCAACAAGACCAGGCTAGCCTGGACCAACCAGGTCAGGCCGTGCACTCCTTCAACTAAAAGTATATCATTTTAAAGGATAAATAAAAATGCTTGTTTGATTTAAAGACAAGAGCAACCCTTTTACTAAGATTGCAGTGTAACTTGTCAGAGTAGGGAGACTTGATTTGTGCATCCCCCTAAACCCTTCTCCAGACTGCAGATTCGCTACTAAAAAAGAACAGGAGGGAGGGAGGGAGGGAGATGTTTTCAGAGCATTATGGAAAAGGCCCAACTCTGCAGCTTGTACAAATCTTGAAACAGAGGGCAAGCAACGTAGCAGTCTTAATTAGACTTGACTATGCTGGGTGCAAAAGAGATTCTGCATGTTAACTTTCTGCAAGCTGCTGTTCCATCATGCTCACAAATATTTCCCACCTCCCATTTTCCCCCTAAGCATCAGGGATTGTGAGGAGTTCTAGGGGGCTATTTGCATTGGCCTCAATAAAAGGTATTGTGCAGTCTAGCTCTTGGATTTTCCCCAGTGGACCAGCAGGGCTTCCTATGATCATTGCTTGTTAGATTTAAAGGTGCAAAGACCTCATCCACGTGGGATGTTTGACTGGCGTTCGATGCCGTTGGGAAGCAGGTTTTTTTCTTCCCTGCACATTGTGGTATGTTTGTGCGCCTCCTAGGTTTTCCACTGTTTTCCTCCAAACTTTCACAAACTGGCTTTGTTGACATGTTTTGAGAAAGATCTCAGCCAAGCATGAGCCACCAATTAATCAGCAACTGAATATCATTACAATATTGTGATGTTGTAACAATGTGCTTATCAGGGTCTCTGAACTGCTAGGGTTCATTTAGAAAGCCAAACACTCACACACGGTATTGTCAAAGGCTTTCATGACCAGTATCAACTGGCTTTTGTTGGATTTTCCAGGATGTGTAGCTGTGGTCTGATAGTTTTTGCTCCTAAAGTTTCGCCCACAGGCTTACAAGCAAAAACTACCAAAGCATGGCCACACAGCCCAGAAAAACCACAAAAGCCAATTGACACGTGGCTTGTGGCTTTCCAGGGCTGACCCTGTGTGGAAGCTTCAGGCATCAGCAGTTCCAGACCTGGAAGCCCCTTTGTTGAAACCATACCCCAGAACAGAGAAGCTGGTGCTTGAGAGCTAGCAAGCATCACCCAGCTACAGAGCTAGCAAGCATCACCCAGCTACAAGCATCACCCAGCTACAGAGCTAGCAAGCATCACCCAGCTACAAGCATCACCCAGCTAAGCCTGGTGGTCCCTGTTTCCCCTGCTTTCTATTGTACTGTTCTGTCTTTCACTCAGCTTTGGTGTGGTGATGGGTTCATTTCCAACTCCACTCTTTTTCTCATTGTACTCTTGTGAACGCCAGGTGTACTCAGTTCCGATTCAGAGCTGCCCATCCCTATCCCCGGCAGCCCAAGAGGGAGGAAACTGGATTATCGCTGAACATTTCTCCATCTTAATAGCGTTGCTTTAACAGCCTGATCATCAGATGAACCGGAGCTGAACTTGTGCAAATGAAATGAAGCAGTGGGAGATGCTTCGATGCACCTCTAGTCTAAACATTCAAGAGTAATGTTTGCTTGGAACGGGCAGAAATCTGATTAAAATGTATAAAGGATGCTCGACTACACATTTAATTTAGTTTTAATGAGGCCTTTAAGGTATTTTTAATTCGAATCCAAATTATTATTTAAAGGGAGACAAAACTGACAGGTTTGCTCCGCCAGACAGTCAAGGTAGCCAGAACTGAAAAGTCTGTTCTGAAGCTGGAGATAGATGCATGGGGAAGTCAAGCAGAAAGGGACAACGACAACCACCACGGGAGAAACCACAGATCTGGTTGCAGCGAATGGCGAGATCTGACACTGAACTTTTGTGGGGTTCTGTCACACACACAAAGCCTTTATTGGCATCATACAGTAAAACAATTTGTAACCAAAAACGTTTTACAACCAGAATAACATAGTTACAACTCAAATAACCATCATTTAATATAAAAAATCTCCCTTAGCAGATGTGCCAATAATATCCAACAGAAACTTGGCAACTAATTCAGAAAAATCCTGATTTGATCCATCCAGGAAATACTTTATCCTTTGATCATCTGTGTGGGGTTCTGTCATCAATGTGAGAATGGATGTTTCAGGCTGTGTAGGAAAGATTCCCCGCCCACGGCCCTGTTGCAGCGTCTTCCCAATTTGCTCCCAGCGCTCCTGGGACATTTTACTGTCAAAAGTTCCCTTCATTAGACAAGCTCAGCTGAAACAGAAACACGGTGACCCACGCTGGAAAAGGAGCCACACTACCAAACCCTCCCCATGGAGACTGTGGGGAATAGAGGAGATCTCCCCTCGCCCTTTTTTAAAAGGAGGGACTAGCTGATTGGGAGGAAACACTACCAGGTGACTCTATCAGTCTTTTCTGAGCAATATTGCTGTACATATCCATCTATCCACCCATCCATCCACCCATCCATCCATCCACCCACCCACCCACCCACCTACCCACCTACCTACCTACCTACCTACCTACCTACCTACCCACCTACCCACCTACCCACCTACCCACCTACCCACCTACCTACCTACCTACCTACCCACCTACCCACCTACCCACCTACCCACCTACCCACCTACCCACCTACCTACCTACCTACCTACCTACCTACCTACCTACCTGGTTGGGCGGGCGGGCGGGCGGGCGGGCAGGTATACAGCCCCTCCTCTTTCAGGCTTGGGACAGTTTACAACCATAATGAATACAAGTAAGATCAAATATAAATAATCCATACAATAAATACTATAAGATCAACAATTAAAAAACATAAAACATTCTAGGCAAATCCTAGTGGCGCGAACATAACCGGTGAACAGTACTGATCAGAAGGACAGAGATCAGAAAGGTCGGAGGTGATCCGCAGGGTGGTCCGAGGAGGGGTGAGTAGTTCCAGGGGCTAGTGCTTGTCCAGTGTGGTTTCCTTTGGAAGACAGAGCAAGGGAGATATATGGGATTTTATTAGTATTTGCTTCATTTATGTGTATGCAGATGGAGCGTAACAGAAGCACTCTGGTGGGGCAGCAGATCTGCCACCCCATGTCAGAGCCCCAGAACCATTGAGGGTCTTTGCCAGGGGGCATTTCCTTTTTATGTGGGACAGTCTGATCGGAAGCTCCTTCCACTACTCTGCCTGGTGCCTGCTCTCTTCGTCTCTGAAATCAGCCATCACGGGAAAGCAGTCAACTGCAAGAGGAAACTATTTGGACTGCAGATTCACCAGGCAGAACAACCAGCCAGATGCTTGAAAAGTTCTGGATCCTGAGAGCAGCAAGCAAGTTAGAGACACACATCCATAAAATACCCACTTAGTGCAAATCGCCAACCATGACAGACGCAGGGGAGAAGGCTCCACAAAATAGGGTCCACTGAAGAAAAGATCTTTCCTCTGTTAGCCTCCTCCTCTAAAGGTGGGGGAGAATTCCTTAGAGGCCTCAACTGGGTTGCAGGTTGCTTCATTAGCAGAGTTCAGCAAAACAATAAAACAAGAACATTCCCGTATCTCCAGTGGATCACAATAAAGGACCATCTTGAAAACACATCTGTTCAAATCACATCTCATTGTTTGTTGTCTGCCCCATCTTGTCCATTGTATTGACTCAATTTGTGTCACCCACTGTGTGTTCCCATGAGAAAGGTAGACTATAAGTAACATAAATAAAATAAATATTTGCACAGATTGCCAACTGACCAATAATCCATACTCCCCCTGAAAAAAACTGATAATAACGCGGACATACTCATTAATATGCAAATCTTCAGCCAAAGAGAAGGCTCATGCTAGATGAGAAGGAATTCAAAAGTTATTCAAAGGAAAGGTTATCTTTGTTTCAAGCCATTCCAATAATTAACTCACTATCATGTTTTAAATAAGTGCACTCTGGGCTCAATGCCAGACAAAACAGTTAGCAGAGAATTGTCTTAGAACGTCTTCCATGCCCATTTTCCTGTCCACTGTGCTGCTTGGAGGTATGTCTAGCTCAGATTTAGCATGCATGTTTCGTGAACATGTGCCACGGCTTCTGCGTCACTGATTTAAAAGGACATTTTAAATCTAGGACTGCCAAAGGAGGAGAGGGTCAATGAAAGAAAGACTCTGAAGATGCCAGCCACAGATGCAGGCAAAACGTCAGGAGAGAATGCTGCTAGAACACGGCCATACAGCCCGGAAACCACACAGCACCCCAGTGATTCTGGCCGTGAAAGCCTTTGACAACACACTGAAAGGACGACTTTTTGTATATGAGACAGCTGCCATTCACAGCTAGAGTGGGAGGTGGGAAAAGGGAATGGCTTTCAATTGCTGAGACTGTTGGGATGGGCATGGCTGCTGGTCTTGCCACGCTACTTCCAGCGCTGCAAGACCTCCACCCAAACCCTCTTCCATTTACCACACTAGTTGTGGCGGTTTGCTGGAGAAGTCTGCAGGGAAAGGGAACTTGGCTTTAGTGGTGTGACAGAACAGGCCTGCTTTGACCTGCAGGGCTTATTCCACCCAGCCCTTTCCGAGGGTTCCCAACTTCCCCTGGAAGGACCTCTGTCTCTGTCTCTGTGTCTGTCTTTCTCTCTCTCTTGGGTAACTGATGCCATCACCTGACCTGTGTAGGAATTTCTTTCTGGGGAGGGTCAGGGCCCCCCAGATTCCCTTCCAACTCTGAGGTCTGGCCTCTGTGTCTCCTGCTTCCCTGATCCTGGGTACCACAGGGATGGTTTATGCCCTGGTGCACCCCTGGAGGAATAGCTGCTTTCCAACTGCCAACCTTTCCCCAGCTCTGGTGCCTCCATCATAAAATAGCATGTCCAGGACAGTGGAGGTCTATGTGGTAGAGAGAACTGCTGCCAGCATCCGACATTAAGAAGTATTTGTTTAAAAAAAGAAAATATTTACAAGCATACTTTTAACACAGCACCAGATTGAGCAAGGGGTTCAAAAGAAATGATATTTTATTTATTTATTTATTATTGTTTAGACTTTTATACCGCCCCATCCCCAAGGGCTCTGGGCAGTGTACAACATAAGATATAGGTAAAATAGGTTACTAAAAACTTTAAAACAGTGGTAACAGTAACACTAATAATGATAATAATTAAATGCAATTCCTCTGTCCCTTTCTCTATACATATCCTATCAGTTGTTAAAATCGGGCAGGCCTTTAAGCTTTGGATGTTTCAGATGCCTACAGAGTCTCCCTTACCTGGAAGATGTCCTTCAGCTTCTTGGGTGAATACTCCCAGTATTAGCATTTCTAAAGGGTAGCAGGGTGGGGCTGGAAGTCTCCTACCCAGAGGGGAAAAATGGTTAAGATGTTTCCTTCAGACCGGGGAGGGGGGGAAGGGAGCCATTTCTTCACAATTACAACAGACAGACTTCTTTCCAGAGGAAGGCCTCCATTCCATTCCTTTAAAATCCTAATTTAACTAACAAATCTATTGTAAGACTGAATGCTAAACATACCTCTGAGTCCTATATCACAGCACTCTGTTTCTCCATGTATAGAGGGTGAGGTACAGGGATCAAAATGCACACCAAGATGGAGAAATATGTGACAGACATTTGATGTAATGACAACTGCCTGACTTCGAAGAGTGGAAGTACCCTGACAGAGCGGAACCCACAGCGAGAACTTCCTGGTGTATCTGCAGACCTTCTGAAAAGCTTTTCCGGACAGAGTTCTGTGGGCAGCAGGAAGGGCCTTTCTCGCTTGCCCCCTTCCCCAGCTTTGTAGCTTCCTTGCCAAAGACCGGCATTTCATCTGGCTCCTGCCATCAGTTCCAAGTCAAAGGAGCTTTTTTTGTGACATTTCAGGCTCGTTTTAGAAGCAGCTTAGTAGGACAAAGACATGAACAGTGAGGTCGGGCAAGGTCAGGTAAGCAGAGTGGCTCATGTGTTGCTATGGAGTTTGTTGAATTAGACATAGAACAAGGAGAAGCTGGTTAAATGAGCTGACCCTAGCTACCCGAGCTCTGCCCTTTCCAACAAAGGGACACGCCAGGAAACTCTAATGTGGTGACTGTACACGGGATGTTCTCATTTCTCTCCCCAAACACATCAGGACGGATAGCTTGAAAAGGGGATCCTTTTCCCCCCACTCTTGCCTGCAGCAAGCAGAGAAGGCAGAGCTGGCCATGGTGCTGAAAATGCTCCAAGGCAAAACATGGTTCTTTCAACTAAAAGGTGGGTCTGGTACTCTTTGACTTCCTGCCCCACAGTCCATTATGCAGAGCTGAAGAAGGGCCCTCTGCCCAGTGTTGTCTGGTGTAACGGGGCACAGGCCAACAAGCCCAGATCCAGTGAAATTCCATTATTTAGACAAGTATATGGAGGTTTCCCATATTCATGTATTCATATACCCTATATGTCAACAGAACCCTGATGGATCAGACCAAATTACCAATTAGTCCAGTATGCTGCTGCCAACTGTGGCCAACCAGATGCCCCAGAAGACCTACATTAAGGGTGCAAAAGCCCAGCCCTCTTCTATTGTTGATTCTGAATCTGAACATGGCATTTCCCTTTATTCATAATTGATGGGCCTGTTCTCTAGAAATGCATGTAATTTTTAAAATCCATTTGAACTGACTGCTTCTCACTACATCTTGTGGCTGTGAATTCCACAAGTTAATTACACACTGCGTGAAGAAGCACATCTGTTTATCCCCATGTTTATCATCAAGTAAGGCTGAAGAATTTTGGAAGAAGTGGAAAATGTTCTTTTTATCAGTTTCTCCAGATCTCTACAACATCTCCCCCAGGTATCATCCCCAGGTATCATCATCTCCACACTAAAATGCTCCCAACCCCTTTGCCTTTCCTCAAAGAGAAGGCTCTCTATCCTTTATTCATTTTGGCTGACTCTTTCTTCACTTTTCCTGCCTCTGCAATAACTGTTTGGAAATATAGAAACAGGAAATATCTATAGTGTTCCAAATGCAGCTGCACCATCCATCCATGCAAGGGCATCAGACTATTTCCCACTCTTCCAAATAATCCCTAGCATAAAATTTCCATATTTTTCACCATTTCATCAACTTCTTTTTCAAGACATCCATCCTGACCCCGAGATCTGTCTCATGGTCAGCCATTGACTGGCTTGGCATATTGGTTTCTGGTTCTACTAGAATTTTTGGATTTTGCAGTTTTTCCATTAGGCTTGTTGGTTCTTCCATGGGAGATATTTGAACACTGGCATACCTGTATAAAATGGCACCTGGAGCACCACTGAAATTTTGCCCCCCCCCAAATTGCAGTGGGGGGTGAAGTGGAGGCAGGTGAGTGGTGGGCTCTGCTTGCTCTGGGCAGGTGGAAACAATTGCGAGGGATGATAGGTAGGAGCAATTGTGGTGGCGGGCCCTGCTTGCTCCAGGAGGAAGCAATTGCAGTGGGTAGGAACCAGTCCAATGTTCCCCCCACGTGACCCTCGAAAGGGACCCTTGGGTCACCTGCCCCTTCTGTTCCCCACTAGATACACCACTGCATTTCCCCCGTGTTTGCTACTTGCAAGCATGGTTTTTGCTCTGGAACCAGTTTGGAGGTGTTTCCCTCCACAGAAAATAATGGAGGACAGCTGGAACCTCCAGTTTAGGGGCCCATGCAATTGGACCACTTGGTTCAATCTTCTTGAGATTTGGGGGTTATATAAAGGGCAGACATGAGCACCTCTTTTGTGATTTTGGTACCTGAAGTGTTAAAATAACCCCCTTCCAGCCACCTGGAAAGTTTCCCCAAAGAGGTTAATGGACTGAAAAATTCAGAGAACCTGGGGACAAAACATGAATCTAAATACCCTACAGGTATTTGGTATTCAAAAATATCAGGAACACTGATTTGTGTGTGTGTGGGGGGGGGGGAAGGGTCCAATCTACCTAAAACAAAAAAAATACCTTTTTTGCACACTTGTAGTCCAGGCAGTGAGCTTGTTGGTCACTTCATGACCATTTTGTTGTCTCTATTCAAAGGGCCCTTCCATTCTTCTCCATCACTTATTCATGCATCTGAATTTACTGGGAGCCTGGAATGGTATTTCTCCTAGAGCCTTGCAGAATATGACATCAGAAATCTTTTTTGCCAAGTAGAAACGTTAAAAGGCAGCATTTCATGGGGAAGAGCAAACAGCTTTGCAGCCTCAAAGTTGTGCCTTTTAGAGCACCTGTCTCTTGCCGTGATGCTCATTTGCTCTCTTGAGCTGGTTAGAAAAGCGAAGGGAACTGGCAGGTTCCCACTCTTATTCACTGCTAAGTTAAAGGGCCCCCTAATGGAGCGCTCCATCAGCCAGAGAGGCAGAAACTTCATAGCTCATCCCTTGTGCATCTACGAGACGACAGCGAGGTCTCTTCTTCTGGCATCGCTGAGTCACTTCCTATGAAGCTTTGTGCTTCTTTCACCCTGTTGCTTTTTAAAAAGGTTGTGTATCATACGCTGTCACTTCACCAAGGTGAGAACTGAAGAGCTATTGGGTAAGGGTAGAAGAAGAAGAGTTTCGATTTATATCCTGCTTTTCTCTCCTGTAAGGAGTCTCAAAGTGGTTTACAAACTCCTTCCCTTCCCCTCCCCACAACTGACACCTTGTGAGATTGGTGGGGCTGAGAGAGTTCTGGGAGAACTGTGACTGACTAGTTCAAGGTCACCCGGCTGGCTTCATGCGTAGGAGGGGGAAAATAAATCCAGTTCACCAGATAAGAGACAACCACTCATGTGGGGAGTGGAGAGTTCTGAAGCTCTGGAGTGTCTGGAGTTCTTAGAAGGGACAGGAGAAAAACACCTTGAGCTTTCTGACCCTAAGTGCATTCTCTCAGACCAGGCAAGGTACACCGCGACTTCTGACCAAAGGGATAACAGCATCAGCAGTGATGATAAGTTCCAAAACACTTTCCAAACAATGTATTGTGCTGCCAAGAGTCTCCATCTTCATCCAACAATAGTCTTCTCAGTATCTTGATACCTTCTCAGTGGCCTTCTTGGTACCTCTAAGCAGCAAAAAAGCAAGGCCAAAGTCCAATGGCCTTCAACAATGCCCTGACCCCACTATCTGGCACGGACTACAAAGGTCCCATTTCATTACCATAACTAATGTCTGCTAAACTTGAATAATGTAAAGTTAGTAAATACTCAGTGCCATATGAATTTTAGGAATTTCCGATTAATTTTAATTGACTTTAACTGACTTTTATTGTTATATATATTATAAATTATGTTATTTGAATGTTGATAGGAACCCTGAGCCTACCTTGGAGCTAGGAAAGGGCAGGATATTAAATTGAATAGGTGAATTATCTTAAGCCCACAGTATCTCCTATGGGAGGGAGTTCCATGGGCCAGTTGAGCAATACATGTGTTGGTTGTGCATCCTTGATTTGGTGACTGGATCCAGAGATCTCTGGAGCAGGGGTCCCCAACTACTTTGAGTCTGTGGAATTCTGATACAGGAAGATGGGTGTAATCATAAAAATGGCTGCTGTATGCAGTGATACCAACCACAGAATGGCCGCCATGGGAAGAACAGCCACACACACACCAAGGAAGTCCAAGGGCAGGGGAGAAAGGGATTAATTTACTCAGGAAAAGAGGAAGGAGACAGAGAATAAAACCAATACTGTGGTGGTGACTTCTGCTGAAACAATGTTGTTTAAAGTATTGTTGAAGGCTTTCATGGCTGGAATCACTAGAGTGTTGTGGGTTTTCTGGGTTGTTTGGCCATGTTCCAGTAGCATTTTCTCCTATAGAGAAACCCTGAAAGGCAAGAGCCCCACCTCACCACAGACACTTGCTCTACACCTTTGATGGGTACCAGGGAACACCTTGGCAGCACCGTGGCCACCCGCAGGCACCATGCTGGTGATCTCTGCTCCACGGCCACTCCATCTCTTTCCCCCAGAAATCTCTGCGCTGTTATTTCCAGGTATGTTGGAAAGCATGGGGTCCTCCCCTTTCTTTTTGATTGCCTAATCCTTAAACTAAGGACAGTTTTAGATTAGATTGCCTAATCCTTAAACTAAGTGTTTTGGAATTTATCATCACTGCTGATGCTGTTATCCCTTTGGTCAGAAGTCGCAGTGTATTACATAACTATTAGGGGTGTGAAATGACGATCTGGCTCAAACACACCCCATTCATTGACCTCAGAAGAACGGCAAGTCCAGATGGAATTCCTTTCAGCCCTTCTGGTCATTTTTCTGCTGACAGTTTGATGTCTGTGCTTTGCTCTGTTTCCTCCCCCTCCCCCCCCCACTGCACGATCTTTAAGCAGAGGGGAGGTGCAGGAAGGGGACGCCAGAGACGTGCTTGGACAGAGATGCTGTTCTGTCCAGCTTGAACACTTTGCCCATCCAGCATTGTCCCTGATTGGTAATCCTGTGCGCAGCACTTCACCCAATCACATTGCGGAATCACTGGCACGGGGAGGGCTCTCGTTGCCAAGAGCTTTCCTTGGCAGAGCCATCCCAGCTAGCGAGCATTAACCCAATGGTAGAAACAAGCACATGTCCAGCATACATATTCCCAGGACAGGCAAGGTGAACAGAAGATACAGCCAGACATCTTGCATCCAGTAAAATGGGGACAAGGTTTTATTTTAATTTTATTTTCTGAGGTTCAATATGGCATTATATGAAATCATTCTTTCTCAAGAGCCATCATGGTTAAGAGCAGGTACACTCTAATCTGGAGAACTGGGTTTAATTCCTCGTTCTGCCATTTGAGCTGTGGAGGATTTGGGTGAACCAGATTAGCTTGTGCACTCCAATACATGCCAGCCGGGTGACCTTGGGCTAGTCCAGTGATGTAGGTATAGATTTTTATGGGGTAGGTTCAGGGGGCAGGGCCATGCCCCCACCCACCCCTGGGGGCATAGCCATGCCTCCCCAAGCCCCACCCTCGGCCTCAGAGCTTTAAAAAGCAGCTCTCTGAGGCCGGGATGGCAGACTTCCCTGCACCGCCCCGCCCTCCACTGGCTGGGCTCCCAGCTGGCAGTCCCTTCTGCCCTCCCCTCTGGGCAGAGGCATAACTAGGGAAAATGGAGCCCTGTGCAAAATCTGAGTTTTGTGCCGCTGCCCCCCCCCCCCAATGGGCGGCCGCTGTGATGCTGGCATCCACCCCCAAACAGCATCATTTTCAATGGTGTTTAAACTAGGGAGCCCAGATTCTTCTTTTAAATCTACCTTAAAGGGAGAATCTGGGGTCCCCAGTTAAAACAACATTGAAAGTGATGCTGTTTTGGGGTGGATTCCAGCCCTGAGAAAGCATCACTTTCAATGTTTAAACTGGGGACCTCAGATTCTCCCTTTAAATCCATGCCGAAGGGGGTGGATTTAAAAGGAGAATCTGGGGAAATTGGGAGTGGGGTGCCTGCTGTTAAGGGAGCAATTGTTAAGCTAGCAGCACCACAATTTCAGGGTATCTTTAGGAGACTTGCCTGATGATACCACCCAGGTTTGGTAAAGTTTGGTTCAGGGAGTCCAAAGTTATGAACCCTCAAAAGTGTAGCCCCCATTTTCTATTAGCTTCCTTAGGAAACAATGAGGGATGGGGGCACCCCTTTTTGGAGTTCATAACTTTGGACCCCCTGAACCAAACCTCACCAACCCTGGGTGGTATCATCAGAAGAGTCTCCCTGAAATTTTGATGCTGCTAGCCTAAAAACTGTGCCCCCCACAGGCCAAAAACTGGAAAATACAAACACTAAAAATACAAACACAAACAGGGGGCAGAGCTTCGAACATGTAATGGGTGGGTTTGAACCCTTACCTACATCCTTGGGCTAGTCACAGTTCTTTGGAGCTCTCTCAGACCCACCCACTTCACAGGGTGCTTGTAGTGGGGTGGGGAAGGGAAATGAGATTGTAAGCCCCTTTGAGTCTCCTTTCAGGAGAGAAAGGGGGAATATACATCCAAACTCCTTCTCCTCCTTCTCTTCCTCTATAAAATGCTGTCAAGTCACAGCAAATATATGGTAACCATGTAGGGTTTCAAGGCAAGAGATGGACAGAAATGGTTTGCCACTGCCTGGCTCTGCATAGTGACCCTGAACTTCCATGGTAGCCTCTCTCATCCATGTACTAACTGGGTCTGACCCTACTTAGCATGCAGGAGCTGATGTGATGGGCTAGGCTGGGCTATTCAGGTCAGGGCTGCCCAACTTTAGTAACCCCTCCACCCAATATTACTACCAACCCTCCCTAAAGAACTTCTGCACGTACATTTTTGCAAACAGGCAGGCAATTATTTTACCCAGCCTATTTATGATATTTATGCTCAGATGCTTCTGAGCAATTACTAGCAAGACTGAGCTTTTGTGCTGCTGCATTTTGCTCAGCACTTGTTACATGACAGAGGGACAGAGAGAGAGAGAGAGAGAGAGAGAGAGAGAGAGAGAGCCCTCCCTTTTCCCTGAGAATGCCTAGAGGAGGGGACTCAAGCAGGACAGAACATTTTCGTGAGAATCAAAAAGGACCAAGCCAGCAGGGGGATGGCTGGCAGAGGCAGGGATTGGGAAGCCTGGCATATCAAGGGGCTGATTTAGTGCACTTGGAGCGGGAAGAAGAGAAACAAGTGAGATACCTGGGATTGGAGCAGGTGTTAAACCTTAAACAGTCCCGCAGCGCCTGCCAGGCAGAAATGTTCCACCGGGCCTTTGGCTGAGGTCACTCAAGCGTCCTGGTTACATCTGCTGGCCTCCGTACAACCCCACTTAACCCCCAGCGTGTTGTCAGTCTATATCACCCCCTCCTCTTAGTCTCTCCCACACTCGGACAGTATCTGAAGCACTGGGGTTGCGTCTGAGGGGAGATGAGGGGTTTTGCATAAGTTTTCAGGATTGTTTCGCCATCTTGCATTTTAATACTAAGGATGTATGAGTTAGGTGCTGTGTGGTTTCCAGGCTGTATGGCCGTGTTCTAGCAGCATTCTCTCCTGACGTTTCGCCTGCATCTGTGGCTGGCATCTTCAGAGGATCTTCAGAGGCAACTCTCTGAGGCTGAAATATCCATCTTAGCAAAAGGAGGCAAGATCCTCTGAAGATGCCAGCCACAGATGCAGGCAAAACGTCAGGAGAGAATGCTGCTAGAACACGGCCATACAGCCCGGAAACCACACAGCACTCAAGTGATTCCGGCCATGAAAGCCTTCGACGATGTATGAGTTAGTTTTATGAAACATTTATAAAATGTTTTAACAATATTTGTACGCTGCCTTGAGCCCACTCTTGGTTGGGGAGGGTGGGATAGAAATCCAATAAAATAAATAAAATAAAAATAATAAATTGTGTTTCAGGAAGTCCCTGAATTGAAGCCCGTGACTGTGATGGAGCGAAATCCTGGCTTCTGTTTTACGGGATTGTTGCTGTTGTTCTTGTACTGATTTTCTGCTGATTTTAGCATTGTGTGTGTGTGTGTGTGTGTGTGTGTGTGTGTGTGTGTCTGCCTGCCTGCCTGCCTGTCTGTCTGTCTGTCTGTCTGTCTGTCTGTCTTTTGGATTATTTGTTGATTAAACAGTTTATTATATTATATCATATATTTATTTATGATATTATATCATATATTACTAATGTTCACTGGAACTGCTGAGAGGCAAGGCAAACATTTTAAGCAAACAAACCTCTTCTCTGTCAGGAATCCACTTGGTGCTCCTAAGCAAGTCGTTGCCTCAGTCCCTTTATCTGTAATATGGGAATAATGTCATTTAAAAGGTGTATTTTGGAGTGGGGAGCATATAAAGGCAGGAGAGATCATTTATGTGAAGAGCTCTGAAGGCTCTAAAATTCTCTGTCGACGTGGAGGACTATTTTTGGTGGTGTGCCTTTTATTTTACTGTTTGTAAAACCAAGTTTGGAAATAATGATATTCCTTAAATTATATGAGGGGAAGGGAGACAAAAGAGTCCTCCCGGCTTTTGTGGCAGCCACAGAAGGCAGCGGAAAAAACAGGAGCAGCACAAAAACTCCTGCTGTGCATATTAAAGAATGACATTATCAAGTGGAACAGACAAGACATGTATATAATGCATAAGCAGCGTTTGCTTCTTTCCCAAACACCTCATAGATCACCGGAATGTTGGCTTCCAAGATGAGCAGCAAGAAGAATGGGCGAGAGCATCAGACGAGGCATCCCCATCACTTGGAGGCAGCAGAGGGATTCCTTATCAGAGGCGAAGATCTGGGCGGACCGAGCAGAGGAGGGCGGGGCGCTTCTCTCCAGAAACAGAAGAGGGGGCTGGAATGAAGGGAGCCTTCAGAAAGAGCTGCTTGATTACAGAGGAGATGCAAAGCCAGACACGAGATTTTATGGCCAGGTATTTGTTTCAGGCATGACATTTGCTGTACCAAACAAAGAGCAGACAACACCAAACTAGGTGGGACGGTGAACGCTTTGGAAGACAGAGATGAAATACCATCGCACTTGGACATATTGGAAAAAAATGGGCAGATGTGAACACAAGGCAGTAATAGAGATAAATGCATGATTTGGCATCTGGGTAGCAAAAATGTTAGGCAAATGTACCGGATGGGGGATACTCTTCTGGGGAGCAGATTGTGAAAACTAGAGAACCAGTGGGCCTTTCCCCACTCTCCACGATCCCCCCTATGCCACGCGCTGCTCTCAGCATGCGGCATCCCTGTCACGTGCCCGGGCGTCCCCACGACCCCGCGCTCTGTGTGGGGTCATCAAAAGGCGCCGTTTTCTCCAGCGCCAGGGATACCGCGCACTGAGAGGGCGCGACAGCGGCAGCGTCGGGGCAGCTTTGCTGTCGCCGCCCCTGTCGTGGGGAGTGCAGGGGGACCCTGCGCTACTTGAGGAGAGTAGCGCGGGGCTTACCGTAAGTGAGGAAAGGCCCAGTATGAGAAGCTAGTGTGATGCTGCAGCAAAGAAGACTAATCCAGTGCTGGGGTGTATCCAGATGTGGGATCCAGCCAGTTCTCCCCACTTCTCTAGAAGTGGTTACTAATTTTTTCTGAGTGCCAAGAAGGGGTCACTAAAGCAACCTCCCTGCCCAATAGGGACTGGAGGGGCGTGTGTGCGGCGGCACCACTGTTTGAATCCCACCACCATTGGAACCTGCTATTAAAATTTTTGGATCCCTCCACTGGGTGTATCACCCAATGCACAGTATCAATGAAATGAGATTTGATAGTACAACTGCATACTGCACTGAGCAGACCCAATCTGGAGTCTTGTGTCCAGTCCAGGAGACAACTATGGGAAGGAAGAAGCAGAAAACCTGTGAAGTGAGCACAGTGGTGAAACTTTAACATTGAATTATAAGAAAGGAGTTTTGCAGAAAAGGTTGTTGAGGGAGGGATCTGATTACTCTTTTGAAGTATTTGAAGGGTTGTCTTTTCAAGGAGGGTCAGATGCCATTTCCAAAAAGGAGGGGTCCAAGGAAGAGGTGCTGGCCAAGAAATGTAAAGGGGTGGCCGTGAGGGCATGCATGGGGGTGATACTGGTGCCTCTGCACTAAAGAATGGGACCCAGTCTGCACTGATTTCCATCCTGCAGTTTGTATTGTTTGCCCTCAAGATGGTGCTGCATGAACTGAATGGAGGGTTTCCCCCAGAGGCTGTGTTGCAGTTCTGCTAATCTGGTCAGGGATTAGGAGCCACTCTTAGCCCACGAGCTCTGCCTTTCTCAGCAGCAGTCCGGTTGCAATGTGGACCTGCTGAAGTGAGTGGCCGCCCGGGCTCCCTGCTATCCTACCTAGCGAGCCTCATCACTGTCGATTGGAGTCACGGCTCTTTAATATGCTAAGACAGCAGCAGGACTGACCTGCAATGATAGCCGGGCCCTTCGAGTGACTCGTAAATCTGTCACAAGAATGACCTTCGGCTGGCGAGCGAGCGCTGCTTTTAAAGACCCGTAAGTGAGCTGCAGGTTCACTTGCCTGCTCATTTAGCATATTAAAAAGGTATTATTGCTACAAACAAGAAATCTAAATGAGTCCCTGTTGAAGCTGGGATAACACTTCAGATTAAAGGTGCATTGCCATGATTAACATGTGCTATATCAACCGCTTATTGTTCATAAACAAGGTGAGACATATTTGCACTTATGATAAGCAAAGGGGTGCCCTTAATGGAGCCAATCAGAGACAAGAAAAGATTTGAGGGGGTGGGAGGGGTTGGGGGGTATGACACATGCTTGATGTGTGTGAGGCACCAGGCATGCTTGGCCCGAAAGCCAACAACGTGGGTCCCACTCGAGGCTGGGTGGCGATTGTTGCAGCTTCCGCCACTCTTTGGTGGCATCTTGGAGAAAGCAGAACCTGCATGACAGCAAAGGCCCCTGTGGTCTCCTCCTGTGAAGAAGAAGAAGAAGAAGAAGAAGAAGAAGAAGAAGAAGAAGAAGAAGAAGAAGAAGAAGAAGAAGAAGAAGAAGAGTTTTTGATTTATATCCCCCCTTTCTCTTCTGTACAGAGACTCAAAGGGGCTGACAATCTCCTTGCCCTTCCCCCCTCACAACAAACACCCTGTGAGGTGGGTGGGGTTGAGAGAGCTCAGAAGAACTGTAGGCGTTTCCCCACTTACCTTGGTCCAAAGGTTGCTGCACACAACTCCCAGCACGCGCCATTTCTGGCGTGCGCCCGGGCTTCCCCATCAAAAGGCGCCATTTCAAAAGGCGCCAGGAATGGCGCGTGCTGAGGGGGCACGACAGCGGCAGCGATCCCGGGGCGGCCTAGCGTTGTTGCAGCCCTGGCCAAGTGGGGAGTGCTGGGGGGGACCCAGCTACTTGAGGGAGAGTAGCTGCATGTAGAAGCTTAGAGAGTCAAAAGTGGGAAAGCGCCAGCTGTGACCCCAGCAGAGGTCACCCAGCTGGCGTGTGTGGGAGTGCCCAGGCTAATCTGAATTCCCCAGATAAGCCTCCACAACTCAAGCGGCAGAGCAGGGAATCCAACCGGGTTCTCCAGATTAGAGCGCACCTGCTCTTAACTACCATGCCACTGCTGCTCCTAAGGCATTCTTAGTGGTTGGCGAGCTCTACGCAGGTTGAATCTGTATGTATTCACAATTGCAAATGGCATCTACAAACAACTTCTATAGGAATTCCTGAACTGGCCTGCCTTTTCCTTCACTTGTGCATCCGTGAATCACTCCTGGGAATTGTAGAGGGTTACCTAATTTTAGGTGGATTAGAAAGCAAAGCCCCCCTGTCTGATTGAGAGAGATCTGGCAAGTACCCAACTTTGGGAAGGAAAGTATTACAGGATCACAGACTCTGGAGGAGCTTGTGGCCCAGTGGAAGGCTCGAAGTCCAATCTCTGGTGATTTCAGTCAAAAAGGAGCAGGCAGTAGGTAACGTGGCACACCTTTGCCCGTGGCCCCACAGAGCCACTGCCAGTTTGAGCCGATAAATCAGAGGCCCTTTCTGCACAAACCTTTTAAAATGTTTTGAGGCAGGGAATAAAACATTTCCTGCATGGAGTTTCCTCCTGCATGGAGTTCCTTTGGTGCACAGAACATATTATTTGCATACGAGTGCCCTTCCAAAATGATTCTTGTTTTTCAAAATGTCTTCAGTTGCCTGTGTGATCTCTTTGAGACGTTTTCCATGCCTCTGTGGTGCCCCCTGACTTCCTCCTCCGCGGCATTTTATGAGCTCACTCCATCTGCCCAGCCTGTGTTATTTGCAGCATTTCTGTTTGTCTGGTTGGGGGGGGGGGGCAATATTCAAAGCATCAAGTACACCAGGAGTAGAGAACTGCAGCAGAGGCTTTGAAGTGTTGAAGAATTGATTCAACAAAAAACTCAAAAAAAGAGGGAGAAATCATGTAACGGCAGCCATGAATCGTTTCGAGGGGATGAGTGCAGATATGCATCATTTTAAAGGGGGGATTGAAAATGTTTTAGAAATGCTTCAGGTGATTCATGTGGAAAAGTTTGCTGCTGGGTCAGGGGTCTGAGTCGATCGAGGGCAGATTCGAGGCTGACCGTCAGAATTAGCTACCAATACAGCCTTGTTTCAGCGTTGTGCTGTTTTTTTTCTTCTGTTTAATGTATTGTTTGGCATTTTCGGTAAACGAATCCATTAAATATGTGCTGCAATTAATTATTGGCTCCCGTGACTTGGAACTAGGTTGCAAAACCACTTAATGCTGGGAGGTCTCACTGATGCAACTCTACAGCTCCATTCATGGTGTGCTCCAAATAAGCTGGAGCAATCTGTATATTACTCCTAATGGATCTCATCTCCACAGAGAGCCCAGAACAATTCCCAACAACTGAAGCCGTCTGCTTACCAGGAAGACCATGAATCTGAGCATTAAATGCACTCCAGCCTAGCAGCTGGAGGTCACATAGTGCTCTGTGGATTTTCCGTCATCTCCTCGAAGGCTGACATTTTGAGTCCCTCCATCAGAAAAGATTATATTTGGGGCATGCTGTCAAACTGCATTTTGTTAATATTGAAACAGCAGAAAGTGAATTCTAAAACGCAAGAATTCAAAATGTAGAACTTTTCAACCATCAAAAATGTCTGGCTCCCAAGTTCAGCTCCTCTGTTGTGAAATTCAAACATGAATTTGCAAGTTCATGAATTTCACTCAGGCAGAACAGTTTCCTTGCTTTATTTCATTCTGCCCCCAAGACATCCCTCGGTCCACATTTCACACATCCGCCGATCATTTTAATCTGCAGGAGCGCGGGCTTCTCTCCATCTCTCCATGTTTGTAAAACTCGACCTTCCCAGAGAACCTTATTTGTACAACTTCTGTGTCTCACCTTCAAAATAGATTTGTCAGCCGGCTCAACAGCTGTGACAGCACCAAAGCTAACTCCTTGGATTTAGGAAAGTACGAAAACAGCTGAGGGCAAACGCTCACAAGTCAGCTTACAGCTGTGACTCCCCCCCACTCCGCGAGAGTCTTGCAGGAATAAAAAGTAGCACAACGTGGAGGAAACTTCTGATGTTTTCGTGCAAGGCCGGTGGAATGAGGCCCACACCACTGGGGCTTGTCTAGTTGGGTCATCTGGAGGTGTTCCCTCTCAAGTCCGTTCTCTTGTGACCCGTGACCACTAGCAATGCTCTAATGCTCATCGGTTGGCCAGTCACGAGCAGAGTGTCCATTTTTCATTGTAAGCAGCTCGAGCCTGTTTGGCAGGTATCTTTCCATGTGTTCAAACGCTATCATGTAGTCTGCAGCATTTCCTGCACGCCCCTTTTCCACGCAGCTCAGCAGGAGTTCCAGACTCCTTCGCAGGAATCTGTCATCACTGTTCATCGCTAGGCAGTCAATCGTTTAAATAAAGGGGGAGCAAACCAGCCAGTCAGAAAGTGACTAGATTTTGCCTCCCCCTCCCCCTTCTTTTTAAAAGTATTTGATGGACCAAGTGTCTGATTAAGTATATGGCAATTTCACGTCTTCCTGGGAAAGGCTGGGAAAGGTGCGCTCTCATCCTAAGCAGGGTGGCTTCAGAGGACTGCTCAGGGTCGCCCTGCTAGTGGCTTGGAGTCACCAGTAAGCTTTGCCACGTCCCCAAAGGACAGAGGGAAAGAGGACCGGTCCAGTCAGACCTGTGCTGCGCATCTTGGACAGATTTTATTTTATTTTTTGCTGAAGTGTGCATGGTGTTTACTTTTCCTCGGTGCAGGCCCACGCCAGACACAGTCTTCACTGTGCTGGGGGCCTCCTTCACAGCATATGGTGAGGTGGGGGTGAGTCGGCCAAGTTATTTGCTCCACGTGAAAAAGAAGAAGAGGAAGAGGAAGAGGAGGAGGAGGAGGAGTAGTTTGGATTTATATCGCACCTTTCAAGCTCCTGTTCCCTTCCTCTCCCCACAACAGAAACCTTGTGAGGCAGGTGGGGCTGAGAGAGTTCTGAGAGAACTGTGACTAGCCCAAGGTCACCCACCAGGAGTGTGGGAGTGTGAGAACACATCAGATTCACCAGATAAGCCTCTGCCACTCAGGTGGAATCAAACCCGGATCTCCAGATTAGAATCCACCTGCTCTTAACCATTCTTAACCATTACACCATGCTGGTGAGATAATGCCTCCTTCTGCACACCTTGCAATAGTCGTGGGTTTCACCCTTCCTCACTTAGGGTCAGTGTGACCTTGGGGTAGGCGGGGCCTGGTGGATAGGGCATGAGGGGTAGGGTGACCTTTACCTGATGCCCTGAATGGCCAGTCCACCCCACTTCTGTTGGTGAGATATCTGACCCAAAGCCTTTCCGGCTGGCTCCTTGCAAAAGGGATACTCTGGAACAGCTCTTTGACTTCCTAGTGCTCTTGTGCAGAGCCATGCGTCTGTCCCACTCCCAGCATTTGCTCATCGGCATCACTCTCTGCCTTGGCAGAGTTTTTGAGCTCTCAACTGGGAGGCTTTTCTATCTCCAGAGTCTGAATACCAGGATGTCAGCCAAAGCAGGCAGACCTTGAAGAGCTGGGAAATCGCTCATTCTAATGATCCTCCCACACCGTATTTATCTCAATGAAAACCTCCTGCTCCTTTGCCATGAACTGCTGAGAGGCCAGGAATGATCTAGAGGTTGGTTGATTCTTCCTAACAGACAGGCAGACACAACTGCCGGCCACTCCCTCCCAGCCGTGTTCTCGTAGAGTGGCCAGCTTCCAGGTGCGGCATAAAGATCTCCCGGAAGTAAGTCTGATGGCCATGCGACAGAGATCAGTCACCCTGGAGAGAACAGGTGCTTTGGAAGGTTCAACCTATGGCATTATACCCCACGGAGGCCCCTCCTTTCGCCCACCGTCCCCAGACTCCATCCCCAAAACTCAGGATTTCCCCAACCCGGAGTTGACAACCCTTCAGGTCTGGATAAGGGAAAGCAAAGATTGTGCATCAGAGGCCCAGGACTGAGGCCACCTAGTTCTTTCCTGACAGAGGAGTCAGAGGGGAACCATCCACGCGACCCACTGGCTGCAGATGCTCCACTCTCCGCTCTTTCTCAGCATGGTGTAGTGGTTAAGAGCAGGTGGATTCTAATCTGCAGAACTGGGTTTGATTTCCCACTCCTCCATCTGAGTGGCAGAGGCTTATCTGGTGAACCAGATGTGTTTCCGCACTCCTACATTCCTGCTGGGTGACCTTGGGCTAGTCACAGTTCTCTCTGAACTCTCTCAGCCCCACCTGCCTCACGAGGTGTCTGTTGTGGGGAGAGGAAGGGAAAGGAGCTTGTAAGCCACCTTGAGTCCCCTTGCAGGAGAGAAAAGAGAGGTATAAATCCAAACTCTTCTTCTTCTTCTACTCCAGGGCCTCCGAGGCGCCCGAGAGGAGAGCCAGATGGAGGAGACGCCTCCATCTGCATTTCCGTTAAGTGTGTGGATGCCAACTCTAGACTGGGAAATGTCTATAGATTTGGAGGTGGAGCCTAGGGAAGAAGAAGAGGAGTCTGGATTTATTCCCTCCCCTTTAAGGAGACTCAAGACAGCTGACAAACTCCTTTCCCTTCCTGGCCACACAACAGGCACCTTTGAGGTAGGTGGGGCTGAGAGAGTACGGAGAGACCTGTGACTAGCTCAGAGTCACCCAACTGGAATGTAGGTGTGGGGAAACAAATCCAGTCCACCAGATAAGAGTCTGCCACTCAGTTGTGAAGAATCAAACCCAGTTCTTTAGATTAGAGTCTTCCTGCTCTTAGCCACTACAGCACTCTGGCAAAGTTTGAGGAGGGGAAAGACCTCAGCAAGGTATAATGCCAAACGATCCACTCTCCAAAGCAACCATTTTCTCCTGGGCCAATGATCTGTTGTCTGGAGATCAGTTGTAACTCCAGGAAATCTCCAGGCCCCACCAAGATGTTGGAAGCCCTAAAAGGACTCAAACAGTTTTTTCCAGTGGAGTAATCCAGTGGAGTAATCCAGTGGAGAAATCCTGTAAAACGGACCTGTTCCACCAGGCGTTTGGCTAGCCGGGATGATGTCAACTCCGCCATAAGAACATCTGGCCTCCCGTGGGTACATAAAGGGGGAAGGAGGGGTTGTTTAGTATTTTATAGTATAGTACAGCCATCTGTAGTTAGTATTTTATATATTATTTTATTGTAAATTATGTATTTGATGTTTTAAATTGTTTTAGTGTTGATGGGCACCGCCCAGAGCCTTTGGGGAGGGCGGTATACAAATATAAATAATAAATAATAAATAAATAAAATAAATAATTGGAAATCTGAAAGCACCCCAAGAGTTAGACAAAGCTGCTTGCAACGGAACTGTGCCCGGGCATCCTGGAAATAGCTCCAGACCGGGCATCCTTGCAGTGGGGCCTGGCTTCTCTCAGCAGGCCGCCCCAAGGCTGGTCCCGAATGTGCGAGACACAAACACATCACACACACTGGCTCCGCTGTTGCTACACAGACTGTGTGAGTGATGAGGAGGGAGGGACGTGAACAGAAAACAGGTAGCAAGACACAGCCAAGCTCGGCGGAGAGGCAAGGTCAGGAAAGGGCAGGCCAGCAGCTTTGGCTGGGATCCCCAGAGCCCCATCTCCAGCCACTGCTGTGTCCACGGTGGCCTCCTGGTCAACAGCAGCCAGCTTGGGACGCTTTCTGTGATTGACCCCAATTATGAGAGTCAGGCCACCAGGGGCTCAGCGCTGCTCTCTGGATCAGCCAGGCAGCTGTTCGGCCCCTGGAACTTGGCTGCCCGAATGCCTGAACAGGAAAGGGCATTGGGGATGAAGGGGAGAGGGAGCGAGTGCAGAGTCCACTGGGAAGGGAAGGGAAGGGAAGGAGGTGGGTGGGTGGGTGGAGCTCTCGTCCTCTTCAGAAAATTTGCACATTATCTGAGGGCAATTTTGTCTCCTTCTCCTTCTCCTTCTCCTCCTCCTTTGCGTGAAAGAGGAGCTCTCAACCTTGGCCGCAAAGCTGAAACAGCTTCATTTCTTTTTGTGACAACTGTGCTTATCTCTGGGGCTGAACAGTAGCGAAGCTGCAATAATTTAAAATGCACCAGAAGTGATTGTCTGTGATATGCGAATACACAACAACTGTCATGTCGGACAGCTTGTCTGTGAAGTGTGTTGGCCAAAGTCAGCTTGAAAAAGAAGAGGAGGAGTTTGGATTCATGCCCTGCCTCTCCGTCCTGTAAAGAGACTCAAGGCAGATGGCAAACTCCTTTTCCCTTCCTTTCCCCACCACGGACACCTTGTTTGATAGGTGGGGCCGGGAGAGTTCTGAGAGGACTGTGACTAGCCCAAGGTCACCCAACAGACTTCATATGTGGGAACGGGGAAGCAAATCCAGTTCACCAGATAAGAGTCTGCTGCTCATGTGGAGGAGTAGGAAATCAAACCCAGTTCTCCAGGTTAGAGTCCACCAATCACAGCTGCGGCCCAGAATTGACAACTCCCAGGAATGGCATGAAGAGATGGCCCATATCAGGGACAAACATCTCATGACTGGAAGATATCACAAGAGCCACTGTGATACGTGTAAACTGCCCCCCCCCCCACCAGGGGGTATTAAAAACTAACTGTTGTACGAACTACCTTCACTTATGCAGGTATTTTTAAGGCAGCAATTCTCAGACTGCCTCTGAGCATATCTTCCTTTTTGGGACCTGCTTGCAAAGCCACTCCAAGAAAAAAAAGAAGAAGAGTTGGATTTAGATCCCCCCTTTCTCTCCTACAAGGAGACTCAAGGGGGCTTACAAACTCCTTTCCTTCCCCCCCCCCCACAACAAACATCCTGTGAGGTAGGTGGGGCTGGGAGAGCTCCGAAGAACTGTGACTGGCCCAAGGTCACCCAGCTGGCATGTGTTGGAGTGCACAAACTAATCTAGTTAATCAGATAAGCTTTCACAGCTCAAATGGCAGAGCAGGGAATCAAACCCAGTTCTCCAGATTAGAGTGCACCTGCTCTTAACCACTATACCACACATGCCTTTCTGCATCCCCAACATAACATACAAGGATTGCACATCAGTTAATACTGGACAAGTTTCTCTTTTGTCATGTGCAGTATTTGTTCACAGATGGCATCACTGAGTTAGAGGTTGTATGTCATTATGTGCCTAGGCAAGCCCAAATTTCCCCTGGAGCCCCCTCTCTTAAGTCACCCCCTCCCTCATGACTGCCTGGAGTCACACCTCACAGCTGCCAACGTCTATTTTTTTCTTAAATGGAGTTGGGGTAGCCTACCATTTTTCTGGGAAAGAAGGAATGGAAATGCATTTTATGTCACTTCACTACTATGAAGTGTTACAGAGACCCTGTTTGATTCCTATGGGTTCCATTTCACAACTTCTCTTCTTGGGAAGCTAACTCACCTGAGTGGGCAAAGACAGATATAAAGGATGTTTATAATGCACACTGGGTTTTAAGCACACTTCAGATCATTCCTGATTAGCCACCCAGTTACGTGAGAGCTCTACAATCCATTGAGTGGTGATGGGCTGGGGCTGGGGGGCACTTAGCAATCCTGCCCTGCTCAGTAGCCAGCAGACAGGAGCCTCCAGGTCATTTCATCGCTTCCAGCCGCAAGAAAAGACTTGCAGGTGGAAAACATGAAGGCGCATTCCCTGCAAGACAACAACTAACACTACAAAGAAGATCTCTGGGGCTCCCCTTCTGCTTCCTTTAGAGGGAAACAGAGACTTGTTCTTGAGGGCTCACTTGAGGGTATCCACTTTACTAGCAATAATGGCAGACAGGATGTCTCCACCCTCTCTTTTCTTCCTCCTTCAACTGCATCTCGCCCCGCCCCCCCTCCCTGCCGCCAGCCTTGGTGAAGCAGGATTCTCACACAAGAACACTGACAGACAACATCTCTGCCCCCTCAGTAACTCTCCAGAAGAAATCTAATTTACTTTTTAATCTGGTTCGGAAATTTGCCAGCAAAATTTCCTCAGACAAGCACGACCATTTATTACTGTTTATCATAGTGACTGGATTCACGCACCCGATTGGGATAATGTAGCCGGGCGGGGGAGGGGGGGTGAGGAAAGAAAAATCTTTTGATGCATTATTTATTTGATACAATCTTCCCCCTGATAAAATCAGTAAGCAGAGGACAAAGCAATGACCTTATCCATTTCAGCTGCATAATGCAAAGTATCAGGCTTTCTTTTTTAAAAAATTTTTTTGTTTTGTTTGCTTGTTTGGTGGCGGAGGAAATGCACAACTTGGCACAAGTTGGGGCCCGGAATGGGAGTCCAGAGCTCTGCTGGGCATGCTCCGGCATCTGGGATCAGGAGTCATGCCCAGAAGGATGCTGCCAGAAACCATTCCTGGGCAGCCTAGCAGTAGGATGCAGCTCTATGGTAGCAGCGGCCAAGGCTCCCGGAAGTGGATGTGATGGGGGGGAGGGGGGGAGGGAGGCAGGACAATGTGGCTGTCTTCTCCACTATTGTCACTGCTCCCAAAACCTGCAACCCCCTCCCCCCTGCCCACCGTCCCCAGCTGGGATTTCCACTGGCAATTCCTGGGGAGATGGAGTGACATGAATGTCATGACAACTCTTCCACTTGAGCGACTGGAAGTGACATGGCCACATCTGCGATGCTGTAATATTTCCTCAGATTTACCATAAAGATCTGGAAAATTCCTAGAATGTCACAGACAAAAAGACATCTCTTCTGGCTAGTCTCCTTGAAGTGATGGCTTGGTGTTCATGCTGACGCCTCCCCATAGAGCAAGGGCAGGAGTCAAAGCATGGGGGGCAGTGCCCCACCCCAAGCCCCGCTCTGGAATGCCAAGGAGCCAGAATCTGCAGTCTATCTCATGACCATTTATTGGTGTCATAGTAACAACTGCAGCTCTCTTTATACCAGGTAATTGACAGCAGCTCTGCAGAGATGCTTCCACAGGGTTTTTTTTCTCTGTGGGGGCCATATTGCCTGTTGACATATTCATACTTGCAACAAAGATTCCAAATGGCACCAGCTAACCCTTTCTTCCCTTCTTTCATAGCAGGGCTTCTCTATCACACAAGGCACCGCCTGCATCCACCCTAAAAACATAGGAACGTAAGTAGAGCTTGCAAGGTCAGGCAGCTGTTCATTGAGTCCAACATCCTGTCTTTTATAGTGGCCAACCCTTTATTTATTTATTTTATTATTTCGATTTTTATACTGCCCTATCCCCGAGGGGCTCCGGGCGGTGTACAACAATTAATACAAATAAGTTAGGGGCAAACCATACAAATAAAACAACAGCAGCCCATAAAACTCCGACATTAAAACATACTGAATTTCATTAAAACAGCGGTAATTTCATAATAAAGGCACCCGGAGAATCCTTTCCTTTAAAACCTTCCCCTAGGGAGCAGCCGGACTCCTCCATAGGAGGATAATCTTGATGGAATCGAACAGGGGCGCCATACTCTGGAGGGCCAAACAGACAGGAAGTAAGGGGCCAGGGCCTTCCCTGATGTTGCCTCCTGGCACCAAGATGCAGAGGTTTGCAGCCTCTAAACATGGCATCTCCCTTCAGTCACAGGTCAGTAGCCACTGATGGACCTCTTCTCCATGAATCTGTCTAGCTCGCTCCTTCCCCGAGCAGTCTGTGCTCATTACTGCCACTAACTGGTAGTGCATGACATAGTTTAATTACTCATTGAGCAATGAAGTACTAGTTCCTTCTAACGATTCCATTGGATGCCCCTGAGTTCTAGTATTATGGGTGAGGGAGAAAGACCTTCGTCTATCTGCTTTTTCCGGCACACGCATAATTTTATAAACTTCCTCACTGACCTGGTTGCCCAGGGACAGCTCAGTCTCATCAAATCTTGAAAGCTAAGGAGGGCAGGTCCCAGTTTGTACCTGGATGGGAGACCGCCAAGGAAGTCCCAGGTGGCTACCCAGAAGCAGGCAATGGAAAGTCATCTCTGTTCTTCTCTTTCCTTGAAACCCAGATAGGGTTGCCACACGTCTGCTGCGATTTTGCAACACTTTCCTCCACCCCGTTCTTTCACACAGATGAATCCAGTTGCAATGGACATTGGAAGTGCATTATTCAGGTGGGGAAGGACCTTATTTAAAAGAGCTGCATATATTAGGCTTGCTTTTTGGCTTATACATATTTCATACCATATTGAAGACGGATAGTCTAATTCAATATTAATTAACACTCTGATTCCCCCTCTCCCATTATCTCCCTTGATGTCAGTACCTTGCTGAGTCCACACTGGATGGAACTTCCTGCCATATCTAGTGTCTCTAGCGCAGTGGTGGCCCCCCCCCCCACCCCCCCCCCCCCCCCCCCCCCCCCCCCCCCACCCCCCCCCCCCCCCCCCCCCCCCCCCCCCCCCCCCCCCCCCCCCCCCCCCCCCCCCCCCCCCCCCCTCCCCCCCCCCCCCCCCCTCCCCCCCCCACCCCCCCCCCCACCAACCCCCCACCCACGCCCCCCCCCCCCCCCCCACCCCCCCCCCCCCCCCCCCCCCCCCCCCCCCCCCCCACCCCCCCCCCACCCCCCCCCCCCCCCACCCCCCCCCCCCCCCACCCCCCCCCCCCCCAGCCCCCCCAACCCCCCCCACCCCCCCCCCCCCCCACCCCCCCCCCCCCCCTCCCCCCCCCCCCCCCCCCCCCCCCCCCCCCCCCCCCCCCCCCCCCCCAGCCCCAATCCCCCCCCCCCACCCCAGGCAAACTCTATGCTGGGGATAATCAGGAAAGGAATTGATAATAAAACTGCAAAGATTGTCATGCCCTTATATAAAGCCGTGGTGCGACCACACTTGGAGTACTGTGTTCAGTTCTGGTCACCACATCTCAAAAAGGATATTGAAGAGATAGAAAAAGTGCAGAGAAGGGCAACGAGGATGATTGAGGGACTGGAGCACCTTCCTTATGAGGAAAGGCTGCAGCGTTTGGGACTCTTTAGTTTGGAGAGGAGACGTCTGAGGGGGGATATGATTGAAGTCTATAAAATTATGCATGGGGTAGAAAATGTTGACAGAGAGAAATTTTTCTCTCTTTCTCACAATACTAGAACCAGGGGGCATTCATTGAAAATGCTGGGGGGAAGAATTAGAACTAATAAAAGGAAACCCCACCCCCCCCCCCCCCCCCCCCCCCCCCCCCCCCCCCCCCCCCCATACCACCCCCCCCCCTCCCCCACGCCCCCCCCCCTCCACCCCCCCCCCCCCCCAAATCCGTGGTGGCGAACCTTTGGCACTCCAGATGTTATGGACTACAATCCCCATCAGCCCCTGCCAGCATGGCCAATTGCCATGCTGGCAGGGGCTGATGGGAATTGTAGTCCATAACATCTGGAGTGCCAAAGGTTCACCACCACTGCCATAGACGGTGAGAGTTTTGAACAACGAAGTAATGCTGCTGGAAAGTGACTTACTGGTTTTTACTTAGGAATGGAACCAAATCAATAGTTGTTTCCAGGGGCGTACCACTCAGGGGGACATATGGAGTCCATTCACGCGCAACGTGTGATTGGTGTTTGGAATATGCTGCCACAGGAGGTGGTGATGGCCACTAACCTGGATGGCTTTAAAAGGGGCTTGGACAGATTTATGGAGGAGAAGTCGATTTATGGCTACCAATCTTGATCCTCTTTGATCTGAGATTGCAAATGCCTTAACAGTCCAGGTGCTCGGGAGCAACAGCCGCATGAGAAGACCATTTGCTTTCACATCTCTACACGCGTGAACTCCCAAAGGCAATTCCTGGTGGGCCACTGCGAGTAGCAGAGAGCTGGACTAGATGGACTCTGGTCTGATCCAGCTGGCTTGTTCTTATGAGTCAAATGTTCCCAGGGTGTGGCCATTTAGTCACGTGGGGGTGGAAAACTCTCCCCACATCCAGTGGTGGGATTCAGCAGGTTCGCTTTTAAAAGCCCGGTGCAGAACGGTTCTTAAAATGGTGCTGGTAAACAATCAATTGTTAAATTATTTGAATTCCCACCACCGGAACCGGTTGTTAAATTATTTTAATCCCACCACTGCCCGCATCCCTCCTGGTGTAAAAAAAAACCTGGTGCAAAAAAAAAGTTTTTTGGTCATGGTGGGGGAGGGCGGCAGCCCATATGGGATGGGGTGGGGGGTGGGCAGAAAACTCAGATATTGCACTGGGCTACTATTTCTCTAGATATGTCTCTGGTTGTTTCACTTGTATCAAGAAACAACCAGTGAAACCTCAGGGTTGGTTTAAGTGGTTTAAATGACCTCCCAATTGATTAATTGGAGAGGGCATCATTTAACTGTGGGCCTGTTAAGAGCCTGTTACCTTGGCTCTGTTTTAGCAGGGATTATGGCAGCAGTCTGCAGAACACCAACGTGTAATTTGCAGTGTATCATAATTTCAGTGATAATAAAATGATGCACCCTGGATACTAGGATGAAAATTTTGCTACATATATTCTCTTCTGGGTATCCATCATACCCAGGATGGTAGGCTGGGTGGCGGGCTTTTGATTTCAGAATCATTTCGTCTAAGCCTAAGGCATATGGATTTCAGTTTTGGTTGCTTCATTTATACCCTGTCTTTCTCCCCAGTGGGGATCACAAAGTGGCTCCCATCATTCTCCTGCCCTTGATTTTATCCTCATAACAACCCTTTGAGGTAGAATGGATTGAGAGTATATGACTGGCCCAAGGTCACCCAGGATGTTTGCAGAGTGGGGATTCGAACTTGGATCTCCCAGATCTTGGTCCAACACTCTAAATACGCTGCACTACCATATAAGCAGGATGATCCAGCAATGTCCGATGGGGACTGTAGAAACTGAGACCTGCTAGAATAGCAGAGTGTCAGCAGAGGGGAATTTTAATTTGTGATTATTGTTTGTTAATAATCTGTGAGCTGTGCCAAGAGAGTCAGCGTGGTGTAGTGGTTCAGAGCAGGTGGACCTGGAGAACCAGGTTTGATTCCCCACCCTTCCACATGAGTGATGGACTCTGATTCGGTGAACTGGATTTGTTTCTCAGCTCCTCCACATGAAGCCTGCTGAGTGACCTTGGGCTAGACACGATTCTCACAGAACACTGTCAGTTCCAACCTCACTCACAATGTGTCTGTTGTGGGGAGAGGAAGGGAAAGGAATTTGTATGCCCCCTTGAGTCTCCCTACAGGAGAGGGTGGGGGTATAAATGTTTTTATGGATTGCATTTATTAATTGTTGTGACCCGCCCTGAGACCTGCAGGGATAGGGTGGAATACAAATTTGAAATATAAATAAATAGATAAATAAATAAATCCAAACTCCTCCTCCTCCTCCTCCTCCTCCTCCTCCTCCTCCTCCTCCTCCTCCTCCTCCTCCTCTTCTTCTTCTTCTTCTTCTTCTTCTTCTTCTTCTTCTTCTTCTTCTTCTTCTTCTTCTTCTTCTTCTTCTTCTTGGTGATGACAGAGCAGGACAGAACTGGTTAATGAATCAAGAACCCACTGAGCCCATTCACTTCCATGGAGTGAGCAGAACTATGGCTTCTTCCATCCCTGGGAATGAGAGACACTAGTGAGAGCAGAAGGGCTCTTCTGCTGAAGAACACTCCAAAAACCTGTGCATTCATTTTCGAAATAATTGCCAGCAAAAGTCTGAAATCTGTTTGCTTAGAAGCAATCGCTGGAACATTTTTTAAAGACTTGATCTAACTTGATGGCTGGAAAACTCCTTGGGGAGGGGAAAAAACCCCAATTGCTCAGGAGTTGCCATCTTTGATTGCATCTCAAGCTCTGCTTCTGTTCTGGGCGATGCTCATTTGGGAAATGGCTTCCCTCCCTCCTCCCGCGCTCTCAGTTGCGGTTTTCACCCAGGCCTTGCTGTGAACGCACAAATCTGGGTGAAGGGCATCCGCTGTGGAAGGAAAGGTGATTGTGGTTTGTGGAGTGGCCAACGGAAGCTCACCTGAGGTACTGGTACCCTGGACCTGCCTGTCCCCTGACGGACAGCATGGAACGTTGCCTCCCACCTTCACTCTTCATTCACACATGCAAACAAGCTAGTTACTAGGGTGTTGTGGGTTTTCTGAGTTGTATGGCCATATCACTCACAACAAAGGTTTGGAACATTGTAAATGTTCCAGCAATAATAAATATTCTTCCAACAGGTAGGATGGTTAACAGAGACCCTGCAAGTTGGATAAGACCATATAACAGTCCTATCATACTCATAATAACTCTTTGGGAAGCCTAGGAACAGAAGTCGGATTGAAGAAGAAGACTTGATTTTGCTACCCTGCTTTTCTCTACTGAAAGGAGTCTCAAAGCGGCTTACAATCACCTTCCCTTCCCCTCCACCCAAGAGACAGCTCATGAGGTAGGTGGGACTGAGAGAATTCAGAGAGAACTGTGACTATCCCGAGGTCACGCAACAGACTTCATCTGGAAGAGTTGGGAATCGAACCTGGGTCTCCAGATGAGAGTCCATTGATAATGTGGAGGAGTGGCGAACCAAACCCAGTTCTCCTGTGGGAATTCAGGGAGCAGCGAGTGAGGAACAGGAGGAAAAGGGGTGGCACAAACAGGTGGTTGTGCAGGAGAGAAACCCTCCTGGCCTGCAGGGGGGGCTGTTCTCTGCTATTTCTCCTCTCCGTGTTCCCGCCCTGCTCTTAAATGCAGCCAGTCCCCTGTTCCTTCCTAGAGCCAAAGTCACAAAGTCACTGAAGACCGAAGCACTATAAGGAGAATAAATTATGCAGAACAAATGAATGCAAATGGGGAGAAGAATGTCGTTAGCTGCTCTGAATCATTGGTATAAATGTAGTAAAATAGAGGAAAATAACACTTTGATTTGTGTCATGAGTTCCGAATCTGGAAATGAACATAGAGATGTGTGTGCACATCCTCACCTACAGAGTGCTCCCCAGGAGGGGAGGTGGGGGGGCTGGGTGGGGGGGGCTCTGGCTCAGGTCAAAAGGTGTCTTCTTGTAGTCAGCGTAACAGGAAATGTTCCAGCGTCGAAGAGACTGAACGCTCAAGATCAGCCTAGTGGGCAATGAGGTGTCTGCAGGCAAATCATTAATGAGAACTGGAAGAAGCCTCCAATTCACAGCAAGAAGCCGATTTTCTCTTGAGCGGACTTCATTTTGCCTGAATTGGCCAGGATGCTGGGCCTGGCCAGTGCAGGAAGCTGTGACCTCATTCTAAACCAGCTTTGCACATCTTCAGCCATGGCTGTGTGTGTGCGTGTGCACGTGTGTGTGTGTGTGTGTGTGTGTGTGTGTGTGTGTGTGTGTGTGTGTGTGTGTGTGTGTGTGTGTGAGAGAGAGAGAGAGAGAGAGAGAGAAAGAGGTGCCATCAGGTCACAGCTGATCTAATGGCCACTCAGTAGGGTTTTCAAGGCAAGAGATGTTCAAAGGTGGTTTGCCATTGCCTGCCTCCATGTGGGCGGAGACAATTCTGTCACTGGCCTCAAATCACCCAGAAGGCTTTAGGGGTGGAACGGGGGGGGGGGGGGAATCCAACCTGATTCTCCAGACTGGAGTCTGCTCTCTGCTGCTTTTGACCACTGCACAATCCAGCCTGGTCAATATATAGCCCCAATCAGCAGCTGTAGCTCCATGACACTTTGCTAGGGAGGAGAAAGAAGCCCTAAGCCAAAAAGACAAAAAAGGGGGGGTACTGCAGAACAGCTTATGGTGAGAGAGGTGTGCAGATTGTGTCTTGCAGGGGTGGAGGGTGAGGGGATGGAGAATGAACATAGGGGAGATAGAGTATGTTTTCCAGGAAATATTTGGGTTCACTCGTTGGCTCCAAAAAACTAAGCAGGCAAACATCAATCATTTTGTTTCCCCGCTCCTCCTTTCTTCTGGAGCCTGCATGCGCCTGAAAGTCGAAGCCTCCTATCTTGCTTGGCACCTTCCCTTCCTCTGCCTCCAGCGCTGTGCATTTTTCTCCTTATCTGCCGCCCGCTGTCTACCTGGCTGGCACGCTCCCCTCTCCGTGGGCCACCGGTTGCCAACCCGCTTAATCACTCTCTCGTCACTGAAGTCAAATGCAGTTTATTAAAAATGTATGTCTCACTCAGCCCACTGGCCCCAGAGCTCTCTTCCGGCTTCCTTGCCGCCGCCGCCGCCTCCGTTCGGATGCTAAGCAGCTTTAATGGAGCTTGTTAGCCCCCTGCTGGAGTCAGCCTCTCTCAGCCCAGGATTTGCAACTTCTGCCTGGGAGCTTGTAAGGAGCTTGCAAAGAAGGGTTTGAGAAAGTGCTGCTACTTGGCCAGAAGTCCAGAAGGGAGACCCGCAGAGGCAGAGAGGCCCATCTTAAGAGCCAGTTCAGAACTTGCCTGACGGAAGGAAATGAGGCACCAGAATCTGGGAGGGGGGTCAAATAGGTTCAAGTAGCAGGAGCCAGAGGCAATAAGGATCAAAGGCACACAATTTATTATATTTCAGTTTCCCAAACTGTTGCATTCAAGACCCCTTTGGTGTCCCTACACTGCAAAATCAAGACACAGGTAAAACTGATGTTACATGATGCTTATTCATAGCTGATCAATATATCTTTAGACATTTACTTTTAACATTCATCATAGGAGGAGGCAACCCAATTGGCTGCAGCATTTCTGGACTACTACCTCACCTCGCTCCAAACTGAGGCAGTCATGCCTCTGCTCAGAAAAGTGCTCAGAGCTAAGGGAGCTCTCTGCCCCAACCCTGCAGCCAGCTGGCTAAGAATCCCCTTCCTGCTATGATGTCTCAAGGAGCCTGCCAATCATTCTCACCTCTTCATTTAGTGACCTGCCACATTCCAACTTTATTAGAGCTTAACCAGTTCAAGGCCAGGCCCATTTTTTATGAGCCACCGTCACTCATGATGCAAGGCAGATGACCCTGGGGGGGTTGCCAGCCTCCAAGTGGAGATCTCCACGTGGAATGACAGTTCATCTCCAGACAACGGGGGTCTATTCCCCTGCAGAAAATGGCTGCTTTGGAGGGTGACCTTGATGGGGTTGTACCTGCTGAGATCTCTCCCCTCTTCAAATCCCACCCTCCACCCCCAAATCTCCAGGAATCTCCTGTCTAGAGTTGGCAACTGGACTTCCAGGCCAGTCTGATGGCAATCTCAACAACTCCTTCTCTGCCCCTGTGGATTGATCTGGCATTGTAAGACTGGAGTTGCATCAGCAGTGGCAGAAAGCAGGGCAACGGGCGAAAAGTCCCACTCCTTCGCCTCTGGCCACTGACTCAGCCCCAGAAGGAACGGAAGCTGCTCTTGCCCCAGGAGCCCCAGGTTCCCTTCTGAATATAAGGCCAAGGGCAGCTACATCCCAGCACACTCACGCTGCGCAGTGGGGAGCAATCTCACAGCTCCACTTGGAAACCACAGGAAGCTACAGGACTGGAGTGACCTGCTAATAACCTCTCCAGTGCAGGATTTTTACTATAAATTGGTAACTGTGGTTTTATGAGGAATATTTGATGATGATGATGATGATGATGATGAAGAAGAAGAAGATTTTGGATTTATATCCCCCCTTTCTCTCCTGCAGGAGACTCAAAGGGGCTGACAATCTCCTTGCCCTTCCCCCCTCACAACAAACACCCTGTGAGGTAAGTGGGGCTGAGAGAGCTCCGAGAAGCTGTGACTTGCCCAAGGTCACCCCCAGCTGGCATGTGTGGGAGTGTTCAGGCTAATCTGAATTCCCCAGATAAGCCTCCATAGCTCAGGCGGCAGAGCGGGGAATCAAACCCGGTTCCTCCAGATTAGATACCTGAGCTCTTAACCTCCTATGCCACTGTTGCTTTAAGGTTAGAAAAGGAGAGATGTCGGGATTGTTGTAATTTCGAGACACCTCCTTTTAGGAACCAAGGGGATGGGAGTTTCCAGAGGATCCCTGTTGGCTGGTAAAGAGGAACTGTAGAAATAAAACTTAGAGAGCATTAAGACAAGCAAGGGGAATTCTGTGTTTGCTTGGCAATAAGCCATTAACCTTTATTTGTGCTTTGGTGTGTCCCTCATAAGACTGAGCTTTAACTTATTACAAAGACAGTTGCCTTTTTTGGGAGCAAATTCCCCTGAGCCAACATACTTGGATAATGTGGGGTGTGTTTAGTGCCGTCACTTCCAACTTATTGTGACCCTATGAATCAAAGTCCTCCCCAACGTCATTTTGTTATAAGCATCGCTCAGGTCTTGCCAACGGAGGGCCACCGTGGCTTCCTTTTTTGAGTCTGTCCATCTCATGTTGGGTTTTCTTCTTTTCCCGCTGCCTTCAATCTTTCCTAGCATTATTGTCTTTCCCAGTAATTCTTGTCTTCTCATAAGGTAACTAAAATATGACAGTCTCCATTTACTCCGTTTAGCTTCTAGGGAAAGCTCGGATTTGATCTGATCTAGAACCCACTGATTGGTTATGTTGGTGGTCCATGGGACCTATAACATTGTGCATCCAAAAGGCAATCTTGGAAAACAGGTCCCCTTTTATTGTTTATAGCAGGAATAACTCTGTGTGTCAAACTGGAAAGTCAGTCACAGTCAGGGGGCCTCCAGGGGAATGATCACACACAATCATTTGCAAGGGGATTTTGCCTTCCACAAAGCAAAATCCAGCTGCAAAGTGGATGGAAAATGCATTATTCAGCATGTGTGAAAGTGCCCAGAGATGAGGGGGAGACTTTACAACGAGGAGGAATTCACTGGGCAGGAGAGAAGAAAAGCAAAGCAAGAGATCCAAAGATGGCCCAGGATGGCCTTCCTCAGTTCCAGATCTAGAAAGGGGGAAAGATGAAGGAAACCAAGGCCCTTTCAAGACCATGATCTGTAGACAACCCAGGGGCACTTTGAAAGCTAATTTGCCTTGCAGAATGCAGGAGGCCTTCCTATCATTCACTTCTGTTGGATGCCAGCAGAGCAGTTTGCTGCAGCTAGAATGCTTCAAGGAGCATTCACTAATCCAGAACAGGTACCCAGGGAAGTGGAGGGTGCAAAAACAATTCTGCTGTCTGCTCTTAAAGTGTGAGAAAAATCCACTGTCCCTGTTTAGGACCTGAATGACATGATAAAAATGTGGCAGCATTCTTCTTGGGCTACCTTGTGCTTTCTGAACATGCTAACTCTTTGAGAACACCTATTCTGAAATTTCTAATCCAACAACCAGGGAGCTTCAAATTTTTTATGGCTGGGCTTTGGGCATTTCTATTTTTTAAAGGGACTTGAATGAGAAGAAGAAGAAGAAGAAGAAGAAGAAGAAGAAGAAGAAGAAGAAGAAGAAGAAGAAGAAGAAGAAGAAGAAGAAGAAGAAGAAGAAGAAGAAGAAGAAGAAGAAGTAGAGGAGGAGGAGGAGGAGGAGGAGTTTGGATTTATATCCTACCTTTCTCAGCCGTAAGGAGTCTCAAAGTAGCTTACAAACTCCTTTCCTTTCTTTCCCAACAACAGATGCTGTATGAGGTAGGTGGGGTTGAGAGAGAACTGTGACTAGCCCAAGGTGACCCAACAGGTGAAAGGAGAAACAAATCCAGTTCACCAGATAAAAGTCCATTGCTCATGTGGAGGAGTGGGGAATCAAACCCATTTCTCGAGATTAGAGTCCACGTGCTCTTAACCACTACACTACCCCTGGCTCTTAACCAGTACTCCAGACTTACATACACAAACAGAGCTGCCTTGAATCAGACTCTTTGGCCCATCAAAGTCAGTCCTGAATTGTCTATTCAAGTCAAGTGTCAGTCAGTCAATCTTTAGTAACATCACAGACCAGTATAAAGTCGGTAAAATACAACCAATTAAAATATGAGATCTATTAAAACAATAAATATATATTGCCTGCCTAGATTGACTATGGCTTTCCAGGATCTGAGGCAAAGGTCCCTCACATTTTTTTCTGCCTCAGCCTTTAATCAGAGATGCTGGGAATCGACCTCTGGACCTTTTGCTTGCAAAGCAGAGGGTTTTCACCTGAGCCACGGCCCCCTTTCCTCCAGAACTGCTCTATTGGCCTAACATAGACTATGGAGGGGGGCAGGTTCTGCAAGCTACGGCATGGACAGTATTGGCAGAACTGCAAGTGTGTGCCCCTCCCCTGGACACAGGGGCTGGAAGGGGCCCCTGTGCCTAATGCTGGTGAGCAGACGCAGCTGGCTGTTGGCTCTGGCTGTCACCGGGACTGGGTCTTGATGCAATTCTGCCATCAGGTTTCGTTTTGTTTTATTTTGGGGGTTTTTTGCTGCTCATTAGCAGAAGCAGAAAATTGGAGTGGGTGGGGTATCCGTTGCCTGTCGGTTCACATCCCGCAGCCTCTCTGGGAGTAGCATCCTTCTGCAGGATAGAAAGGGGCTGACTTATCATGCATTGCAGCATCTTCTGTTGTGAGCTGCAGGTGGCCACAGGAGGGATCTGGCGATGCCTTTCATGCTGCCGTCCTGGCTCCCTGGGGGAGAGTCTCACTTTTCCAATTTGGTTATCAACAGTCTACGGAGGGTACTTTGCATTTGCTAACGCTTCTCTCAGACAGCCTGGTTTACGAGGTTCTCCCTGAAGCGTCAACTAGGGATGATCTATCACTGAGCAGAGATGAATGTGCAGGAGGGGGGTGGGGGTGGGGGAAATGGGATGGAATGAAGGGGCCCAGGCGAGGCAGGGGGAGGAGAAGCCAGGCTGGGAATGCAGGGAAGGATCGCAGCAACTGTCTGTGCGCCTCAAGCAAGCGCTGCTTTGCTGGAGAGCAGCTCGGTGGCCACCCTGCTCCAGCTCTGCCTGGTTGCCTCACATGGTTTGGGGCCTCCCCTCCCAAATCCCTGCCCAAATGAGTCTGGGTAGGAAGAGGAAAAGAGGGAAGGGAGGCCCACCCATAGCTGGGAGCCAAAGAAGTACGGCAGCCCCTCCTGAGACAAGGAACTGGAGGGGGGGAGTGTGTGAGGGTAGTGAGAGTGGGGTCTAGTAGTCAGTTTAATAATCTTTATGAAAAACCTGAAAGGTGGTAACGTGGCCGGGGGGGGGGAGGGGGGGAGGGGGAGAAGCCCAGCAGCCGGCCATGGCAAAGCCACCCTGGGGAGATGATGGGGAGTCTCATGTGGCAACAGCTTTTTTCCAGGTGGAGCCATTTTCCTCTTTGGTTAACTTCCTGCCTTGCCTGGGGGAGCTTTGGTGAAAAGTGCTCTTGCTCCTGGGTCTCGGACTCTTGCTCGTGGGCCAGCCTGTGGCGAGTGGCACCATTTCCCCCACCCTACGCCTCTGTCCAAGCGCCACCCGGAAACTGGCAGCCCAACAGCCAGAGGGCTTGCAAGGGCTTTCTATAGTTCTTCTCGCTGAGAAAACGGGCTCTTCTCCACCAGGACAGGCGTGCCACAGTTTCAGCCAACATTCGGCCCAAAGTGAAGCCACAGTGACAGGAAGGGGAAGCAAGAGAAAGGATTGGGACAAAGTGGAGTCGGAGAAAGAGAGATGCTGGAGTGGGGGGGGGGGGCTCTGTGGATGCTGGAGCAGGTGGTCCGGGCAGCGGCACTGCAGAGGGAACCCGGCAGACCAAAACGCAGAGAGGTTTGTCAGCAACAGTTTGGATAAACAGCTGCCAGGGTTTCCTTCCAAAGGGAGCTAATTGGAGTGCTCCTGTTCTCTCTCGCTCTGAAGAACCTGGCCAGAGCACCAGAGGTGGCATTCTGGGTCTGCCTGTGAGCAAGGGAGCACATGAGCTGCCTGAGGAGGAGGAGGAGGAGGAGGAGGAGGAGGAGGAGGACCCTTGAAGAAATGAGCAGGGAGCGAAGGCCCAACAGATGCCAGGCAGGAGTGAGCTGACAGCAGCGGCCAGCTTCCACGAGAGACTGTAAAGAAGGCCGGATCATTTTGTGGCTCCCTGCTCTCGTCTTGTAATTAGAGATCAGCTGCCTGTCTTCTGAGCGGCGCCCCTCGAGAAGCCGCTGGCTCCAAATTAAAGGGGGGGGGAAGGCCGGGAGGGGGTTGCTGCAAGAGCCTGGATTCTGCAGCTGCCAGGAGTCCAGGATGCAGACCGGCCCCGGCTCTGAACTCCCGCCAGCTTCCAAACTGGCTATCAATTCCTCATCTGTCATCGAGACAAGCTCCAAGCACTAAAGTGTGGACTTGGTTGATTCCAGAAAAGTTCCCTTCCAATCTGCCTGGGTGTCTGTAAACTCCGGCGTGAATCCTGTTGGAAACGAGTGGGCAGGAACCACCTGGGGTGGGAAAGTTGTCCTCCGCTGCAGCGTCACAAACAGGGCAGAATGATTTATAACTAAGCGCTGGAGGTGACATTTCCTTCTATACGCATGCCACCTCATTAGTTTGTTTTAGGGAGGAGAGACATTCAGACGGAATTTGGGCCCCTTGAGACAGCAGGACGGATGGCTGCGGCAGGCAACCCACACGGAAACTGGTTTGGTATCCACAAAGAGCCAGAGAGAAGAGCTTGCAGGTCACAGTGAGCACTGAGGCAACTTCACAGTCCCAAACACAACTCCTGGCGCCCGAACTAGTCCAGAGGCTGCACGTCAGCTGCTCGGCATGTGAACACATAGACGTCTGGTTTGTTTACCACTCAGCCCAGGGGCCACCTTAAAGGTACCCAGGAAGCTACCTTATACTGAATCAGAACATTGGTCCATCAAGGTGAGGACTGGTAGATTCTGCACAGCACACAGATAACATCTTCAGGACATTATAAAGTGATCTGTTTGGGCATTTTGTGTTCCCACAGCACAGGAAGACACAGGCATTGCCGGTCAAAACAGATCTCTCCCCCACACCTGCTGCACAGAGCTCTGGTCAGTTTCACAGACGCACCCACCATCTTGTGGGCTGCAGGCAATTCTCCGTGAGGATTCCCTTTAAGAACCGAATCCTGTCATTGCCCAAAAAGGCGGACAAGGAGGACCCCCCACTGTGTGTGGTTGCTGAACTTGAGTTCATTCACACATTCAGAACAATGAAGAGGGACACAGGATTCTTATCTCCTTACATACACCAATTCTCTGTACTTCCTAGCTGTGAGCGCTTGTTCTGTGCTCTGATCCAACTGATGGCATTTTACCTTGTACCGATGCATCATGTCCTCCGGCACCTGGACATGGCCCACCCACCCTAGGGGAGGGAGGGGAGGGGGAGGGAGGGGGAGGGGTGGCATGTAGGGGGAGGGAGGGAAGGGGAGGGAAGGAGGGGTGACATGCAAGGGAGGGGAGGGAGGGTCCCAGGTATCTGGACCTGGCCCACCCACCCTAGTGGAGGGAGGGAAAGGGGAGAGAGGGGAGGGGTGGCATGTAGGGGGAGGGGAGGGGAGGGAAGGAGGGGTGGCATGCAAGGGAGGGGAGGGAGGGTCCCAGGTATCTGGACATGGCCCACCCACCCTAGGGGAGGGAGGGAAAGGGGAGGGAGGGGAGGGGAGGGAAGGAGGGGTGGCATGCAAGGGAGGGGAGGGAGGGTCCCTGGTATCCGGACCTGGCCCACCCACCCTAGTGGAGGGAGGGGTGGCATGCAAGGGAGGGTAGGGAGTGGGCTCAGCATTTAGACCTGGCCCACCCACCCTAGTGGACAGAGGGGAAGGGGAGGGGAGGGTGGCAAGCAAGGGAGGGGAGGGAGTCAGGGGTTCCATGCAACACCCCTCCATTCTTCTGCTGAGGATATGAGGGCTCAGGGACCGCCATTCTACATAGTATCCGACAATGGGGGCTTTGACTCTTGACAGCTTATTCCCTGATAGTCTCATCGGTCTTTCTGGTGATATTGAACCAAATCTTGTTCTTCTGCTGGGGCTTTGCAGGTCGGCATTCAGTGGCTGGGCCCTTAGCAGCTGTCTGACACCCCTGATCCTGATTCCACCCTAGCACCTGATCACACTGCAACACATTCTTTGAGGCTGGGCTTGAGGGTCAGTCTGTGCCCGGGGTCCTCCTGGTCTCGTGAGGTCTCGCTGAGTGGGCTGAGGTTATCGTCATGGGAAAACAGCCCTGCGGGCCCTTGGTTTGAATCATGGGGGATGAGAGATTTAATTATTTAAAATAATTATACCTTGCCTTATCTGTGCACACTGAAAGTAGTTAATTAAACAGCAGACATTACAAGGACACAAGTGCCGTTCATATCCAGCAGCAACTTAGAATCAGTGCTCACGTTATTTGAAAACAGCCAGTTTATCAAAACCAGTTTATCTGACACCAATGCCATTGGGAACAAAACACTCTTACATCCTTTCCTGAATGCAGTGAAGTGAAAATATTATTAGTGGTGCTGGTGGGGTGGGGGGATTTACAGTGACAGTAGTGGAATCAGTTGCCCAGGGGGGTGGGGAGCGCCCCCTCCCTGGCAATCGTCAAGCAGCGGCTGAACAAATGCTTGTCAGGGGTGCTCCATGCTGATTCTGCTTTGAACAGGGGTTGGACTAGATCAGGGGTAGGGAACCTGCGGCTCTCCAGATGTTCAGGAACTACAATTCCCATCAGCCTCTGTCAGCATGGCCAATTGGCCATGCTGGTAGGGGCTGATGGGAATTGTAGTTCCTGAACATCTGGAGAGCCGCAGGTTCCCTACCCCTGGACTAGATGGTCTCCATGGCTTCTTCCAAATCTATGCTTCTATAATTCTGTGATTCTAAGTCACCTGCGGGACCAGCTCTGGTAGTCCATTCCAGAGGAATGAATCTACCTCAGAGATCATTAGTGACCTAGCTGTTGCCAACTAGACAATCCTATGTATTCATTCGGGTTACCCAGCTGTTGGGGCTCCACGAAGATTCAGTTCTCCAGCAGCTGACCCCCTATTCCCGTGGTGGCGAACCTTTGGCACTCCAGATGTTATGGACTACAATTCCCATCAACCCTTGCCAGCATGGTCAATTGGCCATGCTGGCAGGGGCTGATGAGAATTGTAGTCCATAACATCTGGAGTGCCAAAGGTTCGCCACCACTGCCCTATTCCCTTTCCCAGGTAGTATTTGCCCTTCAGTGCCATCAGCAGACTGCAGAAATGCTGTGCTCTGATGCCTACAGCAGGGGTGTCAAATTGCCCGTGCTGGCAGGGGCCAATGGGAATCATAGTCCATGAACATCCACAGGGCCAAAGTTTGACCCCTCCCCCACCCTGGCCTACACTCTAGCTCTGAAACCCTTTCTCCTATTCCATGTCCAACCTGGAAATAGGGAAACCTTCAAACTCCCCCATCTGGTACATTACTACCTGCTTCTCCTCTGACAAGTACAAAGCGGGTGCCAGTTTTAGAGTTCGTCTGTTTTGGCAAAGATCAGTTTTAGAAAACTCTAATTTTAGAAAAAAAGCATTTAATCTTTATATATACATAAGCAATCATTGACTACAAATAGCGAAAGTGTGCAGATGTACAGCGAAAGGCTACAGCATCTGAGTTCAGGAAAAATTAACTAAATGTAGATGCAGTTCTTTTTTCGTAGCTCTAAAATGTATCCTAAAGCATTAAAGAGAGAGGGAGAAACATCTTATTGGCTTTATGTTTGTTGTTCAGGCTCTGTTTATATCAACCTTACCCAGTGGTAGGCTCCAAAAATTTTAGTAACAGGTTCCCATGGTGGTGGGATTCAAACTGTGGTGTAGTGCCAATGGAGCTGGGCGGGGCACGACGGGGGTGTGGCCGGACATTCCTGGGCGGGGCTGTGGCAAGGACGCAGCCGCTGTGCCAGTCCTTGGGCGGGAAATGAATGCACGCAGGCGCAGCGCAGGCTGCTTGCCACCTTGTATGGTGCACTCTCCCGCTGGATCTTCGTCAAGGTTCCTGCGCAGCTACTGCTGAGGAGGGGGGATGCGTGACGAAGGCAAAAATCACTTGGCAAAATCACCAATTAGTAACCCCCTCTCGGCACACACAAATAATTAGTAACCTACTCTCGGGAACCTGTGAGAACCTGCTGGATCCCACCTCTGGCCTTACCTTCCTTCTCTTTATCTGGTCATCTCTCTTTAGACCATGTACCTCTGTATGGTTGGGTGCTTCGGTCCTGGGTATCTAAGAAAGCACATCCACCCAGGTATTCCTCTCTGTGTGCTGAGATCAGAGGGAGAAGCCCACCTGGTTGTCCCACTCCTTTTAGAGGTAAAGGGGCAGCCCAGAGGGCCTCCTCTACAGTAGCCCCTACACTGTGGAATGTCCTCCCTTCAGAGGTTCACCAGGTACCTAATCTCTGGGAGTACTGGTGCCTGGAAAAGACCATCCTCTTCACCTGGGCATTTGACTGACTCCCTCACTGGGAAGCCCCCCCCCCCAATGTCCATACACTCCTCCCTCTTTTGTGGATGGGTGGGGGTGGTGTGGGAGATTTTAGATTGTGTTTTACTGCTGTATTTTTACTGCTGTGATTTTACTGTTGTGTGGTTTTTATTATTATTATTATTATTATTATTATTATTATTATTATTATTATTATTATTATTATTATTATTATTATTATTATTATTATTATTATTATTATTATTATTATTATTATTATTATTATTAAACTTGCATACTTAAAGTCCCTATCGGAGGGCTCAGGCTGATGAACAATATAAAATCATACTTTTGACAAAACTATAAAAATCTTAAAACAGGTACGATTCCTATGCAAATGGGGCCCTGCGAAGGACCATATACTACACCCCTCTTCCAAAATGAGGAGGGGTCCCAATGATGTTAAGGGGACCCTTTACTAGCAGAGTGAGGGCATTATCGGCGACTGGACTCTCCAAAGGCCCAGTGGAATAATTCGGTTTACAGGCTCCTCGCGGAACTCTCCAAGGTCCCTTGCAGGTCCCGACATCTTTCAGTGGTAATGTGTTCCACCAGGCCGGTGCCAGGGCTGTGAAGGCCCTGGCCCGTGTGGAGGCCAGCCGCGTCATCAAGGGGCCAGGGATCTCCAGTAGATTCGCCTCTGCTGATCGCAGAGGACGAGCCGGGATTTTATTGTAACCCCGGACTGCCTGGAAGAGACGCTTGAGCTAAACCACTGAGCATTTACAGATGTTAAACCTTAGACCTAGATTCCAGTCCAGAAGCACCACATATGCCAGCAAAATTGGGGGGGGGGGGGATCAGCTTTCAAAAGTAAATATCCTTTGATCAGATATTTGTTTTGCTGAAAACTTCAAGACTCAAAAAATAGACCCTTAATATCTTGCTGGTTTCTAAGCTGCTACTGGGTCAGAATCCAGCTGTTCTGCCACAGACCAACTTGGAAGTCACATCTTCAGGCCTCTGAAGCCTCGCCCTTCCTTGAGGATTACCTGCCATTACAAAAAGTCAAATGTTTGCAGACTCTTCATGAAAGCATGCAAAGAGGCGATGATTCAGCATGGGATCGGTGTCTTCTCTCTTTCTGGTTCCCAAGACAGCAGAAAAGAGGGGGGCAGCACTCAAACTCTTGGCACAGGCAAAGGACTCCACCAGCAGCTTTGCTGGAGCACCCTGGGGCTGAGATCTTAATCTTGCCTCACACAGATCTTCTGTGGGCATGTTGATTTTAGCCTAATCCTTTAATATTTAAAACAATTCCACCCTTGTTTGAAGAGACTCCCTGGCCTCTGGAGAGAGAATGAGAGTCAGGAAGAGAGTGACAGAGACCAGACTGCACCTGTTCTTTGAGCCTCTGCCCCCTGGGTGGCCAGCCTTCCAGCAGGGGACAGTCTCTTGAAGACTGGGGGGCATGTCCCACTTTCCCTCCCCCTTCTCGGCTTCTCTCATCTCCTTCAGATCTGGCAGCTGAGCAGACAGCACCAACCAGGCACAGCAAAGGCACTGCCGTGATCGCGATGTTCAGACCCTGGTCCTACACTGACTTCCTACCCCTCCCAGAAGTTCTGGCTCCCATTTATTTTTAACTAAGGTAGCGGGCCAGGGGGAAAGCTGTCATTCGAACTGACTTTGTTTAGGAGCTACATCTTTATTCCCTTATTTCCAATCCATCATTTTCAGTACTCGCTGCCTTCTGCCCTGACAGAAAGGAAGTTCTGGAAATGGTTATGAATTTTAAAGCAGTATATGTGATCAATGAAATATTAACGCTCACACCCCTGCCAAAAGAGCGAAATTGGTTTTGCTGAATGAAACCAGGGGGCAGTTTGCAAAGGGTGGACGCGGGCGATCCGGGCTCTGGAAAAAGGGTCCACTCCTCCTGCCTCAGTCTGTCTCCACTGGGCTGGAACTGAATTCCTGATTCCCTCGTCCCTCGATGATGATGAACCAGGCTGTTTCTCCCCCACGAGCCGCAGCCCTGCACTGTAAACAGTCTGGCAGACTCAGACCTCATTACTTGGCAACAGGTGCAAAGCAATAAATCAAGCAGAGAAAATGTCACTCAGTGGGGACTCCTCGTCTCGGGAGACTCAATATTTTTTCTTGATTCCCACATCTGGATGTCAAGAGAAGGCGGGAGGCAGCTTTGCTGTCCATGGTCCTGATCGGGATGACTTGCTGCATACTGGGACAATGAGGCCATCAACAAGTAGCTCCAGGTGAAAAATAGCCTTCTTTGAGCTATAGATGTGAAATGTACCACAGAGATGTTGGCTGGGTTTTTTAAAAAAAGTTTATAACTGCGAAGAGAGACTCCTGATTCTGCTTTCTTTTGGCCACTGGGCAGCTCTTTCCTTGGGGAATGCATAGACTAAGAATACCTGGGCCTTCCCATTCAAGGACCACACGCTTTGAGCACAGAAATTGAGACTTTTGCAGGAAAGGAAGAGCTTTGCAAGCAACCAGTTTCTTGGCGTCTGCCTCACTCTTTGCCAGGCACCCACTGCAGAGCTTAGACACGTCTCTTTCAGTCTCAGTTTCCTCTTTGCAAAATTGTAATAGGGTATTTTGTCCCACTTAACCAGCCTTCTCCTCAGTGGCAATATTGTTACTGGTATAATTCATGGTCTTGTTCAGATGAAGGAAAGGGGTGTGTAGTAACAGATCCCTCCATCTATTTAGCTCTGTGGCTGTACAATCATCTACAAGTCCAGTGGGGTGTGTGTGTGTGTGTGTGTGTGTGTGTGTGTGTGTGTGTGTGTGTGTGTGTGTGTGTGTGTGTGTGTGTGTGTGTGTGTGTGTGTGTGTGTGTTAGGAACAGTTACAGATAGCTGTTTTGAAGTCATATGGAGTAGCTAAAGTAGTTTAAGACACTCACACAGACTCTCTCTCTCTCTCTCACTCTCTCTCTCACACACACACACTCCATCTTCACTTACTTCCTTGCAGGAGTTCTGCTTGTCTTGAGACATGCAAGTCTAGCTGAGCCCTATAACCTTTCTGTTTTTTCTTAAACAAAAGCTGCCCATCTTGGTTTCCCCTTCAGACCAGCATTTCTCTTCCCCTGTCTTCTCCTGCTTCCCCCTCCTCAGAGTTAAGATGTGATACTCTCTCCCAAAATGCAATAAATCTCTCTCTTTCAAATCTTAGATTCATTAAAAGCAGCCCAGGAGGAAGAAATAATAAGGTGCCATTTTACAGCCCAAATAAAACACAGAAAGAGGCAGTCCATAATATGAATTCCAGGCTTTGGCTGGAGATAATTCATGCATCATTTTCAGATAAGAAACAAAAATGGAGCCGCGTCAGCACATCGGCTGAAAAATAACTTTTTGTATTATTTTATGCCTTTGGGTAATGGGCCCAGGTTACCATTCATCATTGGTAGCTCGAGAGTCTTCCCCCACCCACCCCCCACACTTCATTGCTGTCACAGTAATACCCTTTGCAAGCTGAAGCACCCTGTGGCAGAAGGAATGAAGGGGGGAGGGCTCTTGGGGAAGGGCCAGCTGGGATACAGTTGTAATTTCTCTGGGTCAAGATTCATCAATAATACCTGGTCAGCATTGCTGGAATTACATTTCCCAAGTGTCAGTGCTTCTTATACCAGTTGTATTCATACTCCCTCTCCCTTCAAGGAAACCTTTTTTCTAAGATGACTGCTCCCAGAATAACAGCAGATCTTCAGACAACAAAGATAAATGTCCCTGGACAAAATGGCAGCTTTGGAGGGTGGAGAAATGGAAGTCCTCAAGTGGCTACAGAGCTGTAGGACTTTTGCTCCTCCTGTGGTACACCAGACAGACTACAATAAATGGGCTGATTTTTAGGCCGCTAGTCATGGTTCCAAATCTTGGAACCTAAGTAGGGTCAGTCCTGGTTAGTGCTTGGTTGGGAGATTGACAAGAATATCCAAAGATAGGTCATGGCAAACAGCCTCTGTTTGTCACTTGCCTTGAAATCACTATGTGGCCACTGTAAGTTGGCTGCAACTTATTTATTTATTTTTGGATTTTTATACCGCCCTCCCCTGGAGGGCTCAGGGGAGCATACAAATAAACATATACAGACAGGGGATAGTTAAAACCGGTATAAATATAATACAAGCCCTGTCTCCTTATTAAAACCAATAAACAGCAATACAACCAGCATCCGAGAACTAGAACCAACCCCCCCCCCCCCCGGGGAACCCAAAAGGCCCCCACTAAAGTGGGTCACATAATGAAACAAACAGAGAATAAGGGGGAGGAAGGTAGGAGACCGGGGGCACCCTCAGCAGCCGACCCCACCCCCCCCCCCCAGTCTGGCAGAACAACTCAGTCTTACCAGCCCTGCAGAACTCACCAAGGTCCCGCAGGGCCCGGACAGATGGAGGGAGGCTGTTCCACCAGGCAGGGGCCAGGGCTGTAAAGGCCCTGGGCCTAGTGGAGGCCAGCCGCATCATAGAGGGGCCAGGGACAACCAGCAAATTGGTCTCTGCGTTCAGCACTTTGCAGCCCCAGTCCAAATGACCAGCTGGAAACTGACAGGGGGATAAGAGAGGTCCTCTGGACTTCAGAGCATCAACAGCGGCCCAACAGAACTGGCCTCCCTCTGGTTCTGCTTCTCCCTTTTACTCTATTTTAGAAGGATTATGGCTCCATTGGGGGATACTATGCTGTGAAATTGATTCAAATTGTTGATTTTATGCATTTGTTATCAATACTACAGGTGATGTATGGTGGGAGGAAGTTACATGGGAAGAATTCAATTGAATATTGACCTCATAAGTGAGGGCTGAGTCAGAGGAGCTGACCTTTGGCCTGGACGTGACATCACAGAATCTGACATCACATCCTTGCTGAATTCCCTCACCTTTCCCAACATAGCAATCCACAGGACCCTCCTCAAGTCTTCATGGATTTCCCAAACTGGAGGTGGCAAGTTGGAGAACCAATTTCTTGCTGCCATAGATCTTCCATGCAGAGACAGTTACGGTGATGGGAGGCTGGCTTGTGATTGCCCCAGGCGGTCCAAGAACACTCCTCAAATCTCATGTCTCACCGGGTATCGTCCAGGATGATCCATAAATGTCAGATTAGCTGTCGAGGAACCTTTCACTTCACTATTTCATACCAGAAACCCCTGAAAAGATTCCACAGGCTCCCTGGAAGCAGTAGGCAAACCACCAATAATAACTTATCTGTATTGTCAAAGGCTTTCATGGCTGAAATCAACTGGCAGTTGTTAGTTTTCTGGGCTGTATGGCCATAGTCTGGTAGTTTAGTTTCTAAGGTTTCACCTGCATCTATGGCTGGCATCTTGACAGTATGACACTGTAACTAAGTACCATGACATGCCTCTGAAAATGCCAGCCTTAGATGCGGGCAAAACGTTAGGAGCTAAAACTACCACACCACGGCCACATAGCCCAGAAATCCCACAACAGCCAATAACTTCTTCAACTCAGAGCCGTAAAAAACAGACCGTAAAAAAACAGACCAGAAGCATGCTTTGCTCCTTCCTTCCTTCCTTCCTTCCTTCCTTCCTTCCTTCCTTCCTTCCTTCCTTCCTTCCTTCCTTCCTTCCTTCCTTCCTTCCTTCCTTCCTTCCTTCCTTCCTTCCTTCCTGCCTTTCTTCCTTTCTCTTTCCCTCCCTTCCTTCCTTCCTTCCTTCCTTCCTTCCTTCCTTCCTTCCTTCCTTCCTTCCTTCCTTCCTTCCTTCCTTCCTTCCTTCCTTCCTTCCTTCCTTCCTTCCTTCCTTCCTTCCTTCCTTCCTTCCTTCCTTCCTTCCTTCCTTGCCCAGGTTCTTTGCCTTTCTCACCAGCAGTTTTCTTTTCTAGGGAATAGCTCTCATGCCGACCCGTGCCATGCCACAGAGGTAGCGCAAGCACCCCCTGTTTTGAAGACAGGTGCCTGAGTGCTCATTTGTCACCAGGAGCTATTTCTCTTACTAATAAAGTGACCTTGTGCAAATAGCTCAACTCTGCAGAGCTATCACACCTCCAGCACTGTCCGCACGTTGATAGGTGGGGATTGCAATGGCTGACACGCCAAGATGGACTGCCACAGCAAGAGAGTTAGTTTTGAAGGAGCCAAGTCTCTTTATCTCTCCAAGGCAGGGGCTGTCAGAGAGCGACGGCTCTGGGTGAACAATCTCTCCCACTTGCCAGCCGGTGCTGTGGTGGCCGCTTGCTTCTGAGCAGCCCATGTGACCCCAGGGCCTGGGCTGGTTGGCCCCCTCCACTGATAAACACATTCCAGTCTTCCTTTGGAAACCGCAGTGGTGTGACTTGAGCCACACAGGTATGTCATTGTCACAGTCGAACTGCAGTGGAGAGGGGATGCTGTCGAGAGCTCTCTCATTTGCACCTGGCCAGGTGTGTGCAGGACCTGATTATGCAAATGGATGCATATCAAAATATTAATTCGCAAGGAAGTGCACAAAGGAGACAGGGAGGAAAACTCACGAACCATCCCAAGAAGCTTCAGCCAGAGGAGTTCCACAGAGGAGGCGTGGAATGGGGGAGGGTGGGGGTTGCCGGGTTTCATTCAATGCTCCAAGTGAAACTTTCTTCCCCAATGGGAAGGGCTTGGGCGGCAGCTTTGTCAGTGAGGCCGATTCTTCCACTTTTTGCTTACCTCCTGTTTATCTCAAGAGAAGCCCGCTGTTCTGATTAACATGCGTTCATTAGGTGCGTAAAATGGATATGTTAAAGACAGCATTTTTATGATGGTTCCCGCATGCTGGTTGTTCTACGCAGGGGTGGCCAACCGATGGTGCTCCAGATGTTCATGAACTACAATTCCCATCAGCCCCTTCCAGCATGGTCAATTGGCCATGCTGGCAGAGGCTGGTAGGAATTGTAGTCCATGAATATCTGGAGCACCATCGGTTGGCCACCCCTATAGAATGTTCAGGAGGGTGCCTGTATACAAATGCAACCGTTTTAAATAGCTCTGGAGGGAGAGAATCGGAACTGGGTGATTTGTTACTCTTAAGCTGGCCAATAAGCTCCCTCGCTTCTGCTGTGGAGACCGGTGGCCATTGGGGGGTTCCCTCGATTGACATAAAATCACTTGCTATTGGGGCAGCAGAGCTATCTCTGAATAGTTCTGTGAAATAGTTCCGCCCCCTGTCACAGGGGATTCTAGCAGGTAAAGGATTGGATGGTTGAAGCGCAGCTGACGTAAGGGCCCAACATTTCTTATAATTAATTGCCGCCTGTATACATTGAATAATGTCTGCGGCCTTCCAGGGAACCTTCATTGTATATAGTATGCTTGGGGGCAGGGGGTTAACTCTCTAATTTCTGCCTTTGAAGTTCACCTTTAATCCAGCTGTATTCCTTCTGCATATAATAGGTTTCCTGGCATTGCTCTTTAATTTTGTCACGCTCCTTTATTGTCATTGTGCATCGTTGTTTGGGGATTGCACTTTCCTGACTGAGCTGTTTCGAGTTGTAATCGGCCTCAAATTGAAGGTTGAATCGCTACCACAGAATAGGGTGATGGATGCCAACTTGGAGGGCTTTAAAAGGGGAGAGGAGACATTCAAGGAAGACTCAATGGCTCTTAGTCATGATGGATATCTATTCCCCCCCCCTTTACCAGAGACAGCAGGCCCCTTTAAACCAGCTGTTGCAGGCATCCCACTTGAAGAAGAAGAAGAAGAGTTTGGATTTATACCCCCCCTTCTCTCCTGCAGGAAACTCAAAGGGGCTTACAATCTCCTTGCCCTTCCCCCCTCACAACAAACACCCTGTGAGGTGGGTGGGGCTGAGAGAGCTCTGAGAAGCTGTGACTAGCCCAAGGTCACCCAGCTGGCATGTGTGGGAGTGTACAGGCTAATCTGAATTCCCCAGATAAGCCTCCACAGCTCAGGCGGCAGAGCTGGGAATCAAACCCGGTTCCTCCAGATTAGATACACGAGCTCATAACCTCCTACGCCACTGCTAAGAGGCAGCTGGTCAGCCACAGAAAGTTGGGCTTGATGGGCCATTGGTCTGATCTAGGAGGGCTCTGCTTATATTCTGATGCCTATAAATGAAGTCAATTGATAAATTAATGAATTTACTAATTAGCCCCCTCTCCATTGCCTACTGTACTCAATGAGCATAGAAACGCTTTTCAAAAATCAGACACAACGAGTGGGTGATTCCTTGACATTTTAAGCAGGCTCTGCCTAAACCTATTTACTCAGCACTGCTAAGTAATTGTATACAGGCACGGCCTGAGGATGAACGTTATATCAGGATAGTATCTCTGCCCCGATTCTCACATTTACTCCCAGCTAATCCTGCAATCCATTATTTATGTGTAGCCTAATTATGGTTGTGAGTAGCTTGATCTTTGTTTGCTTAAGACTGTTGGGAAAGATTGCCAAGATTAAATGAAAGGGTCTCCAGGCAGGCTGCAGCTGGGAGCCACTGTGGGGCCTGGGGGTCTCTTCTCCTGCCTCTTCGGATGGCAGTCACGCCTCCAGCACCTCCAGCACACCCCACACACTGTCAATTCAAGCTTATCTAATAAAGATCCAAATCAAGGCGACCAAACAAAAGGCACTGGAGTCTGAAAGCAACTAATCAAATTTGGTTAGCTCTTTTCAGCGTCTAATTTTACCTTTCACTTGTAAAACCTGCGAATCCATTCTTGTTTAGATACTGAATTTGTTCGCTTAATGAAATACACAGAGAGATGGGGAAAGAATAATATATGTATTTTTTTAAACTCTCAGAAAATAGAAGTAGCGGGGAAAGTAGCAGGCATTTCACTGGAAGATGCATTCTCTGCCTTTGGACTGTTGTGCTGGACAGCTTTTGGGTTGCGTCGGACACCCCACTCTCCAAGGAACAGTGGATGAGGTAGAAAAGCCAAAAGAAACAAATCCTTCAGGTGACAAATATCCGGTTTTATCATTGGGGGAGCTTTTATGGGGAAATGGAGGGAGAGATGCATCTTAAGACCCAGTGTGGTGTAGGGGTTAAGAGCAGGTGCACTTTAATCTGGACAGCCAGGTTTGATTCCCCACTCTGCCACTTGAGCTGTGGAGGCTTATCTGGTGAACCAGATTAGCTTGTGCACTCCATGCCGGTTGGGCTTGTCACAGTTCTTCAGAGCTCTCTCAGCCCCACCCACCCCACAGGGTGTTTGTGTTGGGGGGGGGGAAGGAAAAGGAGATTGTCAGCCCCTTTGAGTCTCCTTACAGGAGAGAAAGGGGGGATATAAATCCAAACTCTTTTTCTTCTTCTTAATTTGCACCCCCTTCTTTGCAGATTCGACCCACAGAGCACTGTATTTGCAGTGCTTTGGAATGATGATCCAGCTCCGATTTCAGAGGGTATCTGTGGGGAGAGAGTTCACCAGCTCTTGGCAGACTTTCAGCATCGCGGCTCTACAGTTACCTATTTATTTCTGCCAAACACTTTACCAAATGTCTTTAAAAATTACACCCTGCCTTTTCATTTTAAGAATCCTCTAGGCTTCGCTAGGCATGCATTTGAATCAATGCTTTTGCTGATGCAAAAATACGATGCCGTCGCAACTCAGAACTGCCTCACCCCAAGACGGCTCGGCCTTCAAAGAGTGCTCCCTTCCTCTGTGTTCTAAACACTCCACAAATTGGTCTGTTTGTGCCTATTTTAAATATAAATATTGCTAGACTCTAAGCTTTTTTTTAAAAAAAAGAAGATATATGTGGTGGTGTGTTTCATGAAAGCTCTAATGAATTCAGAGGAGAAGAATATGTTTTCCCATATGGGGTGCTTGAAAGGAAAGCAGATGTGAAGGAATTGAATTCCTCTCACTGTGCCTCCTTCTTCCCCTTTTCTCCCTTCCCCCTTTTTTTGGCAGATTATTCAAGGCAAAAGACAAATATTTTATCAAAGAGTTATGGAAATAAACACGATTATAGCTCAAGGGCGCAAGTTGATTTCTGGAATATTTTTCCATGCACAATTAATAGGTGATGCTGGTGGAAGGAAAAGCCTCGTAATATACCCCTCGGAGCTAATTTTATTGCACTGAAGCCGCTTTGGGAAGCCGAGGGCCAGGTTCCGCAGCATTAGTGGGCTGGGAGGGAGGGAGGGAGGGAGGGAGGGAGGGAGGGAGGGAGGGAGGGAGGGAGGGAGAGGAGAAAAATGAAGATGAAACACTCATCCATCAGGGAATGAAAACAGAGAAGCTCATACCCAGGAAATCTTTTTGGTTTCTAAGGTGCTCCGGAACTTGAATCTAGTTCTTCAGATGTTGTCCTCTTTTCCCATTTATTCTGGCCCTGCTATCGTGTCCATCGACCTCCTCCGAATAGCCACACTCAGGGATGCAGAAATCTGGTTTATTGCATTAGAGTACAAACTGTACACTCCAAGGGTGGCTGTTGTTATTGTTTTGCTGAATCTGGCATTCACATTCAAAACAGCCCTCTATATGCCCCAGCTAAGCATCCCCTCCCCTAACTGTCATTCCCCAAAGTGAAAGCATTTCCACAGCACAAGACCTTCTCGGGATGCACAGGTCTATTCAAGGTCAGAACTCATATAAGGCACAGGTGTTGTCTGGTTGGGCTCAAAAAGGTCATTGCTACTAGAATCATGGAATCATAGAGTTGGAGGAGACCCCAAGGGCCATCAAGTCCAACCCCCTGCAATACAGGATCACACAATCAAAGCACTCCTGACAGATAGCCATTCAGCCTCTCTTTAAAAACCTCCAAAGGAGACTGCACCACACTCCAAGGCAGTGAATTCCACTGTCAAACAGCCCTTCCTGAACAGTAAGGAAGTTTTTCTTGATGTTTAGGTGGAATCTCTGTTCCTTCAACTTGAACCCATTACTCCTTGTCCTAGTCTCTGGAGCAGCAGAAAACAAGCTTGCTCCCTCACCAACATGACATCCCTTCAAATATCTGAACACGGCTATCATGTCACGTCCTAACCTTCTCTTCTCCAGACTAAACTTGCCCAGCTCCCTAATCCTCTCTTGGTATGGCATGGATTCCAGACCTTTTACCATTTTGGTTGCCCTCCTCTGGACCCGTTCTAGCTTGTCAATATCCTTCTTGAATTGCAGAAGGAATGACTATTCTAAACAATGCAAAGCAAGGTGCCAACTTTGGTGCTGCCATCTCCCAGACTTCCTTGGATGGGGATGACAAAGCACAAGGGGTTGGTTGGGGCTTGACTTCTGCAGTGGTTGATACAAAAGTTTGGGCTCCCCCTCTCTCTGGCCCCCATGGGCACTGGATAACTTACCTTCTCTGTAATCTCATTTTCACCTAGACCAATATGCTAGCTAGCTACCACACGGTGTTCTCTCAAATACCTTTATTCTTCATCCCCTCTCGTGGGCCCAATGGCTTGTCTAGGGAACCCCAAGCTCAGATGCAAGTTAGAACATACATCTCTCACATGAAAGCCCAGAATGCTGTTTGATCCAGATCACCAGTTAAACCTCACTTTGCCAATCAGGGATGTCTGTTGATAACCTGTGATTGTGTAAGCTATTTCAACCATCTGTTTACTATATGCAAGTTTATGTAGTGGGAAGGCGAGTCTTAAACAGTTTGGAAAACAAGATCATGTGCTGTGATCTTTCTGGATTTTGGAGTCGGAGCAGTGTGCAATCCCACACCACATGGACTTCCTGACCTTTAAGCCATCTTGCCAACAGATAGTCTGTGAAGGATAGGTTGGGAGAGAGGACCCCATCTGTTCTGTCAGGTGTCCATACGATGCAATAAGACCTTGACCAAGAGAAGTTGGTTTTTGTGGTGTCAATGGTATTTTTCATCATAATGGGTGTATTTAGTAGCAAAGGGATAGGGAGGGTTTTTTGAACTCCACAAGACAAATTGTGAACAGAGTTAATAGGCTCATGAGTCTTAAATCACTGACCAGCCAGCCAAGAGGTTAGCAGTTATCAAAACTTTCCAAACTGAAGGAAACATCTGGAGGTTGGACCATTTGTTCTGGACGCTGCTTCTATGAATGATGCACTAAGACAATTTTCTGCCTTATCATAAATTCTGCAAACTCATGAACTTTGCAATCTCTCAAGCTCGGCACTATCCGGGAACCACTTATCTTCTGCTGAAAGCAATATAAAAACAGATGGCCAAGATTGCATCGAGTGATAAATCAATGGCATTCCTGCCACTTAGTCTGTGGACATGTCGGAGGCTCCCGGCTGAGACAAAGCACAGTCAGCTGGTGAGTGGGTGGCATTGGGGGGGGGGGGGCGAGGCCGAGGAAAGTTCCAAGACAAAGTGGACTGCCTGAGATGACCCACATCCCAAGTCATTGAAGAATGTCCCAGTTGTGAACAGAACTCTGCCGGAGGTCTCTTCGAGCCCTGAGATGTACATACAGTATTCCTGTTGGTGTTGTGTAGTGCTTCATGCTCTAAACATGCTCTGGCCACATATCTGAGCACACAATTACACCTTCCTACCTTAGCAATGGAGCTAAATAGCCCTTGGGTCAAGTTGATTGCAAATGGCAAGTGACACCGTTCAAATAGCCAAAAAGAGAATCCCCTTGCTTTTCCCAATGCTGAAATTGTTCCAGGTCATATTGCAGTTCTTGTGCCAGCTCATTCTTGAACTGATCTGTCTCTGTGCCCTTCCTCAATCTGTCTGCGCACCCACAGGGGGAAAAAAACCCTTACAAAAAGAGTTAATTCTCACAGTTATTTGAGGCCTCTGGTGGGGAAGAGGAATTTCTTCTTGTATTCCAGCCATATCCATGTTGCTCCAGTAGCTAAACATAGTTGCACCAACTGAGTATTCTCAACTGAATGAAAAAAACCCCGTGCTCTTGCAGCTGAGGATGGTTGTTTAACCCAATACATTGACCATGTGCCAATATGATGATTGCCCCCCACTGGGTAGGCACGAAAGCAGTGTACATGCCTGGAGTGTGTGTGTTTGTGTGTGTGTGTGTGTGTGTTGTGTGTAAAGGGCCAATGAGTTACAGCCAATTTATGGCACCCAGTAGAATTTTCAAGGCAAGAGACAAGCAGAGATGGTTTTTATTTATTTATTTATTTATTTATTTATTTATTTATTTATTTATTTATTTATTTATTTATTTATTTATTTATTTATTTATTTATTCGATTTGATAAACCGCCCTACCCCCGAAGGGCTTTACCACCATTTCCTTCCTCTGCATAGCAACCCCAGAGATCCTTGGGGGTCTCCCACCCTGCTTAGGTGACCCTGCTAAGTTTCTGATATCTGGCAAGATCAGGCTAGCCTGGGCCGTGCAATTCAGGGTATCCCTGCAAAGTAGCTGATATAAAATGCTGCAAAGACCTGCTCACAATTATTGGAGACATAAGAACATGAGAACATAAGAACTAGCCTGCTGGATCAGATCAGAGTCCATCTAGTCCAGCTCTCTGCTACTCGCAGTGGCCCACCAGGTGCCTTTGGGAGCTCACATGCAGTATGTGAAAGCAAGGGCCTTCTGCTGCTGCTGCTCCCGAGCACCTGGTCTGCTAAGGCATTTGCAATCTGAGATCAAGGAGGATCAAGATTGGAAGCCATAGATCGACTTCTCCTCCATAAATCTGTCCAAGCCCCTTTTAAAGCTATCCAGGTTAGTGGCCATCACCACCTCCTGTAGCAGCATATTCCAAACACCAATCACACATTGCGTGAAGAAGTGTTTCCTTTTATTAGTCCTAATTCTTCCCCCCAGCATTTTCAATGTATGCCCCCTAGTTCTAGTATTGTGAGAAAGAGAGAAAAATTTATCTTTCCACATTTTCTACCCCATGCATAATTTTATAGACTTCAATCATATCCCACCTCAGACATCTCCTCTCCAAACGAAAGAGTCCCAAACGCTGCAGCCTCTCCTCATAAGGAAGAGGAGACACACGTCCTCCAAGCAAGCCAGGGCATTGTGATCAGGCACCCACCGTGGCCTCCTGTCCACCTGTTGGGCTGAATATCACCACTGCTAAGGCCAAAAAAAAAAATTCAGAATCCCACTCATGCCAAATTGCAAACAAATCATCAGTGCAATTGTCTGTGGTGAAGTGGAGCTTGCCTTGAATGCAAACGGGCACTTCCAACAAGGTAGTTTTAATGTTTTAAAAATCTTCTTCCCCAAAACAGAATCATCCCTGCCTTTCCTTTCTTTTCCAGAAACATCTTCTTGAAGAGAGTTATGAGAAAAAGTCATAACAGGTCATCACTCTGCCCTGTATCTAGAGTGTAACTAGTTTCTCTCTCTCTCTCTATCATTGTGTGTGTGTGTGTGTGAGAGAGAGAGAGAAAGAGACTGGCCCCTTCCGCACATGCAGAATAATGCACTTTCAATCCACTTTCACAATTGTTTGCAAGAGAGTTTTGCTATTCTGCACAGCTGCAAAGTGCATTGGAAGTGGACTGAAAGTGCATTATTCTACATGTGCAGAAGGAGCAAGAGAGAAGAAAGGGGCTATGTTGGCCTTGCATACAGAACCTCTGGCCAGACAAGTCAAGAATTAAACTGAACACCAAACGACATGCAGAATTCATGTAGACATCAGCATGGAAACTTTGCATCTTCTTCTGTGACAGGTAACATGTTTCTGTTTCTGAAGTCACATCTCAGCTTATACGAAAGTGAAACTCTATGAGAGGGACCAAATCATAGATTTCACCTCAGGGAGGAGCATTTCAGAACAGAAGGAAACGTGTAAAAATAGTCACTATGGAGGGTCAAGGTTCTATCTATCCCAGCATTATATCTCCACAGGGATCAGCCAGAAGTTTCAGCAGCTTTGAACAGAAGGGGCTAGTAAAAATAGCCATGATGGATTTGTGCCAAGGTTCTGTCTAGCTCAGCATCGTATCCCCACAGGGGTCAGATGGATGCACCACGAGTTTCACCAGCTTTATTTATTATTATTCATTATTGTATTGTCAAAGGCTTTCACGGCCAGAATCACTTGGGTGCTGTGTGGTTTCCGGGCTGTATGGCCGTGTTCTAGCAGCATTCTCTCCTGACGTTTCGCCTGCATCTGTGGCTGGCATCTTCCCAAAGGCGAAACATCAGGAGAGAATGCTGCTAGAACATGGCCATACAGCCCGGAAACCACACAGCACCAAAATTATTTATTATTATTAATTGGATTTTCATCCCACCCTATCCCCATGGGGCTCAGGGCAGATTACAATATAAAATCGATTTACACTCATAAAATCATGTTAATAAAAACAAATCTAATATTTCACAATGAAGACCACACCATTTAACAAGAGGACAAAAGTTCTGGCCTACCCCCGCTGTGGCCTGCAAGCCACTGGTATTCACACAGCAATTTGTAGTAGCAGCTATTCATAAATGTCTTCATGGATTTTCCATCAAGTCCTTGGATTTTGCAGTCTCCTCTCCTCCTGAATCCCTCTAACTGAGAGGCTTTCGCTATATACTGTGGCTGTGAGTTCCATAGGTTAATCGTGTATGACAGACCTCATAGTAAATGCAAAAATGGGCAAGACAGAACTGGCCTGAGGGCTGCAAGGGATATCATGGCCTCATGCAGACCAGGAGCCTCGCAGGCAGCACACGTTTGTTTCCTAAGCGGAGTGACGTGAGAAATAAAATCTCGTCTGCTGCTGCTGCTGTCGCTGCTGCCTGACTCATCTCATTAATAACCTGCAAACATTCTGCCAGATGTTGTGTTTCTATCACTTGACTTAGATCATTATGACTTCATTTCAGAGGGGCCCGGAGTAAATGAAAAGCCATTCCGAAGGTTATTTAACTATTAAAACAACTATTAATTAAAGTTTGCCAAGTTTTAGGAGCTCCGACGAGAAAGAGGCACTAAGTAAATATCAGTTATTATTTAATGAAGGGAGACGGTGATTGAAATGTTCCGCATCTGGGCTGCATCCCTAGAAAGGGCGGGGGGAGGAGTAGCCTCCACTCTAAATATTTTGCAGGCAGGTTGACAGCTACCGAACTCCCAAAGAGCAGACTGGATCTTGCAGGTAAGTCTCGGTGCTCATTAAGGCAGGCTGGGAAGAGGCCATAGGTCACCCTTATTAATAATGCCTGTGTGTGTTTCCTACTTCAAGCGCCTGCCGCTTCTGACTTAAGAAAACCAGGCAAGTTCGGGAACATGGACCAGAGCTGCTTGTACAAACCACAGACTCCCTGGAAAAGCCCTCGGGTTGCCAGCTCTGAGTTGGGAAATTCCCAAAGATTTGGGGGATAGAGTCTAAGGAGGGGTGGGGGATGTGATGCCATAGATTCAGTGCAGCATGTGTCTCTTCTGTGGAAGATGTGACAATTTTCTTTTGGATAATATGGAAAAGCCTAGGTGGGGAGTGGTGGGGGATAGATGAAATTAGCACTTCCAGAGCTCTTTGCAGTATCTGACATCTGATGTGGCTCTCAGCCAGACCCCTCTGGTGGCTCTCAAATCATTGGCCATTTACATACTTTAGGTCTTCTTTGGGCTGAGTGTACACTCCCTTTGGGTTTGATTCTCAGTTGTGCACACATTTTCCCTTCTATAGCAGTCACCTCGCCTTCAGATCAGAGAATCCTTGTGGTTTCCAAATGCTCTGAAAGTGGGACTTTTCCTCTCCCTGCACAGTGAAAGCAAAGGGAATCAGCATGTCTTTAGCTTGCTTCAGGTTTTCTTCCCGTCTTCCTTCCCGCCTCCTGGTATAGTGAATAAGAGCAGGTGGATTCTAATCTGGAGAACTGGGTTTGATTCCCCACTCCACCTGAGTGCAGAGGCTTATCTGGTAAACCAGATGTGTTTCTGCACTCCTACATTTCTGCTGGGGGACCTTGGGCTAGTCACAGGTTCTTTGGGGAACTCTCTCAACCCCAGCTGCCTCACAAGGTGTCTGTTGTGGGGAGAGGAAGGGAAAAGAGTTTGTAAGCACTTTGAGTCTTCTTACGGGAGATAAAGGTGGGGTATAAAGGTGAGGTCACCATTTCAGAAGGATCGGAAGGCTTTTCCTGTTTTTATTTTCATGCTGAATGTCTATCACTGGAGTAACTGATAAGAAGCTGACATACTCTAGCAAACTAATGCTACACCAAAGATGGCGGGAGAGAAGAGGGAGGGAGGTAGCGGGCAGCCTCCCCACATGGAAGTTGCACAGAAACAAGGAAACAGCAGGTGGGCAAAATGGTGGATTGACTCAGTTAGGGACAATTTGCTGGAGGAGAATCCCTGTGCAAACAAAAGCTGCAGGAAAACCCCACTGTGAAGCAAACAGCCGCAGGGTTAGTAGTGCCAGCATAAATAGCCAATGACTGTGAAATCTCTCTCAGAGGCACAATGCCTGCGATTGCTGATGTCATTATTTATCCTGGGATTACAACAGAGGCCAGAAGTGCCTTTCTTATCCTGCTAGACATTTTTATCCTTTTCAGACCTTTTCAGGTTTGCACATGCAGAAAATGAGTTTGCTCAGCTTTTATGGCCCCAGGTGAACAGAACACACCCAGGGGCTCTCCAGGCAGCATCAGGCCCCCGGAACCACGAGTGAAAAGCTCCACGATGCATTGGGTTACCAGACCTTGAAGTGAATTGGTGGAAAGTGCTGTTTAGTCACAGCTGATGTCTGATGACCCCCATGGGGTTTTCAAGACAAGAGGCGGTCCAGAGGGTGTCTGCCATTGCCTGCCTCTTAGTTGTTTCCCATCCAAACACTAGCCAGAGTTGGCACCGCTTTGCCTCTGAAATTGGAGGCCAGCGGGCTAGCCCCAGCCATCCAGGTCAGGGATTATTTACCCATTTCCACACAAACTTTTTAAAATGTTTTGAGGCAGGACATCAAATGTTCCCTCCATAGAGTTCTGCACTGTTTTTATTTTATTTATTTTTTTATTTATGGGTTTTTTATACCGCTCTACCCCCAGAGGGTTCTGAGTGGTGTACAACATAGCTTCCTCTACACAGTGTACAATAACCCATATAAACAACCCCTTTAAAATTAGATTAAAACACAGAGATAAAATTAACAAAGATGACATCCCGCAATACCCCAATTAAAACCCTCCCAGAGGGGGGAAGCAAAACAAAAAGTGGGTCCCATAGATGATCATGGGAACTCCGAACCGGAGGAATAAAAGGGGGCACTCTCAGCGACTGGACACTCCAAAAGCCCGGCAGAACAACTCAGTCTTACAGGCCCTGTGGAATTCACCAAGGTCCCGCAGGGCCTGGACAGCTGGAGGGAGAGTGATTCACCAGGCAGGGGCCAGGACTGAAAAGGTCCTGGCCCGAGTGGAGGCCAATCGCATCATTGAGGGGCCAGGAACCACCAGCAAATTGGCCTCTGATGAGTGCAGAGGCCGAGTAGGGACATATGGGGTAAAGCGGTCCCGAAGGTACAAGGGTCACAGGCCGCGTAAGGCCTTAAAGGTCAGCACCCACACCTTGAAGATGATTCGGAACTCAACTGGGAGCCAATTTTTGCCCCCAAGTGTTTTATTTCCAGCCTCAAAACATTTTAAATGAGCCCCCTTTTAAAATGATTCTCTGGCTGAAACACTTTGAAAACATCTTCAGTTGCTGCATGATCTATTGACAATGTTTTCCCCACTTCTCTGCTTCCCTGAACTTCCTCCTTGGTGCCATTTTCTGAGCTCACTCTTTTGCCCACCAACTGTTTATTTTCAGCATTTCTCTGTATTTTTTTAATTTTTAGGTGGGCTGGTCTTTGAAGCATTGAGGATACAAGGAGTAGAAAATGCAGCACACAGCTGAGAACCACTGAAGCATCAATTCAACACAAAACTTTAAAAGGAGGAGGGGAATCACATAATGGCAACCAAGAATTATTTCGAAGGGGTGAGTACAGACATACATCTTTGTAAGGGGGGGGGGGGGTTGATAATGTTTTAGAAATGTTTTAGGGAATTTGAAAGGGCCAAGGGGGAGGATTTTATAAAGGCAAGAGTTCAAAAAAGTTAGGGTGAGAAGTGCAGGTGAGCTTGAAAAACCTGAACAGACATCAGATATGCTGCTCAGTGACACAAACGGAGGAAGTTTGTTCTAAAGTTTATGCAAAGTTTTGCAAAATTTCCAAGATATAAAGAGAAGGCGAAAGGGGAGGGGAAGGCAGAAGAAAGTATATAATGAGTCAAGCTTTTGCTTTTGAGAAAGGAAGAGGGGAAAAACAAAACAAATGAATATGGAACAGAGAATCCAAGCATTAAATCAGGGGACAAGACGCCTGCCAATGTTTCTTAAAAAACAAACCAAGAAAATGAGAGGGCTCCATGCAACCACCACGCAGAGACAATAATCACTAATCAAGTCAAAGTTTCATTCTAATCAGTTCAGTTGTTAAGGAAGGGGGGAAAACAGCAAATGTCTAGGTTTGAAGAATTACCATTCATTACTGCCTCGTGCTTGGCAATGCCACAGCCATGGTGGGGTTGTCAGCCTCATTACCCGCCCTTGTTTGTCTTGCGTTTCAAGACACAGGCCTGTTTTTCCCTGGAATCAAGAACAAAAAAACCCTCACTGATTTCACCAGGGGCCAGTGAACTCTCAACACCACATGCCACCTCACACCTGGTCCGGCCTAGCAGCCTGCTTGAGTGGGAAGCAGCATACCCCCCCAAAAGAGGGGTCCTAGGCAGGTGGTACAGCCCCCCCCCCCGGTGACCTCTCTCACCCCCTGATAGTTTATCTGTCAGATAAGTCATCATAATGTCAGGTTGCAGCTGTAATGACAACTCCCTACACCTTTCAAGGCAGAAGATATTTAGGGATGGTGGACCATTGCCTGCATCTGCTGAGCAACCCTGGATTTTGTTGTTGGAACCCATCCAAGTACTAACCAGGGCCGAACCTGCTTAGCTTCTGAGTTGTGATGAGATTGGGCTTGTCTGAGCCATCTGGGTCAAGACTGGAGACAAGCAGAAGTAGCTGTCCCTTACCTGCCTCTGCAGAGCAACCCTGGGCTCCCTTCCAAGTGGTCTCCCATCCAAGTACTAACCAGGGCTGAACCTGCTTCTGAGTGATGATGAGATTGGGCTTGTCTGAGCCATCTGGGTCAAGACTAGAGACAAGCAGAAGTAGCTTTCCCTTACCTGCCTCTGCAGAGCAACCCTGGGCTCCCTTCCAAGTGGTCTCCCTTCCAAGTACTAACCAGGGCCGAACCTGCTTAGCTTCTGAGTTATGATGAGATTAGACTAGCATAGATTGTCCAGGTCAATGTAAGGCATGAGCAGAGGTAATTGGCTGTTGCTTGCCTCTGTATAGCAACCCTGGACTTCCTTAGCAGTTCCCCATCCAAGCACTAACCAGGGACAATTGTGCTTAACTTCTGAGATCTCATGAGATTGGGATAACCTGACCCATCCAGGATTGGGTTACATGCCTTGTGCACCTTCGCTGGATGGACTGTGGATTGTATGGATGAAATAAATGTCTGAAGGGCTCAGAAGGTGATAATCTAGCACTGACTGGATGCTGTTTTTATCGTTTTATTGTTTAAATTGTGAAATATGGGATTGATGTTTTTATTAATATGATTTTATGAGTGTAAAATTGACTTTATATTGTAACCCGCCCTGAGCCCTGTGGGAATAGGGCGGGATATAAATCCTATAAAATAATAAAAATAAAAATAAAAATGGAATGCCTCCCTTTTGGTGGTACTCAGCACCCCCCTCTCACCCTTTACCAAGAAAATAAAATTCACTGAAAGACCGATGATGGTATTGCTTATTTAAATATTTGTTAATCATGTGGTTCAGTCTGAATTTCCAAAGAGACTAGCCCCCTCCCCTTTGGTGGGGATGGAAACTGCTGCCAAGTTGTGACCGACTTATGCCAACCCCACAGAGTTTTCCAGTCAAGAGGCATTAATTGCCTGCCTTTGTGGAGTGACCCTGGACTTCCCTGGTGCCTCTTTTAAGAGACATTAATTAAAACACAGAAATAAGTAAACTGGTCACTGCAAAACCAGCCGATGCTTCTGGCTGCAATTTCAGCCTATCTCCAGCATGATGTTTCTGTTATTGCCGTTATATTAATATTGTAGCACCTTTCCAAAAAATAATCCCCCTAAATGAAAGAGGCAAAGCAATTCCCCAGACCATACTCTACTGAAGAAGGGAAACATATCCTAGAACTGATATTCTCCCCACACACACACACACGCACAAGCACACATACTTCCTGCCACTGCTGCTGCTGCAGAAGGAGAGAGGCTTGTTGTTTTGATATTCCTTGGTATTTCAATATTCCTGTATTAGATCTATCATTATTTTGATAGTTCTAATATGTTACAAATGGTTGAAGTTGAAATAAAGTTTTCAAAAGATCTTCTGATCACCAGGGAGGGTGGAAGTACTGCAGGGGGGGCACGGTGGAGCAAAAAAACAACAACCCCTGAAGTGAAGAATAATGCCAAGAGCCATTTGTTTCATCCTCTCTGCAAAACAGGGTTAAGAGGTCGCTCTTTGCCCGCTCTGACAAATAGTGGAGATCATGGAATCTGCCGCGCAGTGAGTGTGAGGGGGGTGGGGGGAAGGTATCTGTAGCAGAAGCTCTGCTCTGAACAGAACCTCCCTTCAGCACGGAGCAGAGCATCAGTGTGCTATCAGCCCAGGTGTTAGCAGCCGATGACTTCTGGGTCTGTCTTGACAGTGAGAGTAATGCACGCCTACCTCCCAGTTGCTACCCAGGTGCAAAAGAATGGAGGTCAGTTGAGAAAAGAGTTGTAAAGAGGGGACTTTGCAGGGGAGGAGCGTGTTCCTCATGAACCACGGTGGTTCTACTGCAACTTTAGCACACGTCCCTCCACTTCCTGTTTTGGGGGACCCATCCCTAGCACATCACTCTCCCAGGTTTTGCCTGTGTGTGTATGTGTGTGTATGTGTGAGAGATACCCTTTCTCGCGTGACTTGCAAGTTCTGCTATGCTTCGGGGTACAGCACCCAGAGCTTTAAAATTAAACATCGGAAAGTGGCTTTTGCGCTGTATTGGCATCAGGGCAGGAATAAGGGGAAACTGCACCGGGATCATGCATGTGCCCTGCACCCCCACCATGCCTCTGCACCGACGCATGCCCGGTGCATTGCATGCCCCCCGTCCCCTTTGCGCTACACCACTGATTGGCACATGTGCATAAATGCCCTGGTGTGAATTTGTAGGCCTCGTGTGCTGCCTGCACGGCTGCTGTGCTGCACTGTGAGCCTGTCTTATTCCTGTAGCATATCTTTACCCAAAAGAGCAAAATCCCTCTTGGTTCTTAATTCAGTGGGCATCAGAACGGCGCAGCAGGCTCCACAAACGTAGCAGGCTGGATAGAGATTTCCATCATGTATATGGCGGTGTGTGCGGGGAAAGGGGGAGGGGGTGGCAGCTTGGCAGTGATTCTTAGTGAGTGAATTGGGGCATTACATAAGCACGGGCCTAATTTCATTTCCTCAGCCCTGAACGTACAGGAGAACCCTGCATGCTAAAGCTGCCTCCTGTTTGTGTCTGCAGGGCCACGCAGCACAGGGAAGAGTTACGGGCAGCGTCTCTGCAGGTGGATTTTCATGCTGCTCTTGTGCCGACGTGGACTGGCTTTAAATACCACTATTCATCCACATTTAGGCACATTTATGCACACTAAAGTTCTTCCCAGTTCTCCCTCCCGCCCCCCCCCCTCCCAAAATGTACAAAATGCAGATGCTGGCTATGCATGCAGAGAGGGCATTAGTTTTTCAAACATGGCATGATTTACACGAAAGAAAAGAAGTGATTATGCCCTTTGTGATTTACCTTCTCAGTGTTTTACTACTGGTATAAATTGTAGTTTGGAAAGTTGCTCTGGAATTATTACTTTATCTGGGGGAGCAGCAGCCCTATGAATCTTGCTCTGTGATAACTAATCCCATCGGCGTGTTTTGCAGGCATTGGGTTGGAAGTATAATTGGAGGCGCTGCTGTGTTGGGGACAAGGAGGGACAGCTAGCGCGGAAAACGCTCGTCAGAGAAGTTGGCCCCAGACTGGGGTTGGACAGCAAGCAGATTTCACTGCCTCCCTATAATTCTGTCTCTTGTAAGGAGGAGTGTCTTGCCTCCGCCTCAGCCCTCTGCTTCTGTGCATTCAGATTAAATGAATATCAGTCTGGCAGGAAATCTGCAGCACAGCTAAGCATGCAGGGCTGTTCTTCCATTTTGCAAGTTGCAGCTAAAGACAACTTGCTCTGAAGTGAAAAAAGCCCATGGAAATCCTACTGCCCTGGAGTCTTGTAAAGCTTTCCAGATCTACTGATGCAGGATGGGATCTAGTGCACCTGTTGCTTGTCTTCCCACAAGCTTAAAATTCATGTATTCAGCCCTATTAAGAATTCCATGAAAAGGGCAGAACATTTTCCGGAACGCAGCATTACATGTTCTCAGAGGGAGGGGAGGGGATGAAGAAGCACACACCAGTTGTGGGGGGGGGGGGGGAAGAGTTGAATTCACAGATCCCTGATTCTCCGCAGATGCCCTGCTCCCTCTTTCCAGTTTAAAAAGTGGCCAGAAGAGGAGGAGGAGGAGGAAGGGGAGGGGGAGGGGGAGTTTGGACTTATATCCTCCTTTCTCTCCTGTAAGGAGACTTGAAGGGACTTACAATCTCCTCCCCCCCCCCAACAAACACATTGTGAGGTGGGTGGAGCTGGGAGAGCTCCAAAGAACTGTGACTAGCCCAAGGTCACCCAGCTGGCATGTGTTGGAGTGCACCAGCTAATCTGGTTCACCAGATAAGCCTTCACAGCTCAAGTGGCAGAGCAGGGAATCAACCCCAGTTTTCCAGGTTAGAGTGCACCTGCTCTTAACCACTACACCACGCTGGCTCTCATGAAAGGAGAGTTTTCCTGTAGATGGACCTATCCTTCCCTGCAAAAAGAAGGTGGCAGGACTTGCTGATGGTCCCAGTAGGTTGGTCTCAGATTTTTTTTTTAGGCAGGTGAGTTCCTTCTCAGAAGCTGTCGGTCTGCAAAGCTTCTTTTTCAAGCAGAAGTTGGGAGTGGGGGATCCCAGATATTGTTCAGATAGTGGCAGTGCTTGGATCAACAAGGCACATTCTTACATTCTGAGAAGGCTCATATTTCCTCCATATCAATTTTGGCTGGAGTTGGGACTAGTGCAGACATCCACGTTCCTGCCTAGATTGGCACAGCATCAGTAGATGATTTGCACGTATGACTGAGCCACTGAAGTGCAAACACACCACTGGCAGAAATGTCTTCTCATCACAGATCATTGAGCACAAATTAACAACATTCCCACCTCCCCAAAAAGCTCTATAGTAGCCCAAATAAACAACATAGTTGAGTTGCCATTCAAACTGAAGGGGCAGCGAAATATTCCAGTCTCCACGTAGAGAAGCAGCCCACTGGCTCTTCTGGGAATTCCAGAGGCTGGCAGCAGGTGCAGAATGGGGTCTTGGCCTTGAGGAGGCAGGGGGCAAGTGGAATATGAAACATGGGAATAATGGGCAGCAGAGGAAGGCCGGCCCTCTACAGTCCAGACAGGACAGGGAGGAGGGGTCTGGATGCAAAGCAAGTGAGCCAGCGTGGTGGACTCTAATCTGATGAACCAGGTACGTTCCCCCACTCCTATGCATGAAACTTGCTGGGTGACCTTGGGCTAATCACAGTTCTTCAGAACTCTCTGAGCCTCACCCACCTAATAAGGTGTCTGTTGTGAGGAGGAGGAGGAGGAGGAGTTTGTAAGCCACTTTGAGTCTCCTTACAGTTGATAGTAGCAGGGTATAAATCCAAACTTCTCCTCCTCTCCTCCTTCAGGTCCCAAAAAGTTTAGACTAAAAGGTTCAGGTGGTAGGTCATATGAAAGACCTCAGCAGCTGCCAATCTGAGCAGACCATTCTGACCTTGATAGACTGATGGTCTGATTCAGTATAAGGGAGGGGCCATGACTCAGTGGTACAGCCTCTGATTAACATGCAGAAAATCCCAGGTTCAATTCCCAGCATGTCCAGTTAAAGGGATCCTGCGGTAGATAATTCAAAAGACCTCCACCTGAGACCCTCAACATCTGCTGCCAGTTTGAGTAGACAATACTGACCTTGTTGAAGGCTTTCACACCTGGAATCACTAGGAAGTTGTGGGTTTTCCAGGTTGTATGGCAGTGTTCCAGCAGCATTTTCTCCTGATGTTTTCCCTGCAAACATCAAGAGAAAATACTACTGGAACACAGCCATACAACCCAGAAGACCCACAACATCCTAAAATTAACTTTGATGTACCAAGGATCTGAATTAGGATGAGGCTGTTTCATACATTCATGTGAGAAAATGTAGTTCTTGGACTCAGAAAATGCAGTTCACAACAATCTGGATTTGTTGAACAAGCAGCTATGAAAGGTGATCAAGGCAAACTTCAACAAGAGCTTATCAGGAGCTCCCCTGGTGTGTAATCAGTGGAGGCAAGTTGAGGTGCCCTTGTCTGGTGATTAGGTCCCTGCTGCACATCTCCTTTTCCAAGGCTGCCCATGCTGAGTTGGCCAGATTCAGTGTTCACACCCTGGTAGCAAAATGGCTTTCAGCATCATGCCACACTAAAACATTCTTTCAGAACATAGCATGGCAAACAGTGGTAACAGCTGCTACGTGTACGCCCGTCTTGAGGAATGCGTATGGTGGCTGCACATGGTGCCAGACGAGCAATAAATTGCAGAGAACTAGCCTCATGCTATTGGCAAGCATTTCCCATGGGTTTGCAAATTCAGCATGCTGGTTAGAAGTGGAGCAGGTGGGCATCCTTACGTTCCATTTGCAAGGAAGTGTTGGCGTAGGGAGCAGGAGAAGAAATAACCTCAGTGTAGGGCTGTCAAGTGGGTTGAGAAATTCCTGGTGATTTGGTGATGAAGCTCAGGGAGTTTAGGGTATGATGCCACACAATTAAAAAAAAGACTCCAAGGCAGCCATAGGGAACTATACTCTGTTTCTCATAAAGATGTTAGTTTGGTCCGTTGAGGTGTAGCAACTGAGAAAATTGCATGCTTCCTCATTAGAGTATTATCATTTATGTTTAAGGCCCGCCTTTGTCAAAACCATTATTTTGTGTATATTGAACATGCTACAAGAGCATTTATGCCAGTGATGGTGAACCTTTTTGAGACCGAGTGCCCAAATTGCAACCCAAATCCAACTTATCTATCACAAAGTGCCAACACAGCAATTTAACCTGAATACTGAGCTTTTAGTTTAGAAAAAACTGGTTGGCTCCCTCTTCCTCTGCCCCATCCACTCGAGCCTCCAGCAAGTCCCACATGGACTGCTCTGTTCCTCTATAGCATATCTGCCTCCTCCCTCAGGCAGCAGCCACCCAGAGCACAGGCACCAGGCCCACCAGCCGAGTCTTCCCTGCTCACCACGGTGCACGCATGTCGTGCTCAGTGGCCCAGGCCAGTCTAGATATGTGTGTGTGTGTGTGTGGGGGGTGATTTTCCACCTACCACATGACGAACTCTGTGGGTGCGTGCCCACAGAGAGGGCTCCAAGTGCTACCTCTGGAACCCGTGCCATAGGTTCGCCATCACTGATTTATGCCAAAATGAATTTTTTTTCAAATGTTCAAATGTGGGGTGGGAGGAAGCAGGGCTAGGAAGGCACAGTGACCCCGGCGGAGCATTCTACAACAACAAAGGTTCGACATGCTTTATTCTGTGATGGAGGAATATACAATCTACTAACATCGTTATGTGAAACTGAGTATAATCTCTATGGTCTAAAGGCCCGTTTAATTCTAGGGGCATTCCAGGCCCCACCTGGAGGTTGGCAACCCTGTGGCAAATAGGTCCCAATGACTTGTTAGCACCTAACAGCAGCAGGAAGGTGTGAACTTGGGACACTCATGCCCCAGACTAGACTCAGCTCTTAGCTCTTGGAAGTGGGTCACTTGTCCTCTCTATTTCATGTTGACAGTCAGGTTTGCGTGCCAAGATAGCTGTCCTTGTATACTTTAGAGGAGCCCAGCCCATTTTCTCCCATTGCCTGCCTCCCGGCAGGGGCATTGTGTATGAGCTCCTTGGCAGATTGATGGCTTCATACCTTTCCTGTGTCCTTGTGCTCCGGTGGCAGAGCACTGTGAATCACAGCATCCGTAAGATATCCCCCTTGCTAATGTAGATGCTGAAGGATATCCCGTAATGGCAGGATGGTGTGTTTTTGCAACTCCTTCTGCAGCCTAGGGTCAGTGCTATCAGTCACAGACCAGGAAAGGGATTTGGGCATCTTAGTTGATAGTTCCATGGGAATGTCAACTCAATGCATGGCAGCTGTGAAAAAGGCAAACTCTATGCTGGGGATCATTAGGAAAGGAATTGATAATAAAACTGCAAGGATTGTCATGCCCTTATATAAAGCCGTGGTGCGACCGCACTTGGAGTACTGTGTCCAGTTCTGGTCGCTGCATCTCAAAAAGGATATCGAAGAGATAGAAAAAGTGCAGAGAAGGGCAACGAGGATGATTGAAGGATTGGAGCACCTTCCTTATCAGGAGAGGCTGCAGCGTTTGGGACTTTTAGTTTGGAGAGGAGATGGCTGAGGGGGGTATGATTGAAGTCTATAAAATTATGCATGGGGTAGAAAATGTTGACAGAGAGAAATTTTTCTCTCTTTCTCACAATACTAAAACCAGGGGGCATCCATTGAAAATGCTGGGGGGAAGAATTAGGACTAATAAAAGGAAACACTTCTTCACGATTGGTGTTTGGAATATGCTGCCACAGGAGGTGGTGATGGCCACTAACCTGGATAGCTTTAAAAAGGGCTTGGACAGATTTATGGAGGAGAAGTTGATCTATGGCTACCAATCTTGATCCTCCTTGATCTCAGATTGCAAATGCCTTAGCAGACCAGGTGCTCAGGAGCAGCAGCAGCAGCAGGCCATTGCTTTCACCTCCTGCACGTGAGCTCCCAAAGGCACCTGGTGGGCCACTGTGAGTAGCAGAGTGCTGGACTAGATGGACTCTGGTCTGATCCAGCAGGCTAGTTCTTATGTTCTTATGTTCTTAAAAGGTTTGCTGGACTTCTGCAGAAAGCCAGACAGAAAATGTCCTGCAGTTGACTCAGAGACCCCATCCCGTAACAAGTCGGGGGTCCCGCACAGCACAAATATAACATCTTCATGATGTTATGAAAAGCATTTTGGGGAAGAACTTCACACAGCTGTTTTATTTCTCTCAGCCTGGGTTTTTAAAAAAATCTAAACTAGGAATCTTTCCCCACCAACCTGGGTTGAAGATGTTCCCTGTCTGCTGAGCAAACATAAGCAGGCAGGAAACTCTATGTTTCTCCTGCCCAAACCTCTTACTTTCATTTTCACCACTCGCACCCACCATTTTGTGTGCTGCAGCAGATTTTCCGTGAAGATTCCCCACAGAGCTTTCCTCTGCTTGCACAATTTCATGCACAATTTCACTGTAAAAAGTAGATGAATAAAGTTTGTTGTTGGTTGTTGTGTGTTTTCCAGGCTGCGTGGCCATGGTCTGGTAGATCTTGTTCCTAACATTTCGCCTGCATCTATGGGTGGCATCTTCAGAGGTGTATCCCAGAGGGAAGTCTGTTACACGCTGTCCTGCAAGGCCTGGTGGGACACCTCTGTCTTATAGGCTCAGTAGAACTGTCCAAGGTCCTGCAAGGCCCTGGTGTCAGCTGACGGAGAGTTCCACAAGGCTGGAGCCAGGGCAGAGAAAGCCATGACTGTGGTCAAGGCCAGTCACACATCCTTGGGGCCAGGGACTACCAGGAGATTTTAATTTGAGGACAGAAGCATCCTCCGTGGGCAGTATGGGGTCATGCAGTTCTGCAGATATGAGGATCCCAAACTGCTCAAGGCCGTAAAGATCAGACCCAAACCTTGAATCTGATTCAGAACTCCTCTTGTACAGCTGCCTTAGCACAGGTGTTTTGTGCTCTCTCACTGACACTCCTGGAAGATTGCAGACCACTCCAGGCTGGAAGCAATGAAGCAAGTTGACTGCTGCATCACATCCTTGTATAGAGCTGACTTTGTGGACCCTCTGACCTTAGGACCAGACCTCTTTGACTCTGAACCTGTGTGACAGACCTATGACTTGGCGTTCTCAGACTATGGACCACTGTTGTCAGCCTATGGCTGGGAGCCTAACTCAGGACATGAAAAAGCTTCCTTCATCAGATACCTGGCACACTAAAGATTAAACATAGATTGGTGGTGTAGTAGTTAAGAGCATGTGAATTCTAATCTGGAGAACTGGGTTTGATTCCACACTCCACCACCTGAGTGGCGGAGGCTTATCTGGTGAACCAGATGTTTCCCCACTCCTACATTCCTGCTGGGTGACCTTGAGCCAGTCACAGTTCTCTCTGAACCCTCCCAGCCCCACCTAGAAGAAGAAGAAGAGTTTGGATTTATATCCCCCTTTCTCTCATGTAGGAGACTCAAAGGGACTGACAATCTCCTTTCCCTTCCCCCCTCACAACAAACACCCTGTGAGGTGGATGGGGCTGAGAGAGCTCCAAAGAACTGTGACTAGCCCAAGGTCACCCAGCTGGCATGTGTGGGAGTGCACAGGCTAATCTAAATTCCCCAGATAAGCCTCCACAACTCAAGCGGCAGAGCTGGGAATCAACCCGGTTCCTCCAGATCAGCATGCACCTGCTCTTTGCCACTACACCATTGCTGCTCCTACCTCACAAGGTGAGGTACCTACCTCACAAGGTGTCTGTGGTGGGGTGAGGAAGAGAAAGGAGCTTGTATGCCACCTTGAGTCTCCTTACAGGAGAGAAAGGTGGGGTATAAATCCAAACTCTTCTTCTTCTCTTCTTTCAAAGGGAGTTTTGACTCTCGAAAGTTCATACCTTGAAAATTCTGATCTGTAAGGTCCTACTGGATTCAGCCCTGGCTGCCCATAGGAGAGTCCCAGTCCATAGATCCCTATTCCTCACAGATTCTATGCTTCTTTTGCAGCTGAGAAGCTGCCCTCATTAGATCCTCAATGACCCTATGGAATATCATGAGATTGAAGAGGGAGGCTAATTCTCTTCCAGAGTTCACAGCTGAATTTGCCTTCTTGGGGCAATTTTCCCCATCTGAATTGAGAAATACCTAAAGATTTCAGGGGTGGAGTCTGGGGAGGGGAAGGTGAAAGGCCATTATTTCCACCCTCCCAAGCAGCCATTTTCTCCGGGAGAACTAGACTTGGTCATCTGGAGATCAACTGTAACAGCAGGAGATCTCCAGCAATCTTATGCTCCTCCCACTGCCCTCCTTGGTCATCACCATGTGTTTTAACTGCCAACCCAACACTCGCTGTCTGGAATGAGAAGAGCGTGCTGTTAGTTTTTGGCACTTAATGCTGTCAACATAATCGAGAATGAAGACTGTGCTGATGTCAAAGCGCTCGCTTTGGTTGCGTTCACATCTGGCAAACAATTTATGGCTAGAACAAGAGTGGCGAAGAATCTGCTGGTTCTTAATCAGTGACACTGGGATTGCATGAGCCATGAAAACGAAGAGCAGGCCAGGGAAGGAAAAGAGGAAATGCTTGGGCTGGGTGCTTGGCGGTCAGAGCTGGGAAGGCAGGAGAAAGACCTCCCCAAGGGAAGCCCTTGGCAGGCAGGCAGGCAGGCAGGCAGGCAGGCAGGCAGGCAGGTAGGTAGTGGGAGAGCTTGAAGCTGTTAGCTTGATCACAACAGAAGGCTGAGTTGCCATGTAATTTCTCCAGTCAACATTTGAGATGGATTTGGAGTTCTCTTCTCATGCAAGAAGAAGAAGAGTTTGGATTTATATCCCCCCCTTTCTCTCCTGTAAGGAGACTTGAAGGGGTTTGCAATCTCCTTTCCTCCCCCCCCCCAACAAACACCCTGTGAGGTGGGTGGGCCTGAGAGAGCTCTGAAGAATTGTGACTAGCCCAAGGTCACCCAGCTGGCAAGTGTTGGAGTGCACAAGGTAATCTGGTTCACCAGATAAGCCTCCACAGCTCAAGTGCCCACCATACAAGTTTCTTTGATTGATGGCAGTCAGGGACAGTGGTAAGACTGCCACTGGTGGAAAAGTCTTCCACAATGATATTTTTTTAACTAAAACCTCCCCCCCCCCTTGTGCCCACCCAGGACATCCCAAGAAAAACAGGTGTAAGAACAGAGGTGACTTCCATACAATGGCAGGGGCAGTCAGGGCCAGAGCACTCTATCTCAGGAAGATGAGATGCCAAGCAACATCCTTATCAGTTCCGTACCACTTCCGCAGCCACTGCTTCTCCCAAGAACCCCTGTAGGGTATTGGTTTTGTGAAGTTGGTGAGCGGTCATGATGATAAATAGAGTTGCTCTCATGTGGATGTTCCACTTGCACTATCCACTACAGCTGTCAAGTGTGGGTCTTATTGAGCTAAACAAAGTCCTGACATCACGCAGATGAACAAGACTTGTTGTCACTTTTGGACTCCACTGGAATCAGCCCCCTCGGTTTATTACAATTCACAGAGGAGTCCTCCTTTGCCCGCAACCCCATCATGCGCCTCGTCTGCTTCTTCTGAAGTGTTTTTAATTAACAGAGTCCAATTCATTCCGGGACTGGTCAAGTCCTCCCCAAAGATACACAATAGAGCTACCAGTGTTTTCATAGGAATTAAACTGATCATACAATAGACAGAAATAAGCAAGCCCTGCGCACGCTATTACCGGCAGACCTCGCTTTGCATACAATTGAATAAATTACCTTTTGTTATGAAACATTAATCCTCTTTGCTAAATGGAATAATTCCCACCTCGTATCTGCTCACGAGCATTGGAGTGCCCTCGGAGCAATGCTCGCTGGCATCCATCTACTTGGTGTAATTACCAAAGGAACGTAAGAACATGGCGTTGCGCAAGGAGAGAGACACGAGGTCAAGGAGTTACCTGTCATATTCAAAGGTCCTCAAAGGTCGCTCAGTTGGGCACACTAGAGATCAATCAAAATAATGGTGGGGAAGCACAGGGTATAGATGAACCATTAAATTGTATTAAAATAAAAGAATTCAATTTTAAATGATTAAGATAATAAAATAACAAAACAATGGCGGATAATATTCCTGGAGGCAGCGTTCCACAAACACTTAATAATATCCATCAGTTGCATCTGAATAATCCAGATAAAGCCATTTAAAATTGCAAATGATGTGAGCATGTGGAAGTTCGACCTCTGTGGGTTTTCGCTTCTCACAGATTTAACATTTTACTGTCTCTTTGTTTGTGTGAACAACCTCTTCTGGTTTTCATGTGAACTACCATGTGCAAGTTTCTAATAGCCACTGGCTATTGATTGTGCTTTAAAAAAAATAATATATAGGGCAATTAATGGTGTTTAAAAACATTAAAGTTTAAAACCCTAAATAGTAAATATATTGGGTGCTGTGTGGTTTCCGGGCTGTATGGCCGTGTTCTAGCAGCATTCTCTCCTGACGTTTCGCCTGCATCTGTGGCTGGCATCCTCTGAAGATGCCAGCCACAGATGCAGGCGAAAGGTCAGGAGAGAATGCTGCTAGAACACGGCCATACAGCCCGGAAACCACACAGCACCCCAGTGATTCCGGCCGTGAAAGCCTTCGACAATACAGTAAATATATCCATTTAAAGAATAGATTTGCTAAAGGAAAAGCAGTGTGATTAAAAGGAACAAAAGGGAAGCAGCAGAATCTGCTGGCTCTTAATCGGCAAGTGAAGGTTGACCCGGGCGCAGCCCACGTGGTGTTTCTCCAGGGAAAGGCCCAAAGGGCAAGCCTGCGAGATGAGCACCTGCTTGTGCCAAAGGAGGTGCTGATCTTCAACACGGGGATTAGCCCATTTGAGCAAAGAAGATAACGAACAAAAGGCAATTTATGCAAGCTCATGCGCTTGGGAGCTGCACCCTCCCGTGTGGACATCCCCCCAGTCTTCTGGAGCCACTAGCCCCAGCCCTCACAAGCCCTGTCCTTCCCAGGTTCCCACCCCAATTCTCCAGCAATTTCCCAATCCATACAATGACCAGTGTGTTTTCCTAGTTGGAACTCCAAGCCTATGAAGAGGAGGAGGAGGAGGAGGAGGAGTTTGGATTTATATCCCCCTTTCTCTCCTATAAGGGGACTCAAAGGGACTTACAATCTCCTTTTCCCTTCCCCTCCACAACAAACCCCCTTTGAAGTGGGTGGGGCTGAAACAGCTCCAAAGAACTGTGACTAGCCCAAGGTCACCCAGGTAGCATGTGTTGGAGTGCACAAGGTAACCTGATTCACCAGATAAGCCCCCACAGCTCAAGTGGCAGAGTGGCAAACTCTTCTTCTTCTTCTTGGAATTACAACTGATCTCTAGACTACAGGGATCAGTCCCACAGGAGAATGTGGCTGCTTTGGAGCCTATGTGAGGTGCTCCCCCCTTTCAAATGCCATCCTCCACAGCATCCACCCCAAATCCCCAGGAATTTCCAGTATGGAGTTGGCAACCCTAGGAGGTGAAAGAAGGAAAACTGGTGAGATGCCACCCAGCAGAACTGCTGTTTCGGGTCTTGGTATGTTGTGTCGAGGGTTAGCAAGGGGAAAAGCCAGAACAGTTAATTTATGTGAGGCTTTCATTCCCCACCTTGACCCCAGTTTAATGGCTGGCTCTTGGCTATCCCTGCCTATTAGAATGCCCATCACGTTGTCATATCTTGTGTCAGAGACACAGCCAGAGAGCCCGTGCCCTTCCCAGCTCAGCCTGTCACCTCCCTGCAAGAACACAGACTCTGCCCTTTACGACTACAGCATCCTCCCGATCCCTGGACTGGAATCTTACGGCAGACCGGGCTACGCAGCGCCGGCGTGCCCCTGACAAATGCACAACAGGGCCTCGGCTCGGAGTTTGAATGGAATCTATTAGAACGAAGACTCCGAAAAACCTCTGTAGGAAATGACAGCTCCTGACAAAATGAAAGGAAGTATCTTGTTCAGATCTGCACTTAAAACAATCCAGAGAGCCATTAGTATTCATCCCACACAGATCCAGATGGAGTAATAGCAGCTCTATGAATAAAATTAAAATCAGGGAGCTTACACTTAGCGCGAGAGAGATGCGCCCGAGTCCAGGCGACATTACAATTGTTAATGATGACTGAAGATGTGCTCAAGTGCCCGGACCATCAGCGAAAGCTGCCAGAGAGACCCCCCTGGGAGCCTGGCATAGGTAGCAGAAGATCTCCGATGCAAGGCACGCTTGGCTTCTGCTCTGGGAGGGCTTCAAGCTTATGGGGCACGGGGGCGGAGGGGGGGAGAGGAGGGATATGCTAAACCAGCTTCTTCTGGTCAATTTCTAAACAAGAGAGAGAGAGAGAGAGACTCTTTCTGAGTGCTGCCAGACTGCAGGTATCCATCTACTCTGGAAATGTTCCTGAAAAGGTGGTGGGCAGATGAAGGAGCAGGCAAATGGTGGACCAGCCATTTAAAATACCAGGAAAGATTTGGAAGAGCCACTGGTCCTCCAGAGCAGGCAAAGCCAAGTGGTTGGGTAGCACTAGCACCACTGCAAGGGATGTTAAGCCACCTGGGCTGTGGCAATGGTAGAAAGGGGAACAGTCAAACCTAACAGGTTCAGATCCATATCAAAAACTTAATGACTATCAGTAATTTTCAGGCCCAGGACCATGGCTCTTTAGCAGAAATGTAACTGATAGGGACACTTTCCAACCGGCAGAGTTGCATACAGATCTTGCCACCAAGGAGAATTCCGTCATTAGGAGTCTCTCCTTACCATGTTGCCTACACCAGTCACTCTTGATTTTATGCTGTATGAGCAGCAGTCCATGTTCGCTTGATACTTTGTTCTCTAGTGCTGGGACTACAGAAAAAGGCAGACAGGCAGAAATGTGGGCGGGGGGTGGTTGAGAGAAAAGGGCAAAAGCTGTACTCCCCCCTACCCAAAGGCAAGCACCAATGGCTTCTGGGATAGACAGAGAAAAAGGTTTCAGTTGCATTTTTGTTATCTCGAAACAGACAGGGCCAATGGCACCCCCGGGTGTTTGCCATCTGTTCCCTGTAATGTGCCTATCCTGCAATCAGTAACACCCTGATAGGCCCCCAAAGGCATGGCTCCATTTAGCAGGGGAAGTGAAGCTCCATGGTGAAGCTGATAGAGTTGCAGGCACGGGTAGTCCTGCCTTTAGGGAAAGGAGGAAAAACATGCTCACATGCCCATGTCAGAGTAGGTAGAACGCTTGGTGGTAAAGGCTGCCAGCTCCGGGATGGGAAATTCCCTGGAGATTGAGAAAGTGGGACCAGGAGAGGGTGGGGTTTGGGGACAGGCTGTACCTGGTCTCTGTAGTCCGGAGACCAGTTATAATTCTGGGAGATCCGGTTGGCATCCTGTTGGGTGCACCCTGCAAATGTTGCCCTCCTTACAAACCAGTCCTTGCTTGGCTGGGACAAAGATGGCCCCATGATTCTGCAAGGGCTGCCCAAAGTCTCTTGGTACCCACCCTGCCATTCTGCCCAGTTTCTGAGTTTGCTTGGATAGCTGCCTCTTTCTGCCTCTTTCTTCTCAGCCTGAAACTGAAACACGGAGTCAGACTGTCTCTGGGGACTCTCAAGGTCAGTCTCACATACTCTGACCGGCAGCAGCTCTTTAGATCTCAGGCGGAAGCCTTTTGCATCACCATTCCTGTCCCCTGACTCTTCTAACTGGAGGTGCTGAGCACTGAACCTGGAGCCTTCGGAGTGCAAAACAAGTGCTGTTCCACTAAGCCAATGAAAAGAGTGGCTGAGATTTACCTTGGCTGCCACTGCTGCCTGGGGGTGGGGCAGGGAGAGGGGCAGGCTCAGCGTCAGCATCCAGTCCAGCGTGGGTCTGCAGTGACCAGCTGCTGGCACGCGCGAGTGACGTGCCTTGAGGAGTCAGGACCACGGCCTTATATGGGCAGGTTAGGCCAACCCATGCTTGCTCTCTCTTGAGCGCTGACGGCTTCTCCCTCCCTCGTGGGTCTGAATTTTTTGTTGTTGGCATTCTGGTTACAGTGATTGTTGCAGCAGCAGTGGCGTAGTGGCTAGGAGCAGGTGCACTCTGATCTGGAGGAACCGGGTTTGATTCCCAGCTCTGCCGCTTGAGTCGTGGAGGCTTATCTGGGGAGTTCAGATTAGCCTGGGCACTCCCACACACGCCAGCTGGGTGACCTTGGGCTAGTCACAGCTCTACGGAGCTCTCTCAGCCCCACCTACCTCACAGGGTGTTAGTTGTGAGGGGGGAAGGGCAAGGAGTTTGTCAGCCCCTTTGAGTCTCCTGCAGGAGAGAAAGGGGGGATATAAATCCAAACTCTTCTTCTTCTTCTTCTTCTTCTTCTTCTTGTTAATCCCATTTCATCTGCCATAGCCTGGTGGGTTGTGCATGGGGAGTGATCCGTTCAGAGGAGTGGGAGACTGCATTCTGGCCCTCCCCATTTGGTGGGGGCCTCCATAAGCGGCCTGGGGTCCACATACCCAGGTGGCAGCTGCTGGTGCCTCCTTCTGCACCCTCGGACCGCTTCCTCCCTTCCTCCAGCAGCAATGTGTTTCGCATTAAAATAAATGATTTGCATAGCCACATCTGATAGCTTTAATAATGCATTTACCAAACTGACACAATTGTGTCAAAAAGAAAGTTTTTAAAAAAAATACAAGCAACCCAATTTTGCCAAACCAAAAAGAGTTACAAGGTGTCTAAGATATGTGGTAAAGGAAACCCAGAAAATCTGATAAAGGAAACCCAGCAACTCAGAAAATCGCACTGGTATTTAAGGTACTACTGGACTTAAATCTAGTTGTTCTACTGCAGACCGACACAGCGACTCTCTGAAGATGTTGAATATTTTCCACTCCTTTTACTTCACCCTCCTGACAAACCGCCTGTTTTCTCTTCACAGCAAACAAGATGTGCCCTCCATGTTTTCTGTTGCAAGAAACAGAGCAGACTCTTCTCTCCTGGCACAAAAGGCCAGTCTCGATCCAAATAACATTTTTTAAACTTAAAGATTAAACTCCTGTGCTGCCTGGATCATTTGGGACAGAAGGCAGTCTGGGGATGCCTCAGAGTGTCACAAAAGATGCTCAGGTGAGCTGACAAGGTATCATGAAACCAAACCTGGGAGAGCCACACTTGTTTCACTAAAATGTTGGGTCCTTTTCTCCAATAACTCCAACCAGCTGAGTTCTCAACTATTTTTATTGGAAAACAGAAAATCAAAGAAATAAAAATGTGAATGAGGTTATAGAGATTGCTCAGCTGAATACATTCTTATGGCTCTCTTGGGACATCCAGCCCAGAGGTGCTTCTCTTAGCTTAGCCCATGATAGAGTCACCTAGTCTTTGTTTTCTTACTTTCCAAGAAAACTTCCCTGCTGTCCATGCGGTCCCCAACCTTTGAAGTGCCTTACTTGGGCATCTTCCTGTCCTGGGTGCATTTCTATGGCCTTTTGGTTTCCCCATCCGGGCGGATCAAAGATCATTTGATCAAAGCCCATTTTTTACCATGTAGAAGAGAAGAAGAAGAGGAGTGTGGATTTATATCCCCCCCTTTCTCTCCTGTAGGAGACTCAAAGGGGCTTACAATCTCCTTACCCTTGCTCCCTCACAACAAACACCCTGTGAGGTGGGTGGGGCTGAGAGAGCTCTGAGAAGCTGTGACTAGCCCAAGGTCACCCAGCTGGCGTGTGTGGGAGTGCACAGGCTAATCTGAATTCCCCAGATAAGTCTTCACAGTTCAAGTGGCAGAGCAGGGAAACCCGGTTCCTCCAGATTAGAATGCACCTGCTCTTAACCACTACGCCACATTGAAAATGATGCTGTTTCAGGGTGGGGGATAATCCACCCCCAAACCGCATCACTTTCAATGTTGTTTAACTGGGGACCCCAGATTCTCCCTTTAAGGTGGATTTAAAAGGAGAATTTGCGCTCTCTAGTTTAAATGCCATTGAAAGTGATGCTGTTTGGGGGTGGATTCCAGCATCACAGCAGCTGCCCGGGGGGGGGGGCAAAACTCAGATTTTGCACCGGGCTCCATTTTCCCTCTGACTCTGCCCAGAGGGGAGGGGCAGGGGAGGGCAGGGCAGGGCAGGGCAGGGGAGTCTGCCATCCCCAACCTCAGAGAGCTGCTTTTATAAGCGCTATGTTGGGGCGGGGCTTGGGGAGGTGTGGCCATGCGCTAGGGGCGGGTGGGGTTGTGGTCCCACCCCCCGAACCCCCCCCTATAAAAAATCTCTACCTACGTCCCTGCCAGGAACATCTAAGTTCCGTTTGTAAAGTACTGAGGCCAGTGATTGGCTGGGCTACAAGCCTGACTGGGTCTCCTCCAAGGCCCCTGATGGGTCCAAAACAGCTCTGATGCTCAGCAACCCTCCGCCCTCTTCAAGCTCCATTTCCCAGCCCAAAGATTTGTATCAGCTGGCAATGAAATCTGGCATTCCTACCTTCCTTTAATAAGTTGCCCCTCCTCTTCTGGCCAGTGTGTGAGAGAGAAGGCAGGTACTGGGCGGAAATTGTGGTGCACTTATTGTTTGACTAACAATGGCCGTTCCCGCTCCTGAGAGCACTGTTTTGCTTGCATGCCGAAAAAGCAGTCTGGTGTACCATTACAATGGTGCCAACAGCTGACAAGGGGTCTGCCTTCCAACGCAATAAACCAGCCAGGTGTTTCTATCGGGAGAGAATTGGGCATGGGAAGAAAATAAGTGCCCACAAATGGGGGTCTCCAGATAGCGGAGGAGATTAATCTTGGGGTATAAAGAGCGCTTTGATTCTTTCCGGCTCAATACGTATATTTACAAGCAGTTTCTCCACTGCCAAGAAGAAAATGGAGGGCACGTCTCCTTTGCAATAAAGAGGAAATAGGCACTTGTCAGGAGAACACGGCACATGCTATGGTGGAGGGCAGAGGATCTGGGATGTTCCCAGTACGGAGACCCTAAGAACATAAGAAGAGCCCTGATGAATCAGATTGGTGGTTCATCCAGCGAAGGGGCACAGTTCCAGGCTGGGCTGATCTGCAGTAGAAAAGCTGGATTAGGCTCCAGTAACACACGGGAGACCAACAAGATTTTTGGAGCCGGAGCTTTTGAACGTCAAAGCTTTTGAACTATGATAAAGGGAGCTTTAACTGTTGAGAACCAGCATGGTATGTAGAGGTTAAAAGCAGTGGACTCTAATCTGGAGAACCTGGTTTGATTCTCCACTCCTCCGCCCAAGCGGAGGACTCTTCTCTGGTGAACAGATTTGTTTCCCTCTTTTACACATGATGCTTGCTTAGTGACCTTGGACCAGTCTGTGTCTTCTGCATACTCTCTCAGCCAGCCCCACCTTACTCGTGGGTCTGTTGTGGGGAGAGAAAGGGGAAAGGGGTTAGTGAACTGCCTTGAGATGCCTCACAGGAGAGAATGGCAGAGTATAAATCCAAAATCATCCTCCTCCTCCTAGTCAGCATCAGCTGTTAGATGGGGCTTCTGGTCCCTTTAGGTGTAGTCTAGCAGGTGTTGGACAGAGCCAAGTGATTCCCTACCTGTAATGAGGGTCTGGAAATTTCAGCCTAAAGAAAAGCACGCCTTCTCCAAAATCCAGATTGCGTTTTTAAAAAAGAAATAATGCACTCACTTCCTGATCCCTGATTGACAAAGATCACCCCCAAGCCAATTACTCCGACCCTACGTCAGCCTAATTTCCCTTTAGCAACACTGCATATAACCCAGTTTGATTGGTCTCTCGTCACGCTCTCTATTTGCTCCCTGATTAGCTGGGACTAGTCTGTGGAAGAGAAAGAAGATCTGTCTCCCCAGAGGTGCGTCAGAGGCAGCAAAGTAACAAGAGGCTCAAAAAAAGGTGAATATCCACCTGTTAAGAGGTTATTCACGAACATTCTCTCCCCAAAGCACTATATTTCACCTATGAAAATTAAAAACAAAACAAAACCAGAATTCAGCCATGGAGAACCATATGACCATGTACAGCTATTTATCATCTTTAATCACCTGGCAGTCTCTCAAATAAATACTGGGACACTTGGGTTCTGTGATGCCTACTCAGGAGTAAATGAGTTCAGGCCAGCTGCCAATGTCATTTCCATTCAGTTGCCAACCCCTGTTCTACCGTTTGCTAGCCGAGTGAGGCATGGGAGAATGGTGGGAAGTCCCATTAGCTGGGGCTAACGTTCTTGGCACGTTCATGCAAGCTGGAGTCCACGATGCACAATTCTCTCTAGGGAAAAAAGGCGAGGAACCCAGCAGGTGATACTGTTATTAAGCCCCAAGCTGCAGAAAGTGGAGTAAATTAAGGTACCTGGCAGAGTAGGTTTCCGGAATCTCATTTCTGAATGGGGACAAAGCCCTGCAGAAGCTAGACCCGTAAGCTGGCCAACATAGTTGCCTCTTTCCCCTTTTACAGGAAGGCTTCATTATGTTCATTTATTAATGTTGGCAGATACTGTAAATGCTGCTCTTTTAAGTGGTGGATTCTGCAGACTTCAAGAATCTTCTTGTCAGCAGAATGGGAGACTCCCAATTATTTTCTAAAAGCTTGGATGAGTCCAAGGGAGAGAAAAATTAGCATTTAAAAGCTTAACTGTATCAAGAATGCTGAGAGTCCGTTTGCAAGATGTGGGCAAGCCGTGCCCTTGTTTTGCTGGGCCTTCTGGTCTCCAGGAGGAAAGGCCGGCAGCCCACAACCTTTTGCCTCCACGGCCATCCCATAGACTGAGATCTCCAACTTTTGTGAAACTGCAGGCACCTTTCGAATTCTGGCCCAGTGTGGTGGGAGCAGCCACAAAATGGTTTCCACAGGAGACAGTGCCAACCGCCAAATGGCTGCCAGAACTGACCTTCAGTCACACAGCAGAGATCCTGAAGGAACTCTCAGTTCGCTTTTGGGCGCAATTCAAGGTGTTGACATTAACATATGAAGCCCTATACAGCTTGGGCCCTGTCTACCTTAAGGAACACCTGTGCCGGTAGGAATCTGCATGGACACTGAGGTCACAAGGGGAGGCTCTCCTTGAGGTAATCCCACCCCCACCCCCAACTGAGATGTGGGGGTTGGGGCACATGGGAAGGCATTCTCTGTGATTGCCCCAGACTTTGGAATAATCTCCTCTCACCGGACATGTATCCTGTATGGATTTAGGTGTCTGGTGAAAACTTTCCTATTACGCAGGCATTTGGTTCGTCTCCAGGGATTCCCCCTCTGTGATGCTGCTAGTTGGACTGGGGGGAGGTGAGGGTTAGGGTTGGACTTTGTAACTTTTGTATGTATAGGAGCAGCAGTGGCGTAGGAGGTTAAGAGCTTGTGTATCTAATCTGGAGGAACCAGGTTTGATTCCCAGCTCTGCCACCTGAGCTGTGGAGGCTTATCTGGGGAATTCAGGTTAGCCTGGGCACTCCCACACACCAGCTGAGTGACCTTGGGCTAGTCACAGCTTCTCGGAGCTCTCTCAGCCCCACCTACCTCACAGGGTGTTTGTTGTGAGGGGGGAAGGGCAAGGAGATTGTAAGCCCCTTTGAGACTCCTGCAGGAGAGAAAGCGGAAATATAAATCCAAACTCTTCTTCTTCTTCTATATTTGAAGGGGTGTTTTTATTGCTGTAGGTACCTGGAGCTCCTGTATACAGGTGGGGTATAAATGTAATAAATAAATAAATTCCTTGTACTATGACAGCAGATGCTGCCAAAGCAACTTTAATAAAAATTGGCACAATCAAATCTCCAATAGCCAATCTGAATCCTTGCTGGGCAGATGTTCCACATTTAAACACTTCATGGGTCCCAGAAATGGTGTCAGCTGGCTTCATGGAGTCCACGGCCACCATACTGCGGACTCCTGCCATAGACTTTTGCTGGTGGCCAGAGGAACCTACCAACCAAATCCCAGTGACCAGGAATTCGCCATTTGAGAAACTCAAGGTCAAATTAGCAGGAGAGCTTCATATTTCGAGAACCACTTAACCTCCAGGATTCTTGCTCTTTAATTGCCCAAATAAGACCCCTGCGTGTGTGCAGAGTTTCAGTTGCTGAGAATTCAATCTATGCCTTGAGTTTAGAGATTCCATTTACATGTCTCCTTCCAAGTTGCACAAGGGACCCCAAAGCCAGAAGCCGGGTCTCAAACAAATTTGTGGGGAAACAGAACCCCTGCCTGGCCTTGCTGAGGTCACCTCTTGATCATTAATACCACAATTATCAACCCAACAGCCTGTGAAGGAAGCCACTAGTGGCATTCCCTCCCCCCTTCTTCCAAATGGGCTTGAACACCTTTCCTCTCCCCATGGATTCAGAGGCGCCTCCTTTTCCATCCCCAAGATCATATGAGGCAGTGGTAAAAGGCTGATTAATCAACCGATAATTGAGCTCTTAAATGTCAGAAAACACTGCTGCATGAATATTCAGCAGATCACTACAGTGAAAGTTACCTGTTCATTTAACAATGACTAATGGTTCTTTTCTTTCCCCCTATTGTTCTTTTCCAGAAAATTATGTTCATTTGACTTTCCTAGGGTAGTAAGGACAGCATCACTTGAAAGGCACATTTTGTCTCACAGGTTAACGTTCGATGGGCTGCTGAGAAGAAGCCAAGGCTGAGCTGCATCCCCCTGAGTTGTGGCAGAAGGTGCTGGGAGCACACCCATGTGGAGTGGAAAAGCGCCCTTCATGGGTTGGCTTCTGGGGGGATTTGAAGTTGGGGGAGCTGCAGCAATTGCCCGCTGGCCGAGCTCCTCACCTGCCCAAGATTCAAACTTATTCACATACGTCAGGCTCTGTTTTCATTTCAAGAGACAAGAAGAAGAAGAAGAAGAAGAAGAAGAAGAAGAAGAAGAAGAAGAAGAAGAAGAAGAAGAAGAAGAAGAAGAAGAAGAAGAAGAAGAAGAAGAAGAAGAAGAAGAAGAAGAAGAAGAAGAAGAAGAAGAAGAAGAAGAAGAGTTTGGATTTATATCCCCCTTTCTCTCCTGCAGGAGTCTCAAAGGGGCTTACAATCTCCTTGCCCTTCCCCCCTCACAACAAACACCCTGTGAGGTGGGTGGGGCTGAGAGAGCTCAGAAGAGCTGTGACTAGCCCAAGGTCACCCAGCTGGCATGTGTGGGAGTGTACAGGCTAATCTGAATTCCCCAGAGAAGCCTCCACAGCTCAGGCGGCAGAGCTGGGAATCAAACCCGGTTCCTCCAGATTAGATACATGAGCTCTTAACCTCCTACGCCACTGCTGCAGAATACCTGTGATGAAAGGGAGCACCGTTGGCAAGAAATCCCAGCGATCCAGACTGAACGCTTCGTTTTGCTTTGGAATCTCTACACGTTAAATCTTGGAGGGAGGACCCACCTGCTCTTACATCCATATTAGGATTCAGGCATTGGATGCCACTTTTCCCAGCGGGGCTTCAGTCAGTGTGGCCAGGTCTGTCCCTAGGAACCTCTCTTTAAAAAGGTGTAACCTGGCCACAGTTACTAAGAAGGGGGCTGAGTGTATTGTGAATGATGAGGCACGAGGGGGTGCCAACATGAGTGCCCCTTATGCCATCGCGAGGGGCAAATGTACTGACAGGGGGTGGAATATTCCAGTGGCCGGGCCCTGTGCAGGTCTACTGTGCCTGAATATGGAGGTTCCACTGCACCAGTCTTCCTCCACTGCGGGGGCCTGAGCCAGCACAGACAGGGGCATTCCAGGGGCTTTCCTGGGGGCAGAACCAATATTTGGTCAGCTTCCAGAGGACTTTTAGCCTGGAAACACCCCCTACGCCCGCTGGCAACTTATGCCATGAAAGCAGCAGGCTTGGCCACTGAAAAGAATGCAGAGTTGAGGGTTTGGGAATTTCAATGCACCTTGTAGCTATGCAGAATAGCAAAATCCACTTGCAAACAGATCCTCTGAAGATGCCAGCCACAGATGCAGGCGAAACGTCAGGAGAGAATGCTGCTAGAACACGGCCATACAGCCCGGAAACCACACAGCACCCCAGTGATTCCGGCCGTGAAAGCCTTCAACAATACACTTGCAAACAATTGTGAAAGTGGATTGAAAGTGCATTATTCTACATGTGTGGAAGGGGCCTGCTTTGATCCAGCAGGGCTCTGCTTAAATCCTTATGTTTTATTAATCTATAGCTCCTATGCCAGGCTGGTTAAGATGGGGGGGGGATTACCCAACATTCATCCAATCCCCTGGAATTGTGCATCAGACAATGCATCAGACAATGCTTTGGGTGGGTGTTTCCTTTATCCCACTGGTCTTGGTGTAGTGGTTAAGAGCAAGTGCACTCTGGAGAATTGGGATCGAGTCCCCACTCTGCCTCTTGAGCTGTGGAGGCTTATCTGGTGAACCAGATTAGCTTCTGCACTCTAGCACATGCCAGCTGGGTGACCTTGGGCGAGTCACAGTTCTTTGGAAATCTCTCAGCCCCACCTACCTCACAGGGTGTTTGTTGTGGGAAGGGGGGGAAGGGAAAGGAGATTGCCAGCCCCTTTGAGCCTCCTTACAGGAGAGAAAGGGGAGATATAAATCCAAACTCTTCTTCTCTTGTGAGTGGGGCAGGTAGGTGGGCCAGATGTACCACCAGAAGCAGGCAACTGGTAAGTCTGGAAGCCAGGTCTTCACTTTTGCAGTCTTTGGAGTCCCCACTGACACTGACCTGCCTAGTGTGGAATCGTCTGCGTTTTGAACTCCAGCTGAAAACTTTTCATTCCCCTGAAAGAGGGTGATGACCTGCTCAGCGAGGTTGTGGGCGTGTGCCCCACCGATCGGACAAAGCCTTACTTCTTTCTATATATAGTTTTATCTGTAAAATGCAGGAAGGTCTAGGGAAGTCCAACAATTTTTGGCGGGCACAAGGGCACCGCTCAGCACAAAAGCTTTGCATTCATGTGAGCTTAAAAAAATAAAAATAAAAAACCCCTCAAAGCTGAGCAGGGGAGGACGCAGCTCGGCCCCTTTTCTCCTCTGGCAGCTGGCCTGGAAACAAATAAACCCCAAACAAAAGAGACAGAAGCCATTCCGGGCAGTTTTTCCCCCATCAGCCGGCAGCACTGAGTGGGGCAGGCAGAATCTGCCACTCTGCTTAAGCAAGCGAGGGCAGGAGGCCAAAAGCTGGGGATCTTGACACAGGCCCAGCCTCCTCTCTGCCAGCCAGGCCTTTGGCAGGTCACGCATGCAGTATTTTGGGGAAGCATTTCCCATGGGCTGGCACCTCTTCGTTGTTGCAACTCATGGAAAAATGTGTCTTTCCCTTGGGCGGTTTCTGGATTCTCACAGAGTTTGTAGGGCTTGCCGTGTTTTCAGTCATCATTTGTTTTACAGGCTCCATCTTGGTGAGGCCCTGCCCTTGTCAATGGAAGAGGTGTAGGAATTCGCAGGGAGAGAGTTCTCTCTCACATCCACGGCTTGCTTGTGAGACCCGGCCCATCATGAGGCTTCGTGCTGCCTGTCTGTCACAGAGGCTGATGTTTCGTGTGCCTCTTCTACTCAGTCCTGTGAGTTGAGCCCACACAGCCCCACCCTCACACAGGCTGCAGAGCTCTTTGCTCAACAACTAGATGCCCAGACCCCCATACAATGTGTCAAGATCCCCAGCTTTTGGCCCCATACGAGGAGGGCACCACCGAGCATTGCCAGCACCTGGATAGAAAATTCCTGGAGATTGGGGAAGATGGAGGAGGAAGAAGAAGAAGAGTTTGGATTTATATCCCCCCTTTCTCTCCTGCAGAAGTCTCAAAGGGGCTTACAATCTCCTTGCCCTTCCCCCCTCACAACAAACACCCTGTGAGGTAGGTGGGGCTGAGAGAGCTCTGAGAAGCTGTGACTAGCCCAAGGTCACCCAGCTGGCATGTGTGGGAGTGTACAGGCTAATCTGAATTCCCCAGAGAAGCCTCCACAGCTGAGGCGGCAGAGCTGGGAATCAAACCCGGTTCCTCCAGATTAGATACACGAGCTCTTAACCTCCTACGCCACTGTGGCTTGGGGAGGGAAGGGAAAGGGCATGGAGTCTCCTTCTGTGGAGGTTTGTAAAGAGAGCCTGGGAGGCCATCTGTCAGGAGTGCTTTGATTGTGTGTTCCTGCATGGCGGGGGGTTGGACTGGATGGCCCATGGGGTCTCTTCCAACTCTATGATTCTATGAAATCTTGGCCCCACAGTTTTCCACCTGCAAGTTTGCCGCCTGCAAGTCCACCCCTGTCTATGTACCTAGGCACAAATAGGGAATACATAGAAGAGGGAAAGCCGTCTCTCTGAAGTGAGCTATGTGGATTCAAGGAGAAGGTTACAAAGTCCCGGTGCTTGGCAAGGAAAGCCTCTTTAGCAAAGGGGGAAATAATGGAGGAGTTTAAGGGACTCTGGAGTCCAGCTGCAGGGCCCCATTAAAGAAAGCAGCCTTCTCTGTCATCCTAACAATGACAGAGTGACCAAGAACAGAAGCCAATTGCGAGGGTGCAGACAGTGACGAGGGCAGCCAAACCTCCACGGAGCTCTTGGAAATAATAAGGCAGACACATCAGAGCAGGAGGCCGGTCTCTTGTTGTCTGTTCAGGGGCTGCCCTTGTTAGAATCCTAGCAGGTGAGCAGAGAAGCCCGAGAAGGTGGCAACTCAGCCCTGGCACGGTGAAGGGTTTGGCGCTGGAAGGTGGAAGGACTGTATCTTCCAAAGAGTATTTTTTAATTAACACCAAAATGTGTCATCATAAAACGGGAGCTCTGAACGGTGGCTCTCAGTTACCCGAAAACCAGATTTATGATCTCAATGTGAAGTGGTTAGGAAAGACATTTAAAAACAATTAGACTCTTGGAGAAACGGATTCAAGCAGCTCAGATGGCACTCATTACGCTGCAAAATGGAAAAATAAGGCCATTAGGCTCACCAGATAACTAGGTTATTTGTACTTTTTGGGGGAAATGATTAGTTTCTTTTAATAATGCTTTCTGCCGGCAGTGTGAGGGTGGAGACCGGAGCCTTCTCGCACAGCATCTTGCGCTCAGCACGCACGCCAACTCACTGATGAAGGATGCTCCCATGTGACCCATCAAATCCGATTTTAATGTTTCATGATGCTATCAAAATGAATAAAAGGCAATTACGGCATTCCTTCAGCTCAGATGCTGCCGCACGTTACAGAAGCAGCGGCCGGAGAAGGGAACACAGCCTGGACAAGGGAGACTATCGGCACACAGTTGCTTTCGACCGCACCGTCTGCTCTCGCCGCTTCCTCGCACTCATGGCCCCCTGTCAGAGGGAGAGTGAATAATTCACAAAGAAGAAGCTTCAGAGGTTTTAATACCTAACTCACTGCCTTGGCTTTGGTACATTTGTGCACGTTTCTGCAACCACTAGAGACCTGCAGTCCAAAATCTGGCCGGTTGCTTTGTGCTTCGTCCCACAGTTTTACACTCTGGGCCTCTCCCAAAGCCCCCTCCCAGACCACCAGCTTCTACAACTGGGAGATCTGCAAAGTTAAAAAAAATTGCGATTGTTTGCAAGCCAATTCAAATTAGAAAAAAATATTATACATAAAACATGTATATACACACACATATATATACACACACATGTTTATATGTGTGTGTGTGTGTGTGTGTGTGTGTGTGTGTGTGTGTGTATACATACATACAGAGGTGGGATCCAGCAGGTTCTCACAGGTTCCCAAGAGTAGGTTACTAATTATTTGTGTGTGCCGAGAGGGGGTTACTAATTGGTGATTTTTGCCTTAGTTATGCCCCTCCTCTCAGCAGTAGCGCGCAGAACTTGAAGCAGTCTAGCAGGAGGTGCACCGGCGTGCGTGGCAGCCTGCGCCTGCGTGCATTCGTTTCCTGCCCAAGGACCAGCACAGCGGCTGCGTCCTTGCCACAGCCCCGCCCAGGAATGCCCCGCCCCCGGAATGCCTGGACACGCCCCCGTCGTGCCCCACCCAGCCCCATTGGCGCTACGCCACAGTTTGAATCCCACCACCATGGGAACCTGTTACTAAAATTTTTAGATCCCACCACTGCACGCACGCACGCACGCACGCACGCACACAATGACAGAAACAGTGATGAAAAATTGCTATCTTTGGCAGAAAAAACTGGTACAAGGAAACAGAAAATGGCATGAAAATTAAAAGGCAGAGGTTTAGATCAAACAAGTGAGAAGGAAAATTGAATCAGGGTTATTTGATTATCCAGCAAGTTGGTGAGATTGGGTTGTGCCCCTAATTCTGTCACCCTCCTTTGTCTCCATCTCCTCTGCTTCTTCCTTTGTTGGGCATCACTGCTGGGCCCTGCCGTCTGCTCAGAGGCAGCAGCCTCTTCTGGATTCAAGAGGGCAGCGATGCCAAAACCTCCCACTTAAGAGAACAGGAAACCAAGATCCTGGTTCTGATGCAGGTTGGAACTTTTCAACAGTTCCCAAGCAAATGGCAGCTGGAAAAAGCCGGCTCTGTGCTTTACAGGGGAGCCTTCGCTTTGAATTGGCATTTGGAATTTGTTTCTCTGCATAGAATCTATTCTCCCACTTTGCATCTTTATTGCCCCCGTCACAGCTTTGCCCAACAGTCAAATGTGATGCATTGTGTCTGCTCGGTGTATTGACTCCTCTCTGCTGCAGATTGATTCAGGAGCGGTTCGTGGGTATTATATCAGAGGGCCTTTTAGCGGGGCCATGATGGGAATTGGGGATGGGCAGCCAGGAGTGGCAGGGAGCGGGGAAATGAAGGGCATTAGTTCTCTTTTAATAGCATCGTATTTTTCCTTTAAAAAATCGCTATAGAAATGGAATGTAAAAGAGTTCTTTAAAACAGCGTTAATATTCTAGCTTAAGATGCAAGAGGGCCAAGAAATTTCCGGTGAAGGCACGGCTCTCGCCCCCTTCTGAGTGGCGCCGTCTCTGGAACACTCGACATATTGTCATGTATATTGGAACCTGCACACAATTATTTCCATCACATCCTTAATAAAAACAGATTCTGGCCGGGTGGCTGTGTGAGTCCACTGTGAGTCCACTGCAGCCCAAATGACAGAGCATCTCAGAGCACCTCAAAAACGAACAAGTGGATCACAGCAGACATGCTGGCAGGGGATGATGGGAACTGAAGTCCATAACATCTGGAGGGCCGCAAGTTTGACACCTATGCATTAGAACATTTAGAGGCAGGGAAGGCCTGAAACTGTCCCTCTTCCCTTCCCTTGTCTCTTCAGAAACTCTTTTTCTCTCTTCCACTTTGTCTACCTAGACTGGGTAACAGCAAAAAAGCAATTGAGGTGAAGGCCCACTGGGAAGCGAAGAGGAGGAGGAGGAGGAGGAGGAGGCGGAGTTTGAATTTATACCCCGCCTTTCTCTCCTGTAACAAGGAGACTTGAGGTAACCTACAAACTACAAGTGCTGGCAATTATTTCAAAAATGTATGCACAGATTTTAGGAGTGTTCTTCGGCAGAAGAGGCCTTTTGCTCTCACTCGTGTCTCTCTTTCTGTAATAAAATGGAGGGCTCCATCCATGGTTCTGCTCACTCCATGGAAGTGAATGGGCTCAGCTGGGTCTTCATTAATCATTTTTCTCCTGCTCTTTCCACCAAGGCTACTTGGAGGAGGAAGAGGAAGAAGAAGAAGAAGAAGAAGAGGAGGAGGAGGAGGAGGAGGAGGAGGGGGAGGGGGAGGAGTTTAGATTTATAACACCCCCCTCCTCTAAGGAAACTCAAGGTGGATTACAAGCTTCTTTCCCTTCCTCTCCCCCCAACAGACACCTTGTGAATCAGGTTGGAGCTGAGAGAGTTCTGAACAAACTGCGACTAGCCCAAGGGCACCCAGCAGGAAGGTAGGAGTGGGGAAGCAAATCTGGTTCAGCCACCATATGGAAAAGCAGGGCATCAAACCCAGTTCTCAAGATTATAGTCCACCTGCTCTTAACCACTATACAATGCTTCCTCTGGGGGAGAGGCTGTCTCACACCTTTTGGTGTGAGTCTTGTGCTCTCTGTGACATACACAAAAACCTTTGCGCCAGCACCTTCTAATAAAGACTGTTTTTCACGAGCAAAACAACTTCTATTCGGTCACAAGCAGCACCCTCAAAACTTCCAAATTTCTTTTTTTAAATGCATATTCAGGATAGTTTGATGGCAAATGCAGTGTGCTGGTGCGTTCACGCGCAGCTGTCCCACAGCCCTTATTCTAGCCCTCAGCAGAAAACAAATTAACTTGCCAAAGAGTTGCTTTCCTTGGTTGTCTCTGGCCTATAGCCCATCTCGTGTCTCGAATTGCTGCCAGCCCAGCTTCCACACTGGAGGGTTGTGGGTTCCAAGTGGAGGGTCCTAAATAGGCTCATCAATTCTTCTCATGCTCTTCTTACAAGACCGTTGGGGAGCTGCAGGTCCCTCCAACGAAAAGTGAGCAATTGCTGACTTGGGCACAGATACAAAAGCAGAAGGTGCCCTTGCAATGTAGCCTACCTCGGATGACCCCTGCAACGCAAGCAAGCGGGCAGAGGCTAAGCGTGTGGCAAAAGTGGCAAGCCAGCTCACCAGCACAGTGCCAGAGGTGCAGCTGCAGAACCACTCAAGTGAACTTGGATGGCTGAACAATCGACCGGTTGCTAATTTGCATACTGAGTAGGACATACCAATTGGTCATGCTGGCAGGGGCTGATAGGAATTGTAGTCCATAACATCTGGAGTGCAAAAGGTTCGCCACCACAGGAGTAGGACGACTGTCAGGTCCAGGCTGAGAAATATTAGTGGTGGAGCTTGGGAAACAGCAGGGCTTCCGGATGAAGGTGGGGCGGCTCATTGGTTTATAGCGCACAAGAGACCACCCTCCAAAGCAGCCATTTTCTCTAGAAGAACTAAGCTCTCTTGTCCAGAGATCAGTTGTAACAGCAGGAGATCTCCAGGCCCCACCTGGAGGATGGCAACCCTGGTCGAAAATGGTCAAGTATTCCATGGAGCCGAGCGCATCACTGCATGGCAAAAGCATCCCTTTCTAGCTTCCGCTTGATGTTCTGTGGGGGCCTTGGTGGGAAGGAGAGCCAAGAGCCCCCCGGGGAGCAGCAGAGCGAGGCCGCCCCTGCCAAAACGGCAGGCAACCCCGGAGGAACTTCTCTTCAAAAGAGTTGCGTTGGTTTATTTATACGTTCCCTGTGTTTCTTTTCTTAAATTGAAATGACAGGTGGCCCCTGCTGTTCCGGAATAAGAGTTCAGAGAATCGTTCCCATTGCCCTTACTGAACATTATTTAAACTTATAACAATGCATTACACTTTCCTTGAAAGTTAATTTGCTTTGCAATAACTAATTAGTTTTGTAATTAGAATAAGCGTCAAGTGGGTGGATGATCCATTCGTTGCTGTTGTTTTAAGGCTTTCGAATGTTCGGCTGGTCACTTCACCGGATCCCTTTGGACTGGTCTGAGGGGCAAACCTACCAGGGGCTTCTGCCAACAGTTGATCCCCAGTGGTGGCTGCTGGCCCTTCCTCTCCTCGTCAAAATGGCCTCCTTGGCAATCTGCTTAAAGAATCCAAACAGGGACCAAACTCCATGGACACATGAAGCTGCCGGACGCTGGACCAGGCCCTTGGTCCTTCAAGGTCGATACAGTCTACTCGAAATGGCAATTTCAGTCTGAGGTCTTTCACATCACCTCCTGCCTGGTCCTTTTCGTAGGAGATACTGGGTATTGAACCCGGGGCTTTCTGCATACCAAGCAGAGGCTCTACCACTGAGCTACCGCTGCTCCTCTAACTCTACTGTCACCATCTCACTTCTCTACAACGGAGCTGTGAGGAGCTTCTCTCAGTCCCCACACAACAGCTCATTCATTTTGTCAGCAAGATGCTCATCCCTGAGTTACACGTCTACATTACTGTACTTTGGTTGCATCTTGGTGCCTATCTGCTGTCTCGTGCTCATGGTGGTGGTATCTGGTGGTGGTGTCGTGTCAACCAAAGAAACAGAGTTGACTTTATAACTTCACATGTACGTGCTCAAGGACTATCTGACTGACCAATAGCTAATCAATAGATCAGGTCATAAGCAGTGGCTTCGGCAACTTGTTTACACATGAACAGTTAACCCTTTTGCGACTGAGTTGTGACACACACTTGCATAATCCTAGAAGTCTCCCCTTCTCCTTCCTCTTCAGAGCGTTGCTTGATGCAAAATGACTTAGAACTGCTGTTCTGCCTACTCAGTTCTGAGTCTAATCAGAGACTAAACAAACATCTTATTAACCTTCCTTAAGTAAGAAAAACCTGCCATGGCCAGTTGACTCATATAAATGGTTTTCGAGGCCTGTTTCAGAGACGCTGTAGCCGAGTGACTAATGCTGCAGGCAGAGAAGAAGTTGGGGGGGGGGGGGCATTTCTCGGTAGGCGCTCTGGATTGCCAGAGGTGTCCCTGTTTCCTCCTGCAACATTTTTTTGAGGGGGGAGAGTCCCTCCTTCCCCTACATGCCCCCCCTGTTATTTCTTCAGGGACGTCTAGCTGAGTTCTTCTCCCCCCGATTGACTCAGCTGAGCGAAAAGCTTCCTTCTCCCCTCTCCGGCCATAATGCCAACGGTTTGTTTCTGTGCTTCTTTCATGGGGCTGCACACGGCCACATTCCTACCACAGGAAGCAGAAAACTAGTTTAACATCTCATTTATTTCATAGATGAGAAAGTAATTCCCTCCTGAATGATTGTCCTGAACCAACAATTGAGATACTAGGAATTTACAGTGCCTGCCAGGGAATGGCAAAAGCATCGCAAAAGTGCCAGCACAGAACAGAGCAGAGCATTTCCCCCCCTCCTGTTAGCCTGAAGTGAAAAGCCATTAAATATGATTAAGGTTAAGAGATTGCTAAAATTACAAACAGCCGCCATTCAATTATTTTCCTCTATAAAATGCAACGCAGATTGGAGTTATTCCACTGAAATGTGTTTTTAGGAAAATAACATAACACAACTAATGTGGTTTGGTGTAGCCAGCCAAAGAGCAGATCTTTCTTCTAATGCACACTTAAAAGCTTCATAATTTAACTCGCAAGTTCATAACTTAGAGTCGTCACTTACCTGCTTGATAGGAAACTGGGAAGGGGGGGGGGAAGGGGAAGGCCCAGAATCAATATGGACCCACCTAATATTCTATAAACTCATCAACAGCAGAGTGAGTCAATCAAATTTATCACCCATTAAAATAACGAGCCAGGGAATGGAACCCAAGCGCTTCATACCGGGTTTTTCAAAAATGAAGACGAAGGGACTTGAATGTTTCTGATCGTTTTCCAGCATGTCCACAGTTGGGGGCGGAGGAAGATTTATTGGGCTGTGGCAAATTGTGATAAACTAAAATAAAGAGGGTGTGGAGGGATGTGCCAAGCTCGTATACTTTCACGGGAGGAGACTGTCATTTGCATCAGAGCTCGGGTGTGCTTTATTGCGTCTCTGCTTATGGTTAATGTGTTGTGAGAGGCGCCGTTCTGTGCCGAACCGCCTAACTGCGCTCAAATGTGTTTTCTGACAATTTTGTTCCAAAAGCTCAGAGTTGGAAATTTGGGGGGAGGAATCTCAATGTAGATTTACTAGTGCTTAGAGGCTCTGGGTTATTATGGTTAATAAAATATGAAGAATTACATTATTGTACTGGAGACGGCAGCAGCCTCGTCGTCTCCAGAGATGGGGTTCTAAGCTGTTTGCCTGAGCAAATGGTACATAAGCGTTTATCTGTAATGGATCAATTGATGGAATCCAAGGGGGGAAAAAAACCAGAAAAAGAAAGTTAAAATGTACTGAAACTAATAGCTAGTCACCACAGGCTGAAAGAACTTGGAGGAAGTAATTTTTGTTACAGGAAATTGGAAAGTATCTTGCCATTTATTTATCATATTTATATTCCACTCGTCCCACTTGTCGTAGTGGCTCAAGGTAGCCACAAAGCACTTTGCTACCTAAGAACGGGAACAGTAATTAAAATACACACAGAACACACATCCCCTGTGCTGAAGATCTGCTCAAGCAGCCTCCTTGCTTTTAGGCAGAACTCAAAAGGCCGACTGGGTTGCCAAATCCAGGCTGGAAAATTCCTGGAGATCTGGGTGTAGATCCTGGGGAGCAGGGCACAGTTTGGGGAGGTGAGGGAGCGAAGCAGGGGAGGGATGCCACAGAATCCCCCCCCCCCCGGAAACTGTTCTCTGTCACGTGACCAGTTGTACCTCCTGGGGTTCTCCAGGGTCTGCCGGGCAATCCTTGCTTGGTTCTTACCTTTATGGTCGCACATGATACCCCGTCAAGACCTGAGAGTTCGGTCTGGCCCTGAATCTCTAGGTGGGAGCGGAAGACTAGATGGACTCTGGTCTGATCCAGCAGGCTCTTTCCTATGTTCTTATGTGGCATCTGGGGCCTCTCTGACTGTTCTCAGCCTGCTTACTTTCGCATTCCCATTTTTTGCTTCTGCTGCTTTGGCTGGCCTCTTGCTTTGAAAAGACCTTCCCATGGGATCTTCTCAGAGAGCAGTTATCTGGTCTGGAGGTGGGGAGGGGGTGCACAGCTGTACCTGCTTGCCAGAAACTGTTGCTAGCTAATTGCTCTGGGGGGGGGAGGGGGAAGGGTTGCTGTAACATCTGCTAGGACCTTTCCACCTGAGTTCAGACTGGACAGCAATCCTTCTTCTCTCCAGATTCTCCATCACTTGAAGAGATTTAATTCACACTTGAGTCTGCTTTTTTTGAGAGGTCTGGAGGGCATGACCAACCCCTCCCCCTCCCACCTTATATTGTCCAGCCGGCCAATCAAGATCTGCCTCTCAAGGCTTGCTCTCAGAGTTCTTGCCTTTGGTGGCGAAGTGAGTGGCAACCAGACAGGGTTTTTTCAGGGATGGCCCCTTGCTTGTGGAAGGCCCTTCCCCTTGAGACTCTCCTGGAACCTGTTTTATTGCACTTTTGTGCAATATATTCCTGTTCTCCCAGAAGCATTTAATCATTGTGAACTGTTTTTGGGAGTCTGATTCTCACCTGATGATCGTTATATCAACATTGCTTTAGGCTGCATAGTGTTTGATTCTGTTTTTTTAAAATGCCCTGGCTTGTTTTTATAGCTTGTTTTTATTACTGATAATTCGTATGTGGGTTTTTTATTTCATTGCAGTGTTTTACTTTGTGAGCTCCCTTGAGGAGTTCTCTGGAGAGGCAGCGGATGCACTTTCTAACAAATGAACAAACTATCCTGCTCTCAGTCTTTTTCTGCCATCAAATTCAGCCACAGCTTCTCTTCTTAAAAGGCAACTTTACGTTGACTTCTAAACCCAAACAATGTAAGAACCTTTCTCACTTCTTCAGAGAGGCCATTCCAAAGGACCAGTGCTATAGGGAAGAACAAACAAACCGCCTTGAGCATGTAGCTGTTTTGACAACTTCAAGAGAGGGCACAGTCAGCAGGGAGGCCTTTGAGGATCTGAGATGGCTTGCTGGTTCACACCAGGAGAGACAGTCCTTCAAGGAAGCAGCCCCCTGGTCCAGTAGGGCTTTCAAGGTGATCACCAGCACCTTGAGTTACACCTAGAAGCAAACAGCCAGCCAATTAAGCTCATCCAAATCCTAATTAACAGATAAACTTCCATTTACAATCTCAGTAGAAGCTTCAGAGTTATCCACTCCATTGCTTAGGGCATGCCTAAAGGAAAGCCAAATAAACTAGGCACGCTTTAGGGCTATGTGAGTTCACATTCCTAATTCATGACGGATGCTCTTGACAATCCCACCTCCTTTTTAAATCCAGTCTCTTCCCAGTTCTGCAAAGGTCCAGTGAAGAAAGCGTTAAAATCAGCCTCCACTGCGACACTCGGAATAAAAGGGTTTTGTAGACGCGAGAAGCTGAGACAATATTAAATGTGGATGTGATATGAATCCCATTCATCACGGAGGCGAGTGGGGGAGATGGGCCCGGAAGCCCTGCTGTGCCTCTGGATTGTGCAGCATTTAATGCGCCCATCTAATCCTCTCCCCCTGCCCGTTTCCTCCTCAATCTTCCCCTCCCAGGCATATTCCTTGCCTTAAAAGCACCACCAGAATTAACAGTGTCATTCAGAACCACATTATTACCAAGGGTTATTAAGCTGCATCACTGGCTAGGGGGCACGAGGAAATGTGGGGATTCATCTGCATTGCAATAGAGACTCTCCTGGTTTTGAACCTAATGTTGTCAGGGCCAGAGGTTCAGGCCAGGAACTTCATGGTCAGATGCTGAGTTGTATTGCCCCCAGAGATGGGAAGAGATGGGGCAATAACCACTGCTGTGATTGGCCATCTGTAGGAAGCCTCTGGATTGGCTAAGCCTAGTAGTTTGGTCCTTTGCCTTTGCCTGATTCAGGACTCCCTGATTGGTGCACTCAAGGCTGCGCCTCCTGACTGCAACCAGATTCTTCACACTCCAGGACTAGAGTTGAAGACAGACTTTTCCTCCATACCACTACCTTCCCTGAGAAAAATTCAAGCCAAAATCCTAGATAGCATTGCCTGCCCCTCCTTTGAAATCACACACACACACACCCAAACATGGATCCACATAAACACTCGATGCATATGAAAGAGCAGATTATTCTTTATCTGATGAACAATTAGCTGTATGGGGGAAAAAGCAAGTAGCGACCGTATTACCAAGAATACACAAGGCGCATAACTTTTCTGGAGATGTACAATGAATTACTTTAATTTGCAAAGAAAACTATTTTAGCAGAGGTTGAGGGAGAGATGCATCTTCATTTCCACTCTTATTTGTGAATTAGCCTCCTTTGTCAACATCCCAGAGCAGAGAACGGCCCCCAACTCCACACTGCAATCAGCTCCTCCCCTTCCTCACATGCTCAGCATAAGGAATGAACTTCACAAGTGCAGCTGTGAGGACATGATCCTTTTCCCGGACTCAAGAATTCTGCTGGTTGTTAAAATAAGGTCGCCTTCATTAGGTGAGGGGCAAAGAGATAATCACTTCCCAGACTCCTTTGCAGCCAAGATTCTGTCTCCAAGAGTGGTGTTTGATTAGAAAAGAACTGCCCTCTGATCACTGCTGAAATTGTGTCTTTGGTGGTCCATTATTGGCTACAGTATATGCAGTGGTGGGATTCAAATAAGTTAACGAAAGGACTCAGTGGTGGATTACAACCAGTTCTCTGAACTTGACAAAAAATCAGCTACCGGTTCTACCAAACTGGTGCGAATAGGCCGAATCCCACCACTGAGTATATATATGATGCATGTCAGTCCACTTTTTTAATGGTGCATATGAGTCATGATTGACACCTCCCCCCTTGACTCAAATACGCTGCTTGTTCACGTATCCACTGCAAGGGCCAGGAGGCTTTGAGGAATTGCCCCTCCAAATCTCTCACAGAAACAACACCCTCCCCCTTTCCCCTAGCCACAAAATGTTGCTCAGGCAGCTAAAAACAGATCTTTCACAGGGCCTGTTATTTTTTTTTTGCAATTACAAATACCGCCTTCTGCAGCCATTTCCCACTAAGAGACTGGAGGGTTTGTCATTTTCTTAGCTCCTCGTTCTATTCAGAAGGAACCCATCATCCTCGTTCCATTCAGAAGGAACCCGCATCCCATCATCTTTCTTATGTTCTTATCTCTGGCAAGATAGACGAGATATGTGATCGTAGGAAGGAACAGCGCTCCACAAGGGTGTTGAGGCTGGTAGCCTTTACACTCTGCTTTTCTCTTGCAGCCTAGGTTTTGCAAGACTTATTTTACATCCCTGTGGCCTTGCCAAAAACAGCAGGGAGGGGGAAGAAGAGGTGTAAATAACCAAAGGAAGGTGGAAGAGCATCACGTCTGACGTTCAGAATGTTGTAAGAATGCCTCCATTCCTCCTCTCGTGAAGTATGACTTTGAAATAGTTTCTTTTTAAAACTCCAGAACAACAAGGGGGGAAAATGAACAAATGAGTCAATTTGTCCCGCCTTCTGGTGGCAAAAGGGCCCTTGGGGGAAGGAATTTGAATATATAAACAGAGCAAAGGAACCTGGAAGGCACACAGCAGCCTTTCATGTCTGCCAGCCCTGGTCCCTGTGGTTAGCAGGCAGTAACCCACCCCCCGGAGTGTCTGATTGCTTAAGTATCTCTTTGCAAAATGTTTATCTCTTTTGCATGAATGTTTCATCAGATGGCATAGTGGCTCTCTCCTGGGAAACAGACCGCTCTGCAAAGACAAACCTCCCACCCCCTTTTATTTGGAAAGATTCATCAACAGAGAAACAGCCATTTATAGCTGGTGATGGAGAGCACGGCCTTTCTGACATCCAGACTCTCCCGATATTGCAAGGCTTCATGAATTTGGCCATCAGCTAAGAAAGCGGGAATATGCCAGGTGATGATGCTGATGCTCTCTGACGACGCAGGGAGACTAACGTTCGCACTTTGGATTCGATCTGAGCCCAAATGAATTTGCTTTCCTCAATTGTTCCACTGCAAATGTTTATGTCATAGCTGCAAATATCCTGCAAATGCTCTGCTGCTTGTTCAGCCATCACTGGATGGGGATATTTGATTTCCGCCTTTGACGCGTGCAGTGAGGATTTTATAAAATGATATAAAATCTTGATCCTCTTTGATCTGAGATCGCAAATGCCTTAACAGTCCAGGTGCTCGGGAGCAGCAGCAGCAGAAGGCCATTGCTTTCACATCCTGCCTGTGAGCTCTCAATGGCACCTGGTGGGCCACTGCGAGTAGCAGAGAGCTGGACTAGATGGACTCTGGTCTGATCCAGCTGGCTTGTTCTTATGTTCTTATGATATGTCTGATGTCAAGAGTTGCCAAGTCTGGGTTGGTGGGTTCCTGCTTCTTGCTCGCCTCACTAGGGCCACCATTAGTTGGTTGCGACTTGATGGCAGGCACAAGGTCTTTCTGGTCTCCTGGAGTGCTCCCTGCCCTTTCATTCCTCCTCAATCATGGCCCTCCTAAAAGTCTTATCCCAAAGCACAAGCAGCACTTTAGGCCATTAGGTTGCCTTCATCCAGTCAATGCCTGGTCCTTGCATAGAGATGGCCAGTGAGGAAATAGCCCTGGCGGACCAGAGACAGAGGCTCATTCCGCACATGCAGAATAATGCACTTTCAAACTGCTTTCAGTCCTCTTTGAAGCAGTGCGGAATAGCAAAATCCACTTGCAAACAGTTGTGAAAGTGGTTTGAAAACGCATTATTTTGCGTGTGCGGAAGGGGCCAGAATCAGCTTTGGCCCAAGGCACAAAAGCCAAGCTAACCTCTGTCCAGTAAAGCTCTGGAGGAGGCTTTTGTCCTGAACACACGAGTTCCCTGCTTGGTTTTTAGATTTTCTCAAGATGCAGTTTGAGGAGGAATCAGTGGACACAGGAAGATGCCTTGGACTGACTCAGACCCTTTGTCCATCAAAGCCAACATTGCCTGCTCAGACTGGCTCCTTTTCACACCATCTATTGGCTGCTCCATCAAATTGGAGGGGCTGGGGATTGAACCCGGGACCTTTTGCATTCCAAGCAAGTGCCCAACCGCACTGAGCTACAGCCCTCCTATTCTTAGGGATACACTAAGATTCTCTTTCCTTCTTTTTGAGAGCCAGCATGGTGATGTGGTTAAGAGCAGGTGGATTATAATCTGGAGAACCAGATGTGTTTCTGCACTCCTGCATTCCTGCGGGGTGACCTTGGGCTAGTCACAGTTCTTTGGAACTCTCTCAGCCCCACCTACCTCTCAAGGTGTCTGTTGTGGGGAGAGGAAGGGGGAAGGGGTTTGTAAGCCGCCTTGAGTCTCCTTACAGTTGAGAAAAGCGGGGTATAAAAACTGACTACTCTTCTTCCACTGCTGCTACTACCAATGGCAACTTCATCCGAGATCTTTCACGTAGAAAATGTTGATAGAGAGAATTTTCTCTCTCTTTCTCACAATACTAGAACCAAGGGGCATTCATTGAAAATGCTGGGGGGAAGAATTAGGACTAATAAAAGGAAACACTTCTTCACGCAACGTGTGATTGGTGTTTGGAATCTGCTGCCACAGGAGGTGGTGATGGCCACTCACCTGGATAGCTTTAAAAGGGGCTTGGACAGATTTATGGAGGAGAAGTCGATCTATGGCTACCAATCTTGATCCTCTTTGATCTGAGATTGCAAAGGCCTTAACAGACCAGGTGATTGGGAGCAACAGCCGCAGAAGGCCATTGCTTTCACATCCTGCAGGTGAGCTCCCAAAGGCACCTGGTGGGCCACTGCGAGTAGCAGAGAGCTGGACTAGATGGACTCTGGTCTGATCCAGCTGGCTTGTTCTTATGTTCTTATGTGCCCCTCACTCTTAGCTTTCCTAGGGTGTTTTGCACAGGTTCTCCACCAGCCAGGTAAGCCCAGCCGGTTTCTTCCACTCCTTGCTTTGCAGAGAGAAAAGTCAGCCTTGACAGGTGTCAGCGGAGAGGTCAGAATCAGTGTTCGCTGGTCTTCCGCAGGGGGCAGAGAGGCCATGAAGATGCAGGAATCCTGTCACTTTAAAAGCCATCCCACGAAGAGAGTAAAAAAGAAGGAAAAAACCCCCAAGCAGCAATGAAGCTGTGATCTCCACCCTTGACTCTGACATGTGCACTCCCTCCAGCTCCCGGGCCTGCCTGCCCCCTGTTTATCCCAGGGCCTTACGGCTTACAGCAAAAGCCATTACCACAGGATTAGAGTTCAGTTTGATTCTCATCAAAGGCTCTGGTCATTGCGTATTTGCTTAACACCGGACCTTTCAAGCCCCATCAAATTTAACAAGCCCTGACAGATTTGGGATTAAACACAAAATGCCAGACAAATCCACACTTTCATTGGGAGGCCCAGCAAATGCAGCAGGATAGGCCGGGGTTTTTGAAAAAGCAGAAAGCCAGAACAAAAAGCTAAAATTAGCTCCCTCCTGCACTTGGGAGGGGGGCTGTCACCTCTGAGCCAAGTGCCCATCTTACCATGTGAAGCTCTAAAGCACACAGTTTCAACGACCCCCAAATGTTCAGTCTTGTAGGACATATGTCCATCTTTTCCCATCTGATCCCCTAACCGCTCGGTGGAGGGAGGCTTACATGTACTGGCACTTGACAGCACATTAAGTGGCGCTTCGTGTAGGGGCAGGAATCCAGGAAGCTCAGAGCTGGTCCAACTTCTCAGGCAGGGTCAGTCTGGTACTGGACTAGTGGGAAGTCATCCTAGTGATGCTTTTTAGCATTAAAAATCCTAAGCGAGCAGGGTTGAACCAAATCCCATGCACTTGAAGGAAGGACGGAAGCCAAGAAAGAGGAGACATCAAGTCCCGGCTAATTTGGGTAGGCTGTTTAATTGGACAAATTGCCAGAATTATGACTGATGAAGAGTGGGTGGGGGCAGGGTTGGGGCTTCCACTGCAGCAGCTTCTTTTAAATACACCGACATTAAAAGGCTCAGTCCCTTAAACAATAAAACATTTTAGATTCAAAAGAAATACTGAAAGATAAAAACTTATCTCAAGGCCCCTTCTGCACATGCAAAATAATACGTTTTCAAACCACTTTCACAACTGTTTGCAAATGGATTTTGCCATTCTGCACAGCTTCAAAGAGCACTGAAAGCAAATTGAAAGTGCATTATTCTGCATGTGCGGAATGAGCCTTAGAAATGTGGAGGAACTCAGCAAGGAAGGGGCTGCAGCTTCTCGTCAGCTGAAGGGCAGGCCAGCCCGCATCCAAGGCAGAGGACAGATTTATTTTCATTCCAACCAGCCGGTTAAGAGACTTCTCACAAGTCCTGCTGTTTCTCTGCAGAAGTTTTTAATGCTTTGTTTTTAATAGTTCGTTCTTTTTAAAATAGTTTTTATGCTGTTCTATGGCTGCTCTGAACAGGAGCACAGAGTCACTAAGGGGATGGATGCATCTTTGTTATTGATAATTATTTAAAGAATTGAAAGTAAATACATGTGTACTAATAAAATGAAGTTCAGTTTAGATGAGATGGAAGTTAATATAACTCGCTGATTCACTGGGGCAAAGGGGTTTTAACCCAATTGTCCTGCATATGAATGCACTTCTCATGCAAGGTCAGATGTGTATTGGGTTACTAACCTCCAAATGGGACCCAGAGATCTCCTGAAATTACAACGGATCTGCAGGAAACAGAGATCACTTCTCATGAAGAATAATGGCAGATTTATGGCACTATTTCCCACTGATGACCTCGAAGTCCTGACCTTTCCAGGCTGTGCCCCCATTCCTCCAGGAATTTCCCACCTGGAGTTGGCAACCCTTGTTGCTGTTAGTATGTGTGTAATGTCTGGAGCCTCTTTGAATTACTGAATCTCTCCATTCATGTCTTCTTTCTTGCCATGCCAGCAATGGAGATAACAGTGGCATCTCTGGGCCTCTCTGCATAGGGAGGGATGATCCGATGGCTCTATCTTCCCCTAGAGTCTAGACCAGTGGTGGTGAACCTTTGGCACTCCAGATGTTATGGACTACAATTCCCATCAGCCCCTGCCAGCATGGCCAATTGGCCATGCTGGCAGGGGCTGATGGGAATTGTAGTCCATAACATCTGGAGTGCCAAAGGTTCACCACCACTGGTCTAGACCTTGGAATATGGTCTTTCACTTTCCTCCTCTTTTCCCACTTTTTACTTTAAGTAGTCGGGGGCAGAGGAGGGAGTGAACAACAGAGGTAATAAAGCTACGGGTATTGGAGGGGGGGGGGTGGCTTTGCAAAAGCCGGGGGTTCCATGTTCATTCCCATAAAGGCTTCTGATTGATGGAATCCAAAGTCTGTCATTGAATGAATCATAGACGTGACAAAAGCGTAGCTTGGGGTATTTCTGGAACCAGCTTTTGGCACGAATACTCAAATATCATTCATTGCACAAGTATGTTTTACCAATTTTCAGTTCTGTACCAGCTTCACTCTTCTTCGTGGTGAGTTCCTACATGTAGAGTTTCAGGGTTCATGGCCAGGCATGGTTTGTGGGATTTGGAAGCAAAAGGTGCTCCAGTCGGGTTGCTAACTGAGGTGTGCCAATGAAGTCATGATGCTCTCACATCAAAAGGTTTTCAGGAGGTACCAACTCATTTCTAGGCACGATTCCAGTTGTTGGTTGATTTCTAAATGCTTGTGACAACAGAGAGTGGAAGGGCTGCTTTCTCTCTTAGGAACTGGCCCCAAATTAAGGCCTTCGGAACTCCCTCCCAAAGGATATTCACCTGGCGCAGGTGCCAAGCAAAGCCTGTCCTATTCATGGGAACTTCATTGACTAAACCATGGCCCCTTCCGCACACGCAAAATAATGCGTTTTCAAACCACTTTCACAACTGTTTGCAAGTGGATTTTGCCATTCTGCACAGCTTCAAAGAGCATTGAAAGTAGTTTGAAAGTGCATTATTCTGCATGTGCGGAATGAGCCCACATTTATTTAAAGGTTGTATTTTAAAAGTGTGGACTGCTTTTATTTTATTTTTACCGGTATGTTTACAGGGGCTGCCAGCCTCCCGGAGGATCCTCTGCACCTTCGCGTATAGCCATATTTGCAATATCGGGATGCAATTTTTAGGGAAGCTGCTCCAGCCATAGAGGGAGGAATGAGATCTTGAATTAAAGCACGGGCTGCATCGATTTGCGGAGCGGCTGAGCTCTGTTTCAAGCCCACGGGCGGCTGAAGTTCAGTTGCTCGGCTGAAATCCATCACAGTCAATATCATCTTTTAAACTTGGAGTTTCTGCGATACTGAAGGGTCTTGAACTTGATTATTTTCTGAATCTATTTTGGCGGCTGCTGTGTTCCCGTAATAAGGAAGGAGCCACATTCCCAATTCTGATGAAAAGAATATATTAAAGGCGGCTCAGCTCCTAACAATGCAGGGCAGCTTTTGTTTATTAAATTTTAAGTTTCTGTGCTAAAGGGAAATTGTCCCTTCTGGGGTCCTGGAAAAGTCACCCTTGTGGGGGCGACGCAACTGCGTTTAAAATGCAGTGAATTAATTGGTGGGAAGCCCGGCTGCTCAACACGGGCCCTTGCTGGATGGCTATGATTTCTGGCAATAAAGGAAGGGTTGCCAACCTCCAGACACGACCTGGGGATCTCCTAGAATTACTGAGCATCTACAGTTCCCCTGGAGAGAAATGGCTGGTGTGGAGGGTAGGACCCTGTGGCAATATACCCATTGAAGTCCCTCCCCCCCCCCCAAGTCAACTGTTTTGGGCGGATGACCTCTCTGGCAGGAACATTTATTTATTAAAGTGAATATTATCTCTTAATTTTCTCTAAAATGTCCCAGGTGGCTCCATATTGAATCATGCCTTATCCTTACTGCCCCTCCCACATCCCAGGAAAATGAAACGTACCAGAATAATGGTTTGATGAGAAGGATTCTGACCCCTCCCAAATGATTTTCTTTGGAGGTTACAGATTGATGGTATTCAGGCCAGATCTTGACTGGCAACATCTCAGTTGCAAATCCTTAGGAGCAGCAGTGGCGTAGGAGGTTAAGAGCTCGTGTATCTAATCTGGAGGAACTGGGTTTGATTCTCAGCTCTGCCACCTGAGCTGTGGAGGCTTATCTGGGGAATTCAGATTAGCCTGTACACTCCCACACATGCCAGCTGGGTGACCTTGGGCTAGTCACAGCTTCTCGGAGCTCTCTCAGCCCCACCTACCTCACAGGGTATTTGTTGTGAGGGGGGAAGGGCAAGGAGATTGTCAGCCCCTTTGAGTCTCCTGCAGGAGAGAAAGGGGGGATATAAATCCAAACTCCTCCTCCTCCTCCTCCTCCTTAGTGCAGAGTGTGGGCAGATAGAGTCAGACTAGGTCGGTGGCGAACCTTTGGCACTCCAGATGTTATGGACTACCATTCCCATCAGCCCCTGCCAGCATGGTCAATTGGCCATGCTGGAAGGGGCTGATGGGAATTGTAGTCCATAACATCTGGAGTGCCAAAGGTTTGCTATCATGGGACTAGGACAAAAGCCGCTTACGGCAGCAATTTAGCCTTCTAGCAGGAAGGCTGGTGATGGAATCTTCCTCCCTGAAAGGGTTAAAATGGCCAGGCTAGGGAGCTTTCTCCACCTATTGGGGGCTGCTTGCTTCACTGTTGCTGGCGTGCTGGACCTAGAATCCCACTATCTAATTTGTTTACTGAGTCAGGCTAGCATTTATAAAAATATATTAAAGGGTATAAATAATTAAAAGGGGCACCAATTGCTCTTGTGAGGGGGCAATGAGATTCTGCTCCAACGAAATTCAATTTCTGCATAGACAAAGCAGTTAAACTTTTTTTAAAGTGGCCGGTTCTTTGACAAAAACATAACGCACACATGGAGAGCTCCCGCATTTGAATGCAGAGATAACTTATGATTTATAGGTGAAATTATTTCTCACCAGGAAATCAGCTTGAATCCTGCCAAGAAGTCACAGCTTGATGGAACACCACAGGAAGGAGGCAACCCAAACAGAGCTGAGCTGCCCAATTGCCACTCCCCCAACCTGCCTGTTTAGGGCTTGCTCTGGTGGCTGACCCACTTATTCATAGGGCTGCCAACTCAGGTGGGGAGATTCCTGGAGCTTTGGGAAGGTAGCCTTTGGGGAGGGACAACAGTGGAGCATAATGCCTTACAGCTCACCCTCAAAAGCTGACATTTTCTCCAGTCCACGGAAGTGATCTCTGTAACAGGGACATCTGTCTGAACTCCAGGAGATCTTCAGGCCTCACTTGCAGGCCGGCTCACCTGAGCAGCTGAAAATCCAGCAAGTCCAATGCTCAGTACCTCAGTTTAACAGTAGGTTTTCATAACCCACTTTTCTCTACCTTAAGGAGTCTCAAAGTGGCTTGCAATCACAATCCCTTCCTCTCCTCACAGCAGGCACCTTGCGAGGCAGGTGGGGCTGAAAGAGTTTGGAAAAAACTGCGACTGGCCCAACGACACCCAGCAGGCTTCATGTGTAGCTTGAACCAAACCAGGTTCTCCAGTCTACCACTCTAAACCGCTACACCATGCTGGCTCTCACAAGGAAAGAGAGTTTTCCCGTCTGGTAGTCTTACTACACACTAAATTTTTGCATGGATTCAGAGTTCATGCCTAGTGTCTCATATTCTGGATGAATTTATTTATTTGTTTGTTTGTTTATTGGTTTTGTATACCGCCCTACCCCCGAAGGGCTCTGGGCGGTGCACAACTTAATTTCCTCTTACAGCATATACAAACAAAACCCCATTAAAATTAAAACACAGCGGTAAAATTAACAAAGATGGCATCACGCAACAAACCCCAATTAAAACCCTCCCAAAGAGGGGGGAAGCAGAATGAAAAAGTGGGTCCCGTAGATGGCAAAGGGAACTCCAAGCCGGAGGAATAAAAGGGGCACTTCAATCAGCGGCTGGACACTCCAAAAGCCTGGTGGAACAACTCAGTCTTACAGGCCCTGCGGAACTCACTCAAATCCTGCAGGGCCCGGACAGCTGGAGGGAGAGTGTTCCACCAGGCAGGGGCCAGGGCCGTAAAGGTCCTGGCCCAAGTGGAGGCCAGCCACATCATAGAGGGGCCAGGGACCACCAGTAAATTGGCCTCTGCCAAATGCAGAGGCCGAGTAGGGACATATGGGGTAATGTGGTCCCGAAGGTACGAGGGTCCCAGGCCGCGTAAAGCCTTAAAGGTCAATGCAAGATGTCAATATCAATGCAAGATGTGAGGTCACCAGGTTACTTAAATCCATCCTTCCTTCCTTCCTTCCTTCCTTCCTTCCTTCCTTCCTTCCTTCCTTCCTTCCTTCCTTCCTTCCTTCCTTCCTTCCTTCCTTCCTTCCTTCCTTCCTTCCTTCCTTCCCTCCCTCCCGCCCGCCCGCCCGCCCGCCCACCCGCCTGCCAGCCACCAAGAAGCCCCAGTAGGCCACATGCACTGATGTCAGCCAAAAGGCTGAAGCGCAGACTGGCTTGCCAGCATACCACTGGCAAAGGCCAGGAGGGAACCAACTGATGTCAGCTCTTCTCCCAGTCCTGCCACCGGCCTGCCCCTGCTACACCTGCAGTGGGGGGCTGGCACGGCATCCAGCACCACATTCCAGTGGTGGGGAGGCACACACTGATGGGATCGCCCCTCCGCCAGGGTAAATGCCCCAGGCTGCTCCCTGAAGAGGATTCATCCTCCCTTGGATGTGACTCTTGGTCTTTAAAAAAAATGGAAAAACTGGCCCATCTTTTTGTTCACATAGCACAGAAAAATTGAGCATTTCAGGGGAAAACAGGGGGGGGGGGGTTGATTCCCTATGCTGCATGCCATTTTCTGAGTTTTCCCCACAGATGTTTCCTCTGCTGGCATCACAGCTGGGTTCCATTTCAGCGACTGAAGAACACCAATGAACTGAGTGTTTCCTGCCTCTGTCATTCCCCCCCCCTTTTATTTGTGGTGAGGGATCTTCGAAACTACGAAGACTTGATATCATATCAAGTCTTTATAGCTTTGAAGATACCTCACCAAACATTTTAAAATGGAAAGAAACAAGATGCTGCCATAGTTGGCCGGCAAAACTGAGTTTGTTCGTGTCCTTCAATTGCTGAAACGGCACCCAGCCGCGATGCCGGCAGAGGAAACGTCTGTGGGAAAGACTCGGGAAATGGCAGGAGGCACGGAGAATCAGACTGAAGTGGCAGGGTGGTGGGTGCAAGCAGCAGAAACAAAAGTGAGAGCTCTTTACAGTTGGGCAGGAAAAATAAAATGTTTCCTGCTGTCCTCACAGCAAGCAGGAAATGTTTGAAAACAGCTTCAGGAAAAAAAAGTCCCTAGTTTAGCATTTTCAAAGTAAAACTTTTTGAGGAAAAATAAAACATTTTCCAAATCTTTTGATCAAAAAGCTGTGCAGAAATCCTGAAGGAAACATTTTATTTTCCAGTCTCACGATGTTTTATTTGTGTTGTGCAGAAGGGGCCGAGGATGCCAGCCTCTAAGCTGAACTGCAGCAGACTCCTATAAAGAGGAAGAGGCAATTGACACACAGTGTGCATTAAGTGCATCTGCTCTTCCTACTATGCTACGCAGCCTGCCCCCATGGAAAGTGCTTGGCAACCTGGAGGCGCAGCTCTCCCCAGAGCCCCACCTGCTCTGGGGCACACACACACACATTTCACACTCCACCCCCAGTACAAGCCTGAGAGTTTTTGGCCCTTTTAAAAGGAAGAGGATTTTTTAAAAAAACAGGTCTGCGATACTTTATGCGTGCATCTGGTATGCGAGAATAACCATCCCTCCTAGCTAAGGCCACCTGCTGTCTTTCTCAATTTTAAGTATTTCTAAGTAGCAATCAAAATCAGTTTAATTTGTTCTTTATCTCAGAAAAACCATTATTGTGAAAGAAAAATGTGACCATTATGTTACATCAGGGAAAAATACAAGCCCCTTATTTCCAGCCCTCTATATTCTATCAGATCACAGAGTCGTCATTACGCCCGTTTGTATTTAATGTTGCTCAGCCGAAGAGAGCTCTCTTTAATCACCGGGCTCATGAACAAGGACCCCCTTCCTCTTTCCTCCTTCCGTAGCAAACGCTCCCCTCTTTCCAAGGTTGGGTGAGCACCGGTCTGTCTGTCTGTCTGTCTGTCTGCCTGCCTGCCTGCCTGCCTGCCTGCCTGCCTGTCTGTCTGTCTGTCTTCTCTCTGAGACAAATCTGTAAATGTCAATGTTGTGATTGTGTCTGAGGTATCCAGGAGACAGCCTTGGGGATGCGAAGAAAGAAGAAACATTTCCTTGTGTCTGCATCAGTGGCTGCAGTGAGAGGATAACATTTATTGGGTATTGGCCAGGGGAAGGGTGGGGAACCGCACCAGACAGTCACACCACCCACTGACTCCCCAAAGGAGATTTTAAAAATATATGAACGCCTGTGCAAATATTGGCTAATAATCAATCCCACTGTTCAGAGCTGGCTTTGGCGGAGCACGGAGGTTAGTGTAAAAACATTCTCTTTGATAACCTTTAATAAGCTCGGCAAATGAGGAGTCGATAGCCCAACGATTGTTTCTGGGCCTGTGACCAATCGCACAGCCTGCGGGGCTGCAGCGGCTTCAGAGACGGTTTCCTCCGAACATGAAAGAGTCTGCCAGGGATGGGAGCCTTGAGGCTGCCCCAAGGAGCATGTTTCTGGGAGGCAATTAATGGGCCGGCTGGTGTTCTCCCTCCTAGAAAGGCGCCACTAATTAATAGAGCCAGTATCTAGTAGGAAGCCATTTATCTGGCGACTGTAGCTCTGCTTGCTTGCAGACACCCCCTCCCTCTGATTATTTGGGGATTCAAATGATAGGCAGACTGTTAGAACGACTGTAGACCTCGAGGCCTGCAGCTCCCGCCTGAAAGTGAAAGCACACACCAAGTGCTCTTTCTGCCCAGGATTCTAACAGAGAAGTGGAGGGTGGGGGCACCCAGAAGCCCTTTCCAAGGGAGGTGGGACTGGGCCTTGAGGGGATATAACACTATAGCCGTGGTGGCGAACCTTTGGCACTCCAGATGTTATGGACTACAATTCCCATCAGCCCCTGCCAGCATGGCCAATGAGTTTGGCTGGGAAAGTTATCTCCACATTCAGTGAAATTATGGGGGGTGGCTTTGCCGAAGGTCTTGTGTACAACTTGGATAATGGTGCTGCAATGTACTCATCACTGTTGCTTGGGGGAACTGCCGGGCCACAGCCACACAGCCCAGAAAACTTACAACAGCCAGTTGATTCTGGCCCTGAAAACCTTCAACAACACACAGAAAAAACTGAGCTCAGTGAACTGAGGGGTTGATTTAGTGTAGGGCTGCTTTCTTAGAGAATCTGAAGGAGTGGGGGGCCATTGGAAATCCCTATCGAACGCTGGATATTATGATTATGTCTCCACCAAAAATTTCTCCACCTGTTCTGGTCCCCTGGCAGGCAAATCAAATTGACCTGCCAGTGGTTGTTCCTATCCCTTTCTCTTTCCTTTGCTGATCTTTGCACACATGTGGGGTGCATGTGTAACCCCTCTGTTCAGAATGGGTTGACCCAGAAAGGGGTGGAGACTCAAAGTAGCAGAAGGCTGCAAAAACTGGTGAAGTTGGAGGAAGCAAGGCTACCAGGCTGGGACCTTGATTTAATTCTTTATAAGCTCTTAACACCTTGTTCAAGGTAACTGCAAAGTTGTTGGGAACTAGTGGGAGGGGAGTTGTTTATTTTTGCTATATTTGTAAATGTTAGAATTTATTGTTTCAGGGCTTGCTATGTATGTAATTGATGGGAGTTCGTTTGGGGACCTTCATCATCTTGGATCCCATTCACCAAGCCTCTGAAGTCTTCATAAGCCAACCACCAGCAGGAAGAATTGGACTTGGCATTTATCAGTAGATTGTCAAGATAAGGACTTGAAATGCAACCTAAAAGGACTGTAAATTGTTAATGTTAAATGTTAATGTTAAAAGTGTTATTTGTTAAGGAAGTAAACCATTTTGTTTTGAAGTTTGGTTCTTTGCAACTCCTTCCAGGTTCTGCCCCACAGAACCCACAGTTAGAGGTTACACAAGAACAAGATGTGGGGCCAAACAAGGCATGTGCAGAAGCCCTTTGATGTACATGGGGCTGCCCTTTCTTCCCCCACTCGCTTAAGGTACACAGAAAGGAAGGAGGAAGATCCCAGGGAGGGGGGTTTGGAGAGAGCCTCCAAAGAACTCCTTGGACAGGAGCGAAAGCACAAAGTCGTGTGCGCATCATGGAGGGGGGGGGGGCTAAAAACTTGCCCAGCAGCCCTCACTTTCGCCAGGCAGCTCCAGCGGCCAGCAGCTGCTGGCCTGATAAGAGCCGGGTTGCTAAGTGACAGCAGGCCCTGAAAAGCATGTCTTGAAAAGCGTGTTCTGCATTTGTGCAAGTATCTCCCCAGAACACAATCGCTGGGAGCGCTGCACCACGACTCCTCCCGCACCTCTTTTGTGCTTCCCTGTGGGGATTATGGGTGATTAATTCTGCCTCCGTTTCCATGGATCACGCAGGGGCCGCGGAAGCTCAGCTGTCCCCAGCCGTGAGCCGAGCTGCCAGTCGGTGGCAGCCAGGAGAGACTGCGCTTCCGGCGGCTGCAGGATCCAGATGGTGCCCAGAAAGGACGGCCATGAGGGCCGGCCCTCCAAAGGGCGAAAAAGCACGCAGGAAGTTGTTTACAGTGGCCATAGGGTTGCCAATTCCAGGTTAGGAAATTCCTGGAGATTTGTAGATGGAGCCTTGTGGAGACATGGACCTCATGGGGTACAGGGCCATCGAGCCCACCCTCCAAAGCATCCGTTTTCTCCAGGGGAGCTGATCTCTGGAGTCAAGCTGCAATTCTAGGAGATCCCTCCCACCCCCCATCCCCGGCAGTTGACTGGTGGCAAGCAAGTCTTGACCGTCTGCCCAGTAGAGAGCTATGGCTCAGTGGCAGAGCATTTGCTTGCAACACAGGAGAGCTCAGGTTCAGTCCCCACCACCTCTACTTAATAGGTGAGGCCGAGGGAAGACCTCCAACTGAGACCTCATCATCACCAAAAAAAGGCTGTGACTTGATAGCACTCTCAGGCTTTGCCCTGATTCTCTCTGACTTCTCTGATGCTGCAAGTCCAGTGACAAAGAAGGGGACATGGAACAGGGACTGTCACTGGTTGCTGTGGGTTTTCCAGGTGGTGTGGCCGTGGTCTGGTGGATCTTGTTCCTAACGTTTCACCTGCATCTGGCATCTTCAGAGGTGTCTCACAGAGAGAAGTGTGCAGCGGTGGGATTCAGGGGGTTCCGAAGGTTCTGTAGAACCTGTTGTTAAAATTTTCTTTTTCACTTTTTAAATACTTACAATATTTTTAAAGTATTAATATTTTAATACTTAAAATAAAAAGTGATATTAAAATATTTTAAATACTTTTTAACAGTCATTATTTGAATCCCACCACCATCGGAACCTGTTGTTAAAATATTTGAATCCCACCACTGGAAATGTGTCACACACTATGTCCAGGGACTGTCACCTTCCAGTTGTCAATCTTGGCAAGCTTTGGGGGGGGGGGGGGGCTGCTTAAACAAGCCTTGCAGATCCTCTGACCCAAAGGAGTGTGGAAGGTGGGTGTTGGGAGGGGCAGCAAGATGATGGTCTGTCCCAGCACACCTCTGCTCCTGCGGCATTTTCATGATGATTATTTACAGCATTCCTATCCTGCCTTTTTACCTTTACATGGGTTAACAATTTAAAACATAAAATTATGTTGTGATACCATTAAAACGGACACACACACACACACCAACACATATCATTAAAGCAATTTTAGAAAAGTTTAAAAACAGAGTTTTTAAAGCCTTTTAAATACATTTAAAAACAGAGTTCAAAGACATACACAACATCTGGAACGGTGGGTGGCAAACAACTATTTGTACTTTTTATCAATCCCTTGACTCCTGTTGCAACCCCCCCCCCCCAAAAAAAAACCTCCAGGTAACCTTTCAAAGAAGGCTACTGTCTCAAGTTCTCCATGGACACTCCAGGTAATGCTTAATATTTAAAACAGACAAAAGAGAGAGAGAGAGAGAGAGAGAGAGACGCAATCAACTCAAACTGCATCACTAATCGGGTAGCCTTTATTTTCCTAGTCTCTTCTTTCTTTCCAACAGAAGGGAAGGAGAGACTGAGCTAGACCAAAAGATAAGAGGGTGGCAGATAATGAGGTCCGACTCCGAAGCGATGGCAGGATAGCAGCCAGCAGTCAATGCAGAAGGGGAGGTGACTGGAGCAGCTGACCTTTGGAAAATGTGGGGAGAAAAAGTCTTTGGGGGGAAGCGGAGATGTTTAATTCAGCACTCTGCTTTCAAATACCAGCACAATCACTGGGGAAATGCCTGATATTTTTATAACATTTTCCCCATTCCCATCAGCACCTTTCATCCTGAAGGCTCTCGAGGGGCACAGTCCAATTTTCTTCTCAAGTGTCTGCTGGTGCTCGTCTAAGCAAGAGGGATCCAGGTGCCAGGCTCCCCTGAAGAACTCAGAGCAAGAAAACTTCCCAACTGCTGTGGTTAGCTTCGGAGGCCCTGTTTCAACTGTGGCCGCCTCCTTAAAGCATGTGGCAACCCGGAAGCAGGGCTTTCTTGGTCATGGCACCAAAGCTCTGGAACTCCCTCCCTGGGGAGAATCAGAAGATCCTCTGAAGATGCCAGCCACAGATGCAGGCAAAACGTCAGGAGAGAATTCTGATAGAACACGGCCATACAGCCCGGAAACCACACAGCACCCAAGAATCAGAAGAATTTTATTCTGTTGCAACCTTCCAGATAAAGATTTGTTTGCCCTGTGTTTAAATTAATGGGGAGGGAGGTAATTATAATTTTAATGTGTATTTTAGCTTAGTTTTAATAGTTTTAGTGATGTTTTTGGCCCCTTCCGCACACGCAAAATAATGCATTTTCAAACCACTTTCACAACTGTTTGCAAGTGGATTTTGCCATTCCGCACAGCTTCAAAGAGCATTGAAAGCAGTTTGAAAGTGCATTATTCTGCATGTGCGGAATGAGCCAAAATTTGTTTGGTTGTAAGGTTTTTAAGATGTGGGGGTTTTTTTACTCTGTATGTTTTTAATCTGTTAACCTCCTTGGTGGTCTTGATATGGGCAGAAAAATAGGGTATAGCACTTGTTAATAAGTTAATGAATAGCAAACCAGAAAGAGAGTCCAAAATTTGAAGAAGAGAAGAGTTTGGATTTATACTCTGCCTTTTTCTCCTGTAAGGAGTCTCAGGCGGATTCTGTATGGATCAAAAACAGTGGTGTGAAAACAGTATGAAAACAGTATAAACCCTTTTACACTGTTTTCACACCCTTTTCACGCCGCTGTTTTTGGCCCATGCGGAATCTGCCTCAGAGTGGCTTAAAAACTCCTTCCCTTTCTCTGTGAGTTTGAAAGATGGAGGGAAACAAATCCAGTTCAACAGATAAGAGTTTGGCACTCAGGTAGAGGAGTCAAATTGGTTCTCCAGGTTAGAGTCCACCACTCTTAACCACTATACCATGCTGACTCTCAGGGACTTGGAAGTGACGTACAGATTGTGTATCCCAATCCCCTGCTCAGACAGAATCCCACAGACAAAGCATTCCCGAGAAGGGGCTGTCCGTACACGCCTTCATCATTTCCATAAAGGCCGAGCTCACCACTCCCTCAGTCATCAGTTCAATCTCCAAATCCGTCTCACCAGCTGGGAGTTTCTCTTAGCATCCAACTGGCATTAAGTCAGTTATATTTAGCCTTGCCCCTGGAGCAGCAGAGAACCACTCCGTACCCCCTTCCACACGGCAGCCCTTCCAGCACAGGGCAGTCAGGCCCACCTCTGTCATAGACCGGCCCTCAAGAACCAACAGACAATCCAGACACAGTTATTCAGTGAGTGCAGTTTAATGAACACACAAGGCCAGGAACAGTGACTTGCAAACTGGAACACAACATTGTTGCCACAAGCTAGCTCAGCTGCAACCTCTCTTTTATAGCCAGGTTCCCATTCCCTGGAGCAATAACCTCTTGCAGCTGGGTCACTTTAGTCTGACTCCTGTAAGGACTTAGCATCCAAGTCAGCTTGCATTTGAGGGCAGGCTCTATGGCAGTGGGTTGTTGCGTTTTTTTTTATTGCCATAGACAGGCCCTCAGGAACCAACAGACAGTCTGGACACAATTCTTAGCAGGCTCAGCCATTTAACGGACATACAGAACATGGAACCAAGACAAGACTAGAAGCTGAAACAGTGACCTGCACACTGAACCACAATGTTGCTGCCACAAGCTAGCTCAGCTGCAACCTCTCTTTTATAGCCAGCCTCCCATTCCCTTGTGCAGTAACCTCCCGCAGCTGGGTTACTCTAGTCTGACTCCTGCAAAGACTTTGCATCTACTCCAGCTCTCCCCAAGGCTGCTAACCTGCTACTGCATCTCCTCTGCTGTAACCTAGCATGCAGCCTCCTCCTGCATTGCTCCTGGGGCTCTGGAGACAAGGGGGGGTGGTCCCCTCTGGCTTAGTATCAAGAGGCTGAACAGCCTCACAGCTAGACCCTGGCTGGGGAATCTCAGAACTTGGACCTGGCTGTAGATCCCAGCCTGAATGCTCTGCCTGAGCCTCTGGAGCTGGTCCTGCAGGAACTTCTGACTGCTCAGGCTCTGCATTTACAGGGGGAGGGGCTGGATCCAAAACTGTCCCCTCCTCTCTTCCTCCCAGGGGTACCCAGCCAGGCCAGGTTAGCCATAACAACCACCTAGTCTTCTCTCCTAGTAGACAAAAGCACCCATCTTCTTCGAACCTTTCTCATGGGACCTGCTTTCCAGACTCTCACGTCTTTCCCTTATGAACCTGTTCCAACCTGACAACATCTTTTATAGTGCTCAGGCCTGGATGCAGAACTGCAGGGGAGGTCTTTGTAATGTTGGAAGAAGGCAGACTCACTGCTGAGAATTTTCACATGAGGATGTTTCTAGAAAGGCAGCCAGCCAGACCCATAGGAAGGGGCTGTGGATGGTGGCTTCCAAGCCCTTCTGGCCTCCGTCCAAAACCCGCCTGCCAGAGGAACATCAGTTGCTGTGGACTACGCAGCATTTTCCATTGCAGATCTAGAGATCCACTGGGCGGCATTGTCTGAAGTCCAGGAACTAAGATGAAGATTGGGCCAGAGATATCCATTGGAGAAACTGCAGCCTGCCTTCCTCCGGCTCTCCTTTGAAGTGCATCTTTCTCCGTGCCAGTTATCTGATTCTCGTTTCCATAAATAAAAATTAAACAGGTCCCTAATGAACGCCATGCATATTAATTGCCTCCAGGTGAAGGTTAGCCGGAGATGTGATTGTAGCCAATCCACGTTTGATTGAGCTGACTTTAAAAAAAAGAAAAAACAGCCACGAGAGGGAAAAAATCACACAAAAGCCTTCTTTTTTTAAAAAAAACAGAATTAAAGTAATTTATGCCTTTGACCTCTGCGAATGTCTCCGTTTCCCTGTCTTTTTTCAAGATGCCGTTATCTGAGAAATGTGATTCTAAAAGACAAAAGGCCAAACAACTGCATTTTGCAAACAGAAACATCCCTCCTCCTGTCCTTCCCTGGTGCTCTCTGGCCACTGGCGGCACATCTGGCACGGCCTTCTGCGGAAGACAGGTCCGGCAAACGCCTAATCAGTGCTCCCTAGGATAGTGAGAGACTCGTTAAAAGTCCCTCCTCCAGAGTCCAGGGTGAGGATTCGAAGCTGTTGCCAAACATGGGCTTGTCTCGGAGTCCAGAGTGCCTGAAATATGACACAGGAGCCGTCATTTTTAACAAACTCAAGGAGCATCTATTTTTAACTGGCTGCCAGATCACAGCTGGGAACGCAGGATGCTGGGGATGTAGAGTGAGTGGATGTGGGGAGAATCACAGCAGGGGACTCCCAATCTAATCCAGGGCCAGCTTCTCATTTGACAGTGGATGAGACACACCACACACACACACACACACACACACACCCCATAATGGAACAGAGTAGAGCACAATGACTGACAAGACAGACTCCAGTTAGACCAGGAGGAAAAGCAGGCCTGATCCTCGGGCAAAGGGGAGAACTGAGAGGAGGACATCAGAGAGCCACGGAAATTCCTTTGCATGGTCTTTCCTTAGGATGATGGACTCGCTCACGCCTATGCCCCACCTGCCTCATAAAAAGTCTCTTTGGGGTGGGGAAGAAGGGGAGGAGTTTTAAGCTGCTTTGAGACTCCTTTCAATAGAGAAAAGCGAGATATAAATCCAAACTCTTCTGTTCTTCTTCTGGTAGAAGGCCAGCTTTGACAGCACAGCTCGACGCAACACGGAGACACCCAATATGTTTCCAGTAACAGGGAATACGGGCACACATTCGCTGTTCCTCTCCCTCTAAAGTCTAGCTGGGGGAAAACACTCCCCACACCAGCAGACTATTGTGTATTTGTATGGGATGCCCTGTTCATGTTCCCATCCCTTTCCAACTTTTTTCACAGCTGTTGCTTGAACGTGTACCCTAGGGTAGACCCACACACACACATACATACCACGAGCAGCGTTAACTCCCACCCATAATCCTTGGGTTGGCTTCACACCCTTGCTTTCCACATAAGAATTGTGCAAATTGGAATTTTCCTTCCCCACAAGTCTGAGCTCTTTAAATCTGAGCATGAAAAAGGTTACATTTCAACTTCCCTCCAGTGCCGGGCAGGTGGGGGTGAGGGAAAGGACAGGCCAGAAGTGGGGAAAGGTCAAGAAATGGCTAATAAACCACTAACAAAAGCTGCGCGGGGAGCAGCCGGCTAAGCCCTGCAGTGTCCGCCCCAGCAGGCCTTCGGCTCGGCTCCTTTCCGAAAGGGATGGTTGCCATGGCAACACAGGTAGCGTTTTACAGTTGGTGGGTGGTCATTCTGTGCCCTTGTCCTGCCTGGCAGTAATTAACTGTTGAAACAATTGAATCCTTTCCATCCCCTGATGCATCCTGCCGGCCCTGCCTGTCCAAGCCGCCCATTCGGCCATATCGCCCCTCTCCTTCTGTTGCGCCGTGTGTCCACCGAGCACCTGAACGCAAGTAGAATGCAATGTTAAAGTCCTGCACGTGTCCCTGACTCTCTTTTGAAGTGTGTGTCTAGTGTCAACCGTCCACAAGACAGCAAATTCTTCTTCCCTGTCCTGGTAGTGATAGCAACCAGTTCCTCTGGAGGGCCAACAACTGGGCATACAGGCTGAGGCCTTCCCCCTGATATTGCCTCTTGGCCCATGTATTCAGAGGTTGACTTCCTCTACATCTGGAGGTTCCTTTTAGCCACCATGGCCAGTCACCACAGATGGCATGCTCCTCTATAAATCTGCCTAGCCTCCTTCTAAAGCCATCTATGCCCGTGGCCGTCACTGCATCCTCTGGCAGCGATTTCCACATTTTAATCACTCTCTGTGTACAGCAATATTTCCCTTTGGGTCTCCTGAATCAACTGCCCATCAGCTTTATTGGATGCCCTCGAGTTCCAGTATTTGGGGAGAATGGAAAAGTTCTCTTTGTGCTTCATGTTATAAACCTCTATCATGCCTCCCCTTTAGTGGTCTCTGTGCTAAACTACAAAGTCCTAGACTCCTCAGCCTTTCCTGATATCCCAACCACCTAATCATCTTGATTGCCAAAGGCTTACGGGGGGGGGGGGGCATTGATTTCTACCAGTTCTCTCCTCCACTGCAGCTGACAGCAGCCCTCTGAAATTTTGTTTCTCTGGCAGTGCATGTGCATGCATGAAATCAGTGCATGCGTCAAATCAGGAGAAACTGTGGCCACCTTTGAACTGCACTTTGGTCTTTGGAATACTTTTGGGTCCAAGCCACTGAGTAGTAGCAATCCAGGGAAATTAGATTTGATGGGATCTGGACCCTCCATCACTAGAATTTGGGTTTGGAAAATTGTGAAGGTGACACCTTTGTTCACACAACCAGATTGCATAGATTCCCATGTCCAGTTTGAGATGCATCCAGTTCCAGCACAGCTCCAAGAATTTCCTCTGAGAAATATGTCACATGGTACAAGGACATGGCCCTCTTGCCCTTTTGGAGTATCACCTCCTTGCTTTTGAAAAACACAGAGAAAAATGACCAAAGCCGGGTGGAAGCAGGCTTCAAAATCAGAAGAGAGGGGATGCAATAATTTTGCCTCTGTCTCAAACACCAAATCCTCTTTGCGGAAGATTGTGCGGGAGTTATTCTTCATCAAGAAGAAGAAGAAGAAGAGTTTGGATTTATATCCCCCCTTTCTCTCCTGCAGGAGACTCAAAGGGGCTTACAATCTACTTGCCCTTCACCCCTCACAACAAACACCCTGTGAGGTAGGTGGGGCTGAGAGGGAGGGATATGTTTGCAGATGCCTTATCTGAACATCCTGACCCATGTTTCAATAACCTGGAGGCTAGATCACTGTAACATGCTCTAGATGGGGCTGTCCTTGAAGACAATCCTTAACATTCAGCTGGTGCAAAATGTGGCAATTCATTAGTTGACAGGGTCTAGCCTCCTATGCTGAGGTCCCTGCACTAGCTGCCTGTTTCATTTCTAGGTGCAATTCTAGTTGCTAGAACTGACCACGTACTTGAAGGATCACCTCTAATTCCATGTTCCTGTGTTCCCTGATTTTCCCAGCAAAGTCCGTTGTCTGTACCCTCTTTGTCGAGGGCATATTCTGCAATGGGCCAGGCTTGGGAGAGGGGGCAAGGTTAGTGGCTGCCCCATATTTGTGGAACAGCTTCTTGGAAAGCAGGAAGCTTCCTAGCTTGCTGGAGAAACTGTAAAATGGAATTATTCCAGAGGGCTTTGAAAACAGTCCAAATATGGGCAACACGGACAGTCTTTCCAGCTGAACGTAAGCTGGTTTTACATTGTTGAGTTTAATGTAGGTATAATAACATGTTTTACCTTTATTGTTCAAATTTTTAACGTTTTTAACTGGTTGTAGACAGTATTGCTGTATTTTATTTTATTGTTGTTACCTGCCCTGGATCCTGAGTAGGTTAGAAGACAGGCATATAAATGAATGAGAATAACAGAATCACCAGTAGCCACAAATTGTCTTGACAAAGGAAATATCACTGAAGTCAGCACACCAGGAGCAAAATTCCATTCAAAGGCTCTGCATCCACCAACTTAATCCTAAATGTGGGCAGCCCTACAAAAACCCACTGTGCCAAATGCACACAGAAATTCTCACATAGATTCTTTTTAATGTTTCATAGAAATTCTCATAGAACTTCTTTTTAATGTTTCAGTAGACATGCTTTTTAATGTTTCAGTGTCAGAGAAATAAGAACTCCATATTCTCATATTATTTTAATATTTTGTGCCAGATCATCATTGTTAATCATATCTAAACTTGTATCCCAAAAAAGCCAAATTATAATCATGAACATTTCTTGGTCACTTAACTGTTGCTCCTTCCCTAAGCCAGAAAAATTATGCTTAGCCAGAAATTACACTTAGGGGAGAAAGATGAAGTTTCCTTAGCTTTGTAGTGACAAGACTCATGCCACAGTATTATGGCAGGTGAACGCATGAAGTCGTTACGGACGACGCAATGAAGAGACGAGACACAGCGATATCAGGATCTGGTGGAGAGAAGCCAGTGGCGATCTAGCGTGATCCATGGATCTGGCTAATCTGCTGAGCTGGGGTCCCTGGCACCTTTTATTAAGGGTTTGGGAAGGCAGGAGAGCGGGAGATGGTTGCACAATTCATGACTCATTGGGGGCTGCGTACGTGCGGGAAGAAACGTTCCTGTCTGGGTCGAATCCACATTCGGGGGTCTTGTGACCCTTTGTCTGGGGCATCTTGTGACCCATGAGTCAGAGGGGTCTCATGATGGGTGTGCTTGTGAGCCCAGGAGGGGACAGATGCCGCAGGCATTCCTGTGCACTTTCTGAGGCTCTACTGGGTCCGCTGACGCACCCCTACATGTGCAGAGGCCAGATGAGGCTTAGATAAAACCAAGCATCAGGGAGGGACCATACTCAGTGGTAGAGCATCTGCCTGGCATGCAGAAGATCCCAGGTTCAATCCCTGACATCTACAGTTGAAGGGAGCTGGTTGGAGGTGACCTGAAAGATCTCTGTCTGAGACCCTGGAAGGATGCTGCCAGTCTGTGTAGACAATATTGTCTTTCCAGTCAGGCTGTCCCTGAAGTCCTGAGTGCAGTTCTGGAGGCCTCACTTCAAAAAGGATGCGGGGAGAAGCAGAAGCAGAAGCAGAAGCAGAAGCAGAAGCAGAAGCAGAAGCAGAAGCAGAAGCAGAAGCAGAAGCAGAAGCAGAAGCAGAAGCAGAAGAAGAAGAAGAAGAAGAAGAAGAAGAAGAAGAAGAAGAAGAAGAAGAAGAAGAAGAAGAAGAAGAAGAAGAAGAAGAAGAAGAAGAAGAAGAAGAAGAATCCCCCCACCCCCCCCCCCCCCCACCCCCCCCCCCCCCCACCCCCCCCCCCCCCCACCCCCCCCCCCCCCCACCCCCCCCCCCCCCCACCCCCCCCCCCCCCCACCCCCCCCCCCCCCCACCCCCCCCCCCCCCCACCCCCCCCCCCCCCCACCCCCCCCCCCCCCCACCCCCCCCCCCCCCCACCCCCCCCCCCCCCCACCCCCCCCCCCCCCCACCCCCCCCCCCCCCCACCCCCCCCCCCCCCCACCCCCCCCCCCCCCCACCCCCCCCCCCCCCCACCCCCCCCCCCCCCCACCCCCCCCCCCCCCCACCCCCCCCCCCCCCCACCCCCCCCCCCCCCCACCCCCCCCCCCCCCCACCCCCCCCCCCCCCCACCCCCCCCCCCCCCCACCCCCCCCCATGTTCCTTGAGTGCCAGGAACTCATTGCAGCGAGGGCACACCCACGACTTCTGCCCTAGTGGCAGATAGCCCTGTTGCTTACTTGGTTTGAAAGTCGTAACTTTAACTTGAAGCTCTGAAGTTTTAGCATCCAGATTTATCTGAAATGAAGAAGCTCAATTCGTAGAGTGTTGGGGCTGAGGGTCAGCATTCTAGCCCATCAGCCTCAATATAGAGCTTCAAGTTAAAGTTGTGACTTTGAAACCACATAGGCAACAGAGTGAATAAAGAGAATGATACAACTGCTTGTCATGCTTTAAACCAGTTAAATGGTGGAGATGTTGCAGTAGTCCACATGAGGTAATCAGCTATCCCCAACAGACCACTATCTAGTTTCAAGAGATACAAACTTTCCTAGGAATATTTGGGTTGTCTTCTGGCCAGACACAATGTTCCCTAAAATCTCCCTTTCTTTAATAACCGTTGTAAAATGCATTGGCACGGTCACCCCAAATGGACAGGGCTGACTGCACACAAACACTGATCCATTACGCAAAATGATCCCTGAGTTGTTTACTCTAAAACTCTACCTTGACCAGGAAACACTCTCTGTCCCACCCACCTGCCCAGGAGAGGGTGGGAGAGTGAACCTCAGTTTCCAACTGGAAATGAAGCCAATGGGATATACAGTTCTACATTTCAAGCAATCCATACAAGGTTTACCATGGCAGTGTGGCTTACTCTTAAGCTGTTCTGACCCATTCACACTGGTGGATTGGGGAGAAAGGGTGGCCCCTGCTGGATATCACCGATACAAGTTATTTAGATTGTTAATGGACGTATCTACTGTTTTCATTCCTTTTTGTGCCTTTATCAGATCAGAATTCAGATACTATTACTGGCATATAGAAATAAATTAAAATTTGCCAAACAGTAAATTCATTAAATTTTAAAAGGGGGATTAATAGCTGAACAGCTCAGCCATTTTGTTCCAGTTTTTGACAAACCTTGTTTTTTTTAATTACCAGTGAGATAAATTTGGCAACAGAGCTGGTCAAAACTAGGTTCTTATCGGAGAAGAGTAAGGAAAGTTGCTTCTTTTTACTCTGGGCTGTTTTAACTTGTATGAGTGGGGTGATTTCTCGGTTGTTCCTGAATCCTTGTTGACTCTCGAATTAGATCTGTGCTTATTCTAACCCTTTGCACTTGGAATAAGGTTTCTTGAACTCTCTGCACATGCCTTGGAGATCCTTCAGCACAGCCACTCCAGGGAAGGAATGAGGGCACTCTCTGGTCGAATCCCCACTTCTGTCTTAGCCAGGTTTCAGAACACAAACTAACCAGGTTTGAGGGACGACCTCCCCAGTCGAATCCCCACTACCGTCTTAGCCAGGTTTCAGAACACAAATGACCTCCAACCTGGTTAGTTTGTGTTCTGAAACCTGGCTAAGACGGTAGTGGGGATTCAACCGGGGAGGTCATCCCTCAAACCTGGTTAGTTTGTGTTCTGAAACCTGGCTAAGACGGTAGTGGGAATTCGACCTTTGTCCATCACAAACTGGTCATTTTGTGCTTCAAATGCCTTAGCAGACAGGCCGCTGTCCAGAGTCCTGAATGGGATTGAACTCCTGCTTGATTAAATAGTTCCACAGCTGGTGTCAGTAACGCCACCAGTCTCCTAGTCTTTGGGGGTTCCCAGCTCCCCTTACCCTACACCTGACTCTCCTTTAGGTCACCACATATTTGATTAGAAATTTTACTCCTGGTTTGCTCTGTGCCTTCTCATTCTTGGGCTATATGTTACATCCACTGAAGGGCAGCATCTGGTACCTAGCAGGGCTTAGATCACCCCTCCCCACTGGAATGCTTGATATCCAGGACAGGAGTCATGGTGGGTGTGCTGAATGATCCCAGAAGCGTCTTTCCCCATGACCCTGTCAGTGGGCCTGATGAACATAAAGCCCCAGAGATGTAAGTATAAAATTAGCTCCAGCCTGTACAGTAATGTGCGCAATTGCCACCCATCTCTGGAAAATGTCACTAATATATTGTCACTTATGCGGGCATGACAGCCTCTTTCCTGGTATCATCTGTCTGGGATGAAAATAGAAAATTTACCAAGGTAGCTGGATGTTGAGAGCTGACAGGAACTGTCCAACCGTCACCTTTCAGGATGTGTTGAATTAAGCAAACCCTGGGTCCAAACACCCACACGGTCTTGCCCTGGGAGTCGTCAGTGCAATTACTTGTTCATCATTTGTACAAATAACTGAGTTCTCCAGTGAAGTAAGAACTTGTCGAGGCCATTAGCCTGTTGTGGAAGAGCCATGAAGACAGACAAGTTAGACAAGAAGAAGACCTGCTCTGCTTGCAGTGCCCTCTGGGAACTTCTGTGCCTCTTGCCTGGAATGCGTGTGCATTGGCCCGCAACTTTAGAGAAATTGTAAATAATTTTACATGCATAAGTGCTGTCAAGTTGCAACTGACTTATGGTGACCCCACAAGGGGCTTTCAAGGCATGTGAGAAGCAAAAGTGGTATGCTACTGCCTTCCTCTGCAGAGTCTTCCTTAGTGGTCTCCCATCCAAGTAATCAACCCTGGTTAGCTTTAACACTTGATGAGATCAGGACATTCTGTACTGCCTTCCCACAAATAATTCTAGGGATGGGCAAAACATACTGTTTAAATTTCCCCAAGTCCAACTAGTAGATTTACCTGGGAAGTCCACTGGTCATTCCCCAGATTTCTCAGGAGTGCCTGTAGAGTTATAATTTATGCAGATGAACACATGAAGCTGTCTTACACTGAATCAGAACTGTGGTCCAGAGTAGAATCATAGAGGTGGAAGGGGCCATACAGGCCATCTAGTCCTGCTCAATGCAAAATTGGCCTAGAGCATCTGTGGCTGACAGCCCTTCAAATATTTAATGTCCACACTGAAACTCCTCTTCTCCAGACAAAACATTCCCACATTCCTCAGCCTTTCCTCACAGGACTTGGTCTCCAGGCCCATGATCACCCTCCTCGCTCTCCTCTGCACCCTCCCATTGAGAGCCGGTGTGATGTAGTGGTTAAGATTCTTCTTCTTCTTCTTCTTCTTCTTCTTCTTCTTCTTCTTCTTCTTCTTCTTCTTCTTCTTCTTCTTCTTCTTCTTCTTCTTCTTCTTCTTCTTCTTCTTCTTCTTCTTCTTCTTCTTCTTCTTCTTCTTCTTCTTCTTCTTCTTCTTCTTCTTCTTCTTCTTCTTCTTCTTCTTCTTCTTCTTCTTCTTCTTCTTCGGGGGGCTATAGGCTGCTGCTTAGTGTGGACCTGTTAGATCCAGCAAAGAAACTCTGGAGTTCACCTGCCTGTTACTCTGATGCAATAAATCAGTTTGAGTGACCCCGAGTCTGATTACCCGGAGGTGCAATATCTAGTCCCCCTTCATTTCAGTGGGCTTAAACTGGAGTCACTTTGCTCAGAACTGTACTGCATATGGGGAGTGGGATAAGAGCCCCCCCCCCCTCTTCTGAATCAGCAGCAGCCACAGATTGAGGAGCAGGAATCAGAGAGTAGCAACGAAGGGACTTTTGCCCGAGGAAGGAAAGGGAGCAGAGGGCTCTCAGTGGGGAAGAAATGGTGTTACTGGACTTGTGCGAAATGATCGGGAATTGAGGGTGGATGGAGGGTGGGGGGCACATTTGTGGACGATGCCAAATTATTCAGGATGGCAGTTAAAAGTGCTGCCAAGTCGCAGCCTTGGCAGCTGCGACTTGGCAGCTGAGGCTGATGACAATGCCTCGTGAAGTTCTCAAGAGCAGAGACGTTCCGGGGTGCTTTGCACGGCCCACCTCTCTCTTTAGGGCGCCCCAGACAGAGGCTCCGCCAAGCAGGCTGCTTTGCTTCTTCCCTGCTGTTTGCGTTCTCCTTTCTGATCCTCCAGTCATTCCGTCAGGAGGTGAGCATCAGCCTCCTGTAGCAAAAGATTAATTGAGAGGGGATCCGGAGGTTTCTCCGCCAGAACGACGGGCCTTTCAGCGAGCTCTAAGAGGAAGCCTATTAGGCTATTTACATTTTCGAATGAGAACGAGGAAGCCTCAAGGAGATTCTTCCCCCCACGCTGGGTGATTGGGGCTAATCTTGCTTGCAAAGACGGGCGAGGGGAGGCTTCCTTGGAGGTAGGGTGGGAGACAAATATAAAAAGAGCAGGTTTGCCACCCCCATGACAGAGGGACGTGCAGCCGGCTGCAAAAAGGAAGGAGCTGTCCTTCAACAGGGAGACGCCATGTTGGGCTACAGAAACAAGAAGCCACCCCAGGGAGGGCTGCCTCATTGTCCTGCACTCCCCTTTAGGCTGAGCTCCTGGCTCTGCCTACAGAAGGCCCCAGGAGACCTCATGACCAAGGAGCTGTCCCCTCCTCCTAAGCAATCTCCTGCCAGTCTGACCGAGGCACTCTGCATGGGGACCCCTTCAAAGTAGGGATGCCAGTCCGTGGGTTCTAGAAACTCCTGGAGTTACAGCTCAGCTGCATCCTACAGAGATCAGGTCCCCTGGAGAAAATGGCAGCTTTGGAGGGTGGCCACTCTGGCCTTGTACCCACTGAAGCCCCTCCCCTGCCCAGGCTCCACCCCCAAATCCCCAAGAGTTCCCCAACCTGCAGCTTCTCCCCGCTTCCTTCTGGTGGTCAGGGGTGGGGGGAACCCTGCAACCTTGGAGAACCACAATCAGAAGAGACAAGACTGAACCTGACAGACCAACAGTCTGACTCAGGATAAGGTGATTTCATGCAATCAAGTCCTGTATAGTTTGTTTGTTTTTTAATCACACCAGGAAAGAAACCTTTTGTTAGGATCTGCAGAGCCATCTTGTTCGGATAAGGTTTGCTTTTCTTCCTGAATAACTTTGTTTTCTTGATCAGTGTTATTAGCCCGCTTGGACTGTTAATTCTATTCTTTATGGATTTCAAGGACTCAAATGTTTCTTTTTTGTTTCTCATTCCACTAAGAAAAAATCAGCCCCATCCCTTGAGGGATCCTGTGTGCCAGATTTTTGGGTAGTCTCCCTTCTAGACATTTTCTCTCTTTTCCTGGGTTCCTTATTTTTTAAAATAAAACTTAACTTGTAGGCAAAGTGATTTCCCTGCCCCACTCTGGCTTACTTTGCTTGACGGATTTCTGCCTTTCTTCTGAATAAATTTCTTCCCAATCCTGCTGAATTTTCTAGCCAGTCTGGTTTAGAGGAAAACACCAAAAGCACCAGGAAAAGCTTGAGAGAGACCAGACTTGGCTTTTTCCACCCTCGTGCTCCAGATGGGCTTAAAACAAATCTTTTTCTCTGTTTGGTGTATGGTTGAAGGCTTTGACGGCCAAAATCAACTGATTCTTCTGGATTTTCTGTGCTGTGTGGCCACAGTCTGGTAGTATTTGCTCCTAACATTGCTTCCACATATGCCAAGCAGTCCAGAAAACCCGCAAGAACCACTCTTCCCTACTTTCTCTACACACTCCATCTGGGGTTGTTTTTTTTTGGGGGGGGTGCTTATTATTGGAGTTGTAAAACCTTTGTCTGTGCTTCTCCCAGTTTGCTTCGCCCTGCTTGAATTTGCTGGCAGGCAGGAACAATATTTGTCTCTGTCAAAGCTTGAGGGGCAGGCATGCTGGTGGAAAGAGTCAGGCAATCTGGGCCTCGGCCTCTATCCTTCCTTTCATCAATCTGCACAGGCCGACCTGCCAATGAGCACCAGCAAAGCTTTGCCTGACAGGCAGTGGCGTTCCTGCCTAGGGACAGGGGGTACCCTATGTCCCCGGGCGCCCCCCATTTGGTCACGTGGGGGGGCGCCACCATTTCAGGGTCGTTTGTGTGATTTTTAATTTTTTTAGTGTTTTTTACGCTTTGGCCTGCAGGGGGCGCATTTTTAAGGCTAGCAACACCAAATTTTCAGGGTACCATCCAGAGATTGTCCTGATGATACCACCCAGGTTTGGTGATGTTTGGTTCAGGGGAAGCAAAGTTATGGACCCCCAAAGAGGGTGCCCCCATCCCCATTGTTTTCAATGGGAGCTAACAGGAGATGGGGGGCTACCCATTTGAGGAACCATAACTTTGGTCCCCCTGAACCTAACTTCACCCAACCTGGGTGGCATCATAAGAATAGTTACCAGATGATACCCTGAAATTTTTTGGGTGTCACTAGCTTTAAAATACACCTCTTACAGGCACTCCAAAGAGAGTTGCCCAAAGATTCTTTGTTTTGCGAGTGACTTTGCTCCATTTATGGTAGCCAATGGGAATTTCTGGGTGTGTGAGCAGGCTGCACATTTTTGAAGATAGAGGCACCAGACTTTCAAGGTGGCTCAGGAGGCCCACCTCCTGGTAATAGCATCCAGGCATAGAGACCTTGCCTTTGCTTCTGAGGGGTTCAATTTTACTGGGGCCCCAAAGGCTTATTTTTGTTTCCCTGCTCCTTCACATGAAAGCCTGTGGGCTGCAGGGTTCTCTCAGAACTCTCTCAACTCAGTTCCCCACTCCCAGAAGCAAAGCTCACCAAGCTTGGATGCTATTACCCAGAGACCTCTTGGAGCCACCTTGAGAGTCACATAGGGTGCCTCTATCTTCAAAAATGTGCAGCCAGGGTGCTTACACACTCAGAAATTCCCCAGAATCTGCCAAGGCTCTTCAGCAAGTTCTGTGAGGTGGGGAAAAATTACTTTTACGCCATAGACTTCAATGGGAGAAGCTTTCTGTTTATGCCCAGATGGCTCTGTGGTAGAGGTTTTCAATGGGAGGCACTGTGGCAGGGTCTTGCTCTGGAGTGGGGGGCATTTCCTGCAGGGCTGCTGTGTGTGAGTCTCCTGAAAAGGAACCAACCAAATTTGCTAAAATGCTGTGGGCACCAAGTTTGAAGGTGGCAACCTGATGCCCACAGCATTCGGCTATCAGGCAAGAACTTTAGTGCACCCCACCCAGAACAGAGACCACTACCATTTGCCTCCTGTTTAGAAACCTCTGCCACAGCAGCGCCAGCTGGAGCATAACAGAAAGCCCGATTGGAAGTCTATGGTGGGAAAAATAATGTTTCCACCACCATGAGAACTTGCTGAAAAAGCCTGGCAGATTCTGAGGGAATTTCTGAGTGTGTAAGCACACTGACCCTGACACATTTTTTGAGAGATAGAAGACACCAAATTTTCAAAAAGGTGGCTCCAAGAGGCCTTGCTGGGTAATAGCATCCAAGCTAATGAGCTTTAACTTCTGGGTGGGGGGGGGCGAGTTAGGAGACGAGTTCTGAGAGAACTCAGCCACTTGGGCTTCGATGGGCAGGAGCACATGGAAACAAAATAAGCCTTTTGGGGGCCCATAAAATTGAACCCCTCAAGCAGCAAAGACTCTCTTTGCCTGGATGCTATTACCAGGAGGGGCTTCCTGGAGCCACCTTGAGAAAGTCTCTGGTGCCTCTATCTTCAAAAGGATGTGCAGCCTGCCTCAGAAATTCCCCATTGGCTACAGAATAGACAAAGTCACTGCAAAACAAAAGGAATGCTTGGTGCAACTTTCTATGGGGATTTGCTACTGTAAAGGGGATCAATATTTTTAAAACTAGAGTGACACCAAGAAATTTCGAAGTATCATCCTAGTAACTATTCTTATGATGCCACCGCAGGTTTGGTGAGAGTTAAAGGAGTTCAAGCGGGACCAAAGTTATGGTTTACCTCAAATGGGTCAGCCCCCCATCTCCTGTTAGCGTCCCATTGAAAACAATGGGGATGGGGGGCATTCCATTTTGGGCGTCCATAACTTTGCTTCCCCTGAACCAAACATCTCAAAGGCTTTGGATGTTAATATCATCAGGGCAATCTCTGGATGATGCCCTGAAATCATGGTGCTGTTAGCTTTAAAATGCCCCTCCCCTACAGGCCGAAAAAACACCAAAAATACCCCCCCCCAAGCCCAAATACCTTGCATTCCCACATTTGTTCCATATTTGGGCGGGACATGAATTCTGGATACTTTTTTTTGTCCAAAATGTTGCCCAAATGTGCCCAGAATTCCGGCTGAGATCTGGTGATTTGTTCTCATCTAAATCTCCAACCCTCAAAAGTGATGTTGTTTCAGGGTGGGGGAGAATCCACCCAAAACAGCATCACTTTCAATTTAATCTTAACTAGAATTTGGACCCCAGATTCTCCTTTTATAAAGGTGGATTTAAAGAAGAATCTGAGCTCCCTAGTTTAAACACCTCGTGAAAGTGATGCTGTTTGGGGATGTAATTCCACTAAGAGGAGTGTTTTGTGAGGAGATGATGCTGACATTTGTTTGGTAAATGTTTTGCTAGGGGGGTGAAAGTTTTGTGAGAGATTTACATGCTTAATACCCACTTGCACTGGCTTAGGAGTTGTTTCTCGGATGGGCTAACGAAAGCCCACTACCTCATAGGAGATTTGTTGTGATTAGGAAATTAGGAAAAGAGTTGGTGGGGAGAGAGCCATGTATGTTTTGCTGGGAGTGGGAGGTGTTTTGTGAGCTGGTGCAAAAAATAATTGTTTGTTCATGGTGAGGGAGGGTGGCCGCCCATTCGCTGGGGGGGGGGGGGGCGCCAAACTCAGGTTTTGTCCCCGGGCTCCAGTTTGCCTAGGTTCGCCCCTGCTGACAGGTGCGGTGCCAGATAAAAATAGTTCCAGCAAGCTAGTTGAAAAACCCCTTAAAGAATTAGAAACCCTGTAAGATGGTGCAACTGTGGGTGGGAATATCAGCAACCTCTTTCAGTTGGATAATGTCCCAGTCAGGCATACCTTCCAAGTCACTTTTTGCCCCTCCCCAGCTCACGGAGCTGACACAGGCCCTTTCCCCACTCACCTTTTGTTGCGCGCTAACCTTGCCAACTAGTGCGGGGTCCAGTGGCACTCCCCACTACAGGGGCAGCAACAACGCAGCCGCCCCGATTCTGCCCCTCTCGCGCCCCCTCAGCGTGTGTCATTTCAGCTCCTCTTTTGAACAGAGCCTTTTTGATAGTGGGGAAGGCTGGGTGGTTGCCCCAGTTTCTTTTTTCCCACCGCCTGATAAAGTGGACCCTCCCGTCCAATCAGGGCATGGCGGGGCGTTCACGATGCGGCGGGATTTTTTTTAAAATTTTCAACTGGATGAATCCTTGACTATTTGTGGACACAAGATGTTGACAAGATGTGTCCACAACTAGTTGAGGATTTGTCCAGTTGAAAATTAAAAAAAAAATCCCACCACATCACGAACGCCCCGCCATGCCCTGATTGAGCGAATCCAGCATCATCGAAGCGGCGGGAGGCATCCGCAACAGCAGCAGCCAATCAGGACCCACCCTGAGCGGATGGGTAGGGGAGTTCTACTACTGAAACAAGCTCTTCGCGTTGCTGACTGCCAGCGGTCGTTTAGGAAGGGGCGGAAGCTGCGGTGGGGAACATGACCCTGCGCCGAAAAGGTCCCACAGCAGATGAAAGCGGTAAGTCTCCATGTTATTTTTAAAGTGGAGAAACGCCCACAGGAAGAGTTTGTCAAAGCAGCTCCAGAGTATTTGCAGAAGATTAATGTCCTCAAATGTGATTAGGGGTTATAGCAACAACAAGAGTGGACGGGGGCTGCTTGTGTTGGATTTGGATTCTCTTCACTTCCTTTTATGTCCCTTGAACTACAAGGGACAGCAAGGCTCAAATGTTTTATTTAATAAATGCACACTGCTAACTTATGCTGCCATTTAAGGCCTCTGTGGCTGGCCGGCCTAGCAGTGTGTATGCCAAAAGACAAGGACCTCCCTTACCCCTGCAAGGTCTCAGACAGACAATTTTTTCTCACTAGAGATGCCACAGGCTGAGCAGGAGGCCCTCAACATAGACAGTCTGGGTGCCTCACACAGCAGCATCAGAAATCGGGGCGGAGAGCTCATGGGGACATGTGGGGTCACATGTCACTGGGTGCATGCCAGCTGGTCATGTGGGGGTGGAGAATCCCCCCCCCACATCCCTGCCTTCAGCCCTGCCTCGCCAGACTGCTCCACCACTGGCCGCCCTTCGGCAGGCTCCCGCTGGCTAAGGTATGTGGGGCATGAGAAAGGGGGCATGAGGGGAGTGGGTTGTGGTGGCCAGAGCAGGCATTGCCCTGGACGCCAATCCCCCCCCCCACGCCTCTGTCAGAAATCCTCTGCTTTTGGCTCCCTTTCTTTGAGGTACATCTCGCCCTCCTCCAATCAGTACCAGACCTCTCCCTCCAGAGCTGCCTCCTCACTTTCCCACTCACACCCCTGCGCTGCTTCTGCAGTGTAAAAATAGTCTGTTTCTGTTCAGGCATGACTCACAGGCTGACCTTTCCCTTCTCCCCGCCCCAACACAGCCAGGAGCCGAGCTTGACCGAGGCCTCCCTGCGCCTCCCTTTCGAGCCATCAGCGGCACTCCTCATGATCCGAGGGTTTCCAGCCGAAGCGTTTGCAGCCCACTTCCGACAGGCTGTTCAGACCTCACCTGCAATTCCTGCGACAAATCCTTATCGGAACCGCCCGTGGCAAGTCCATGGTGACTTTCTTCAGTCTTATTAGCTCGGCACAGATTAGCTCTCGGCAGCGCTTAGCCCGTTTATACAGATTTCTGATAAATGTTTTGACTGATTTTCCTGACTCTAGAAAGACACACAGAGAAAAAAAAACCCTTTGCTCTTCCAAGGATACGATTACACTGAAAGGTATGAAATATTCATTACCTCTCTCTCTCTCTCTCTCTCTCTCTCTCTCTCTCTCTCTGTGCAGTTCTGCCTCCAAGAAATCTACCTTCGCCACACTCCCAGCGGGGCTGAGCTTAGAAAGTTTGCAAAAAGTACAATTATAAGAAGAACGCCGCCTTACAAAAGGTGCCAGATGTTGTGCTAAAGGCATAGAGTGTTGCGGGGGTTGTTGTCCTGTCCCATAGGCTGCCCCCCACCCCCATGCTTGGCTCTAGTTCAGTGGTGGTGAACCTTTGGCACTCCAGATGTTATGGACTACAATTCCCATCAGCCCCTGCCAGCATGGCCAATTAGCCATGCTGGCAGGGGCTGATGGGAATTGCAGTCCATAACATCTGGAGTGCCAAAGGTTCGCCACCACGACTCTAGTTCATGTGTGTGTGTGTGTGTGTGTGCATGTTCATGTGTGTCCATGGGACAGACAGAACTGTCAGCAGCATGTGGCAGTCTTTGAACAGATGAGTGGACATCTACCTCTGCCCCAAGAAATTAGACCCAAACCCCTGCCTAGTCCACAGGTCAACTACCTGAGGCCCCTCATTCGAGGGCAGGTCCACTGCTAAGAAGCCAGGATGTACCTCTGATCAGGATATCCTGGAGCTGAGTTCTGCCTCAGTAGAAAAGCCTTTACTTGATCACAGGTTCAATCCCTGACATCTCCAGTTAGAAGGACCAGGCAGGAGGTGTTGTGAAAGAACTCTGCCGGAGAACCCGGAGACCTGATGCCAGTCTGAGTAGTAGTAGAAGAAGAACAGTTTGGATTTAACCCCCCCCCCCTTTCTCTCCTGTAGGAGACTCATAGGGGGCTGACAATCTCCTTGCCCTTCCCCACCCCCACCAAACCTCCTGTGAGGTGGGTGAGGCTGAGAGAGCTCCGAAAAGCTGTGACTAGCCCAAGGTCACCCAGCTGGCGTGTGTGGGAGTGCGCAGACTAATCTGAATTCCCCAGATAAGCCTCTACAGCTCAGGCGGCAGAGCGGGGAATCAAACCCGGTTCCTCCAGATTAGAGTGCAGCTGATCTTAACCACTGCGCCACTGCTGCTCCAATACTGACACTACTGATCTTGAAGGAACAATTGGCTGGTTCAGTATGGAGTAGTTTTGTGTATTGCATGTGTGTAGTTCCTGGTCTGGGTGCTCTGCTTCCTTTTGTGGTGAGGGTCTTTAGGTTGAAGAGGATAGAAAGGAGGATGGACCACCCTCTTCAGGCTCTAGTACGTCCCCACCCACCCGCCAGATGGCTCTTCCTGGCCTAGTCATGCTACATGAGACCTGGCTCTTTTGCTTGGACAACCACCTGCTGTAGGTCCTGCTGGTATCCCTTGTGACTAGCCCAAGGTCACCCTTGTGATCTTCTTGCCTTCTCCACACACTGCTCCTTTCTAGCTCAGTCCCTAGAGCAGTGGTGGCGAACCTTTGGCACTCCAGATGTTATGGACTACAATTCCCATCAGCCCCTTCCAGCATGGCCAATTGGCCATGTTGGAAGGGGCTGATCCACTGTATCTAGATGCTAAGAGTCCACCACGGCCCTAGAGCTTCAGTCCCAAGCTCTGGGGACAACCCCCATTCTGATCTTGGACACTGGCTTCATTCCTGCTGGAGCACTCTGGCCTTTCTGGTCCCTGGCCTTGCAGATAACTCAAGCTCAGTTCTCCCTTGCCTTTCTGTGGCTCAGCGCTGAGAACAGGGAAGCCATCCTGTGATGGTGAATGGCAAAATTTCCAGCTAAGGCTTTGAAGAACCCTGCAAAGTCACAGTAGAAGAGGATCTCTTGGAAAGTCACCAAGCCAGCTCCATATTTTCCCCTATGTCCCTACTCGGCCTCTGCGCTCTGTAGAGGCAAACCTGCTGGTGGTCCCCGGCCCCTCAATGATGCGATCGGCCTCTACTGGGGTCAGGGCCTTTACAGCCCTGGCCCCTGCCTGGTGGATCGCCCTCCCTCCAGCCATCAGGGCCCTGCGGGATGTGGACAGTTCTGCAGGGTCTGTGAAATGGAGATGTTTCACTGGGCTTTGTGGGAGGGGGTGCTGGTCACTGATTACCTCCCCCACGACCCCCCACATACCATCATACTGGCTGCTTTGTGCTGTGCCAGCCCCCACCCAAGGTGGGACAGGAGGATTCTTTGGATTGCCATCTGATGCTGAGATTTTGTTTTGTTGGTATTGTATTGATTTATGTGGCTTTAATCTGATTGTGAGTTATTTTTATTGATTTTATCTTTTCTACACCACTCAGAGCCCTTCAAGGGTAGGCAGTTGAATGAATGAACGAACGAACGAACGAACGAACGAACGAATGTATGCATGCATGCATGCATGCATAGCTGGTTAGCTAGCTAGCTTGCTTGCTTGCTTGCTTGCTTGCTTGCTTGCTTGCTTGCTTGCTTGCTTGCTTGCTTGCTTGCTTGCTTGCTTGCTTGCTTGCTTGCTTGCTTGCTTGCTTGCTTGGTCTCTGAATTTTGTCAGAGAGGCGTCTGTGCTACCTCGGAGCTATCCTGGCTGGTTCTGCCAGTCTTGGACCTGCCTGCCTTGTTTGCTGCTTGATAGCTGATTGCTGCCACTCCTGGCTGTTGCTCCAAAGCATAACTCCAAAGCTCCGTAGTCTGGGCTGGAGCAAAGGCTGAGCTAAGAGTTCCCGGCGGCTTCTTGTCCCTGTTCAGCCTCCCAGACACATTTAGGATTCAGGCTTTCCATTCTCTCTCTCCATGACAGGCAAAATTATGCAAATGGAGAAGCACTCTACCCTGACCCCCACAACAATGGATTGCAATCTTCTTGTCCTCCGAAGATATGGGATGAGCATTTGCCGATGTCCCTTTCATGCAGCCATTTAGTCCTGCCAGATTTATCTTCCTGCTATTACGCTCCGGAGTGCTGATTTGTTTGCCTGTCATTTGGACAAATGTTGATGGGCAGAAACAAGGAGATCCCCCTCCCCTCCTTCCCACCCAACCCCAGTCGAAAGCAGCGTCTCTGGATCGTAGGAGGGACAAACCACTGACCTCTACAATAAACACAAGGCATACAGTTTCTGATACAGATTAAATATTTCAGGAAGCATGGCAAATGAATGGATAAAAGCTAACTGAAGGAAAGTCTGAGACCTCTCAGCAGGAGGGAACAAAGGCACGAGAATTGGCCTTTAATGCGTGTGCAATATGGGATTTGTTTGGCTTGGAAAGCAGGTGGCCTCTGACATTCATCCCAGGGTGGCACCAGAAATCCAAGGAACACTGTCAAGAGATGACAAATGCACCACCATGACACCAAAGGTAAAGAAGAGAACTGAGAGAAGAGGAGGACTGGATTCATACCCCACTTTCCTCTATCTTTACAGAGTCTCAAAAGCAGCCTACAAATTCCTTCACTTCCTCTCTTCGTCTGGGAGATCTCTGGGCCCACGCAGGGGTCGACATTGGCCACCATAGTTGAACTGCACCATCTTTTCAAAATCAGCCCTCTTGAGAAAAAAGCTACAGGTTTGCCCTCACAGGTATAAGTGGCTTTAAAGGGGGTTAGAAAGACAACCCCCCTCCCCCCTGCAGATAGCTGGAGAGTGGAGACAGCTTTATTCTGAATTGCATTTGATTAGTCCTTCTGACTCCCAGTCCTTCTGACTCCCAGCAGGAACTAGTCATTTTTATGTATTTTATGGGGTTTTATTATTGCTTACACCCGTGGTGGCGAACCTTTGGCACTCCAGATGTTATGGACTACAATTCCCATCAGCCCCTGCCAGCATGGCCTACTGGCCATACTGGCAGGGGCTGATAGGAATTGTAGTCCATAACAACTGGAATGCCAAAGGTTCGCCACCACTGGCTTACACTGTAAGCCACCTTGAATTCCTATAGGGTAGAAAGGCAGCTATTAAAATGTTTTAACTAAATAAAACAAAGAAATACACAGGAAAGCTCTGCCCGCAGGTCTTCTGGGAGCATCTGGTGACCACGGAGTGAAAGGAGATGCTGAACTAAATGGCCTCTTTAGTTCGTAGGATCCCTGCTGCTTCTGGGGGCCTGAAGCTGCCGCCTGCTGTTTCCCTGAGTTGGTCATAATTCAGGACCACTTCAAGTCTTGCAGTCAAAGCTGGTCTGGGGAGCATTAATGACCATTCTCATTTTCATGGAGAGAACCCACCGGAATAGAATGAATTTACTTCTAGACCCTCCTCTAACAACAAGACCTTCAAACCTCATGGACTGCTGATTGACACCATTTGAGCAAGTTACTTTCCAAGTCAAGGCGGCCCCGGGAGGAAGAGCAGTCGACCTTGGTAATGAAAACGTAAGACGGGTCTGTTGAATAAGTAAAGAATTGAGTGTCCGCAGCGATTCCCCTGGCTGGTTCTTCATTTCCCTCCCTATTATTGTGTAACTGTTTGCTAAGACACCCCAGCGGCTCAGCCAGCTGGAATCTGTACTTGTCAGACGAGTGCTAAGATTTAATTTTTATTTCTCCTACCTGAATTTGTTTAGCTTGGCTTTCTTTTGCTCCGCTGCAAAATCAGCTGTCAGCTGAACTAGATGGCCAAAACCCTGCAGTCTGGAGAGAAGGAGGCATAGATATGTTCCTGTCTGCACCCCACAGTGACACAAACTGAGAACTTATGGATAGGGTAGTAACTGCAAGCCCCAGACAACGACTGATACTCCTGCTGCTGGGTTGGGAGACCTGCAATGGACCCAAGTCCCAGAAAGTAGCCTCCAGGTAGTTAAAAGACTGCAGTCTGTAAGAACAAAGAAGGCAATTTTATTATTTTATGGCTGTGTTTTATGGCTATTGTTTTATGAGAGCCAGCAAGGCATAGTGGTTAAGAGTGACAGACTCTAGTCTGGAGAGCCCGGTTTGATTCCTCATATTTCAACATGAGCTGCGGACTCTGTCTGGAGAACTGGGTTTGATTCCCCACTCCTACACTTGAACAGTGGGTTTCCTCTACCAGCACCAGTTCCCCAGGTATGGCCTGCTGGTTCATCGTATCGGAGGCTGCCAATGGCTCTGAAATAGGGTTACATTCCCTTTATCTATCTGAAGACAGTGTTATGCTCCCCTTTCTGGAGCTGCTCAGCCGCTTTCTGTTCCCAGAAAAGAAAAGCTCCAGACAGGTCTATAATTGACCATGGCCTGGTTATTGGGAGATGCCTTCTTGATTAATGGTCCAGTAACTGCCTGTTTTACTGGCTCTGTTGAGGGGGAAGGAGCCTCCCACAAAAAAGGCCGGCACAGTCAAGGCCCCTACGGGGCATTTTGCAAGTCAAGAAGGACACAGTCCCAGGCTGCAGCCCTGGTGCTCGATCTCCCTAGAACAGGGGTAGGGAACCTGCGGCTCTCCAGATGTTCAGGAACTACAATTCCCATCAGCCCCTTTCAGCATGGCCAATTGGCCATGCTGAAAGGGGCTGATGGGAATTGTAGTTCCTGAACATCTGGAGAGCCGCAGGTTCCCTACCACTGCCCTAGAAAGAACCCTGTCATTACCCAGCAAGGAAACTTGACTGAACTGATCCAAACCACCAGGACATGATGGGGCTTCGGATTTCCATGCCGCACAGATGCTGATTAACTCACTGTCAAAGTCAGAATGGATCTGAGAGACTTTTGTCGGCAAAGAACCATGCAAGAGCATCACAGCTAAATGCCAAATCGCTAACACTCGGGGACTAACTCCGAGGAGTTGTCAACTGCCTAATTAATCTAAATAATTGTACTGGATGCAGTTCAGGCAGCACATTGATGGGGGAGAAGTACAGCCTCTTTGCTGCCACTTTCTCAGTGGGTTCTACAGCACGTTCTATAGCACGTTTGCCTCCAGCCCTTGGTAACACCCCCAACTGGGCTGTGGATCAGGGGCTGGTGTTCTATTTGATGGTGTCAGAAGACCCCTGGAAATGGGGCAGAACTTGTCATTTCAAGCTCCCACTGGATTTGCATTCCTGATAGAGTGGGGCTGTGGAGCATCTTCTTGGTATGCAAAAGGTCCCAGGTTCAGTCCCCAGGATCTCCAGTTAAAAGGACCAGGCAATAGGAGTTGTGAAAGACTGTTCTCTGCCTGGGGAGCTGCTGCCAGTCAGACTAGCGCAGTTCCTGCGGGTGCCACCAGGGTGCCCCTGATGCCTTTATTTATGAGCTTATTTATGGTATGTGTGTGAATGAAGGGGGTGGGGCCAGGTGGGGGTTTTGACTCATGAGGCTTTTAATTGGCTATTAGAGATTTGATTGGTTCTGCAGATTTTTAAAAATGTTGCATTGGCCACAACTGCCATCACTGAACTTCACTGTGTCATTGAAGGTAAGTGATGGCAGTCTTTTTTGAGGATGGCTCTTCTACCTGAGGCAGCAATTTGTGCCCACCACACATTATATGCCCACCACAGTCCCCCTAAGCCAGGGGTGGCCAACCTATGGCGCTCCAGATGTTCATGGACTATAATTCCCATTAACCCCTGCCAGCATGGGCAATTGGCCATGCTGGCAGGGGCTGATGGGAATTGTAGTCCATGAACATCTGGAGCGCCATAGGTTGGCCTCTCCTGCCCTAAGGTATCCAAAGGCTCAAAAGGTCAGGGATCCCTGGTGTAGACCACACTGGCCTTGAGAGACCAATGCTCTGATTCCATGCCAGGCAGGTTCATGTGTGATTTGGTTCCCCAAATCCTCCAGTGCTTCTTGGAATCTTATAGGACTCCTGAGCTGCTGGGGTTGGAATAACCTAATCAATCCACTGTCTTTGCAGTAATGTAACACTGCATGAGAGATGAATACAAGACATTCAGTTGAGATCGCCATGAACTCAAAACTCACCTACAGCTACATTCCATCCTCTGTATGGCTCATTCCGCACATGCAGAATAATGCACTTTCAAACTTCTTTCAGTGCTCTTTGAAGCTGTGCGGAATAGAAAAATCCACTTGCAAACAGTTGTGAAAGTGGTTTGAAAATGCATTATTTTGCGTGTGCGGAAGGGGCCAATGAGACACAAAGAAAGAGGCACGGAAACCTTCCCAAATGGGCCTTGGAGAATCTGAGATTGACAAATCCTCATTGCTAAACTGAGGGGAAAGGCACTGAAAAAAACCACGCTCCAGTTGTCCTAACTGTGCTGGACAAGCAACACCACGAAAAAGGACTGCAATCATAAAAAAAGAGATAAAACACAGAAGTGGAGACAATTGATAAGTGCATTGTCAAAGGCTTTCCACTTGCTTTACTACCATGAGATGCCAGCCACAGATGCGGGCGAAACATCAGGAGAAAATGCTACTAGAACTCAGCCATACAGCCCGGAAACCACACAGCACCCAAATTGATAAGTGCAGGGCCTGGTTGGATTTGGGAGCGAAGAGCAGGGATGAAGCACCTTCAAACTTTTCCAAAGAATGATAGAAAACTTTTACTGTACTGGCAGATGCCTGGAAATCTCCTAGAATTACACCTGCTTCCCAGGTGACAGAGCTTAGTTCTCCTGGAAAAAATGGCTGCTTTGAAGAGTGGATGCCATCGTGGCATTATACCTTGATGAGGCCACTCCCTTCCCCAAACCTTGTTCTTCTAAGGCTTATCCCCCTATTCCCCCCAGCACACACACACACACAAAGCCTCCAGGAATGCAGAACGGGCAGCCCTACATATTGGGGCACTAATGTGGCATCATGTCTCTGGCACAACGTTCCCCATGGGATGAAGGCCAGGAGGTCCCCTTTGTTTGCTTCTGCTGGACCCTCTGCTGGAGGAAAGGCACCCAAGGGAGCAGAAGGTTCCTTTTCCTGTGCCCCCGGGGGAATCCCTGGAGACAGAGAGGCAGAGCCACGATGCCCAACTGGACGGGGAGAAGAGGGCCTGTCAGGCAACCTTTGGGGACCAGTTGCTATGCGCTCAGTTGCTATCTTGAGCCACACCTGCCATGTCCATTTCCTCCTGCTGATGAGAGGAGCCGATCAGCCTTTGCGTCTGGGAACGTGGCCTCCCCGTGGGACTCTGGTGAGTGGAGGGGATGGAGAACTTGTGATCAAATATTCCTTTTGCTGCCAGCTGCTTTCAAGTGCCCCCTTTGCCTGTTTCCTATCCCCCTGAGTCCAATTTGCTCCAATGTCTTGTCAGAATTTCCTGGGCCTCTGAGCTTATGGGGACCGGCAGCGCCATCTGGTCGCATGGGGGGCGGGGGGGAGGGGTCAAACAGAATGGCAGAAGCCTCAGAGCTCATTTTCCAACCGGGGTGGCAGTGGGAAGTAGCCCTTCCTAGATGCTCACATGCCCTAAAGACCCCTTCAGGGCACACTGGAAAGAGATAGATGCTACTGCCAACAATTAGATGCCTTTGGGGCTGGGGATTCGGAAGCCCCACAGATGGGATAAGGGGCGGCAAAGCACAATGCCTCATGCTGCTAAAACATCAGCATATTCTAAGACCATGGTGGCAAACCTTTGGCACTCCAGATGTTATGGCCATGCTGGCAGGGGCTGATGGGAATTGTAGCCATAACATCTGGAGTGCCAAAGGTTCGCCACCACTGTTCTAAGAGCAATCTCTACCTCTGGTTACAGGGGCTAGCCTGCTCCTCAGCTGTGAGGAAAGGCCCTCTACTTCAGGCATGGGGATCTCCTAGAATTCTACCTGATGACTGTCCAGATGTCGGAGCTCCAAAGTACACATTTCGTGGCCAGTGCCCTCCATCCAGGCCCAACTGCCTATTTCTAGCTTGGCCATTCTGTTTTTGCAAACCCTTAAATCTCCTTCCGGTTTGGGACTGGACAAGTCATGCAGGTTGTCTAAGAAACCACCTCAGGTTCTTTCTCACCTTGCAGGTCAGTTGCTTTGCCAGCTGCCTCTGTTCACAGATCCGCCTCTCCTGTGTTTTTGCACCCTGTTAGATGGCAAACAGGCCTGTCTTAAATAATCCCCCTCCACTACCAGCATGCGTTATTTCCCCTGTCTTTCTCATGTCTTCTTCCATAAAAGGCCTCCTAGGCAACCATCCTCAGCCCCCACCCCCCACCCCCACCCCACCATCTCCGGTGCCCCAACGTGGAGCTTGTTTGGGCTAGCTCCCTTTCTCTGGAGTCCGAGGGCTCTGAACTTCCGTGGCAGGAAGAGCCATTGATTTAGATAATAGCACAATCCAGCATTATGCAGCAGTTCCTCATTCGACCTCTCTTTGCTGTTCTCCAGTCATCACAAGAGTTTTTCACAAAGATTGGATGGCTATTTTTTCCCCGGGGTAATTGTTCATCTCGGAAGATGATGCAGTAATTACACTTAATAGACCCCAAACAATAGTCACCCTGGAACGCAACCTCAGGGCTCGATTCCAGGAATAATTGTGCAGTTTGCCACATAGCAGAATCGACACTCACAACAGAGGGGACTGGGGGGGGGGGATTTGTGTCTGTGCGGAGAATCAAAAATGGCAGTGACTTTGGCTGGCCAGAGAGGCTGTGTCTTGTTTCACAGAGCAAAATTCTAAAATCTTTTCAAAATATGACATAGCAGCAGTGGCATAGGAGGTTAAGGGCTCGTGTATCTAATCTGGAGGAACTGGGTTTGATTCTCCACTCTGCCGCCTGAGCTGTGGAGGCTTCTCTGGGGAATTCAGATTAGCCTGTACACTCCCACACATGCCAGTTGGGTGACCTTGAGCTAGTCACAGCTTCTTGGAGCTCTCTCAGCCCCACCTACCTCACAGGGTGTTTGTTGTGAGGGGGGAAGGGAAAGGAGATTGTAAGCCCCTTTGAGTCTCCTACAGGAGAGAAAGAGGGGATATAAATCCAAACTCCTCCTCCTCCTCCTGCTCCTCCTCCTCCTCCTCCTCTTCTTCTTCTTCTTCTTCTTCTTCTTTTTCTTCTTCTTCTTCTTCTTCTTCTTCTTCTTCTTCTTCTTCTTCTTCTTCAGATTTATAAAATAAGTATAAAAGAATGGTTAGGAGGGTCATGTTCGGAAGGAGACTCTGTACAGGACAACAGCAGAGACATCTTCATTCTGTTTTATTATACTGTATTTTATCGTATTTATTAAATTTAATTATATTTACTGTCATTTAAATGTATTTTATATTTACAAGGTGTACGCCACCCTGAGCCCTACGGGGAATGGGAGGGATAGAAATGTGAAAATAAAAAAAATAAAAATAAAATGAAATTCTGGGTCTCCTCCAAATAACATTGCAGAAATCAAAGTAGGACATTTCCCCCAGCAGGTCAATAAATGGTAAGATCCACACAGGCAAATTGGTGAAATGTAATTCATAAAATAAATGTAAGAGCTTTGTCCATTAAAAAAGATGGCCTCGTGCTGTTCAAAGCAATTTCTTTCTCAAACCAAAATCCCATCACGAGTGGGGCAAAATTACCTGCCCATTTGACACAAACAAACCGAAAACCCTGCAAAAGATGGCGGGGGGATTTGGAGAGGATGCAATTCAAGCAAGCCAGCGAATCAGAGGGAATTAGTTTCACGTCTGCTGGGCTCGGAGTGCATCAAGCCACTCTCTCTTTCGGCTGACAGTTTTGTTTCACGGAGGGAAGGTGCTCTAAACTTACCTTTAGCTCTGCACTTGAACTATTTACTCTCCACTTATTCAGATGTTAAAATATTAATTGAAGTGCTGTGTTTTACTGCTCAGCATTGCCAGCCTGTCCTCGGTTTGCAGGGACTCAGCCTCCAAAAAAAGAAATTTTCCATTAGAAGCAGATTAGGAAAGGATAACTTTGCACAAGGAGAATAATTCTTTGGCCACCTGTTAGTAAATTGGAAGTCGGGTTCTGACTGCCTCATTCTGTGCACGGCCTCGAAATACTCTTCTTGGGTCTGAAGTCACGTGTGCCTCTTGTCTGAGCCCTGGCCCCAGGAAAGACCCATCTGCTTGGGCTCTGGGGCCAAGTCTTTTCCAAAACCAGAGCAGTGATGGTCAGGATTAGTGAGGTGGACTTGAATACACCCTATCCCAAAATGTCCCTGAAAATCCCTAATTGGCAACAGAGCTTAAAATGGCATACACGTGTCCTCTGCTTTATCCCTCACAACAACCCTGTAAGGTAGGCCAGACTGAAAGAGAGTGAGAAATGGCATACATATGTCCTGTCCCCATTGCCACTTGGTGTCCCTGGATGTAAGTTACCCAATTGCTTGCCATAATGCTTCATTGGCAAGATGTCCTTTTTAAATCCTTGTGAAGAAAGGAATCTGTTTCCAGGAGCAAACTGGGGTGTGTGTGTGTGTGTGTGTGTGTGTGTGTGTGTGTGTGTGTGTGTGTGTGTGTGTGTGTGTGTGTGTGTGTGTGTGTGTGTGTGTAATTTTACGTGTAAAGTGCCATCAAGCCATACCATACAATAATCCCACATTAGGCACAGCGTTGAAGAAAAACACACTGAAATATATGTCAGTAGCGGAGGGGGGGGGGTTCATCTGGTACAGGTGCATCTGGGGAGACCTCTGGGATTTTCACGCTCATCTTGAACTCATCTTATTCATTTTACAGGCTTTTAACCAATTGCTTCCATATCAAGGGAAAGAAACTGCCTCTTCCTTCCTTTGCAAGCAAAACGCCTCTAGCCAAAGCTTTGCGCCAGCAGTAAAAGGGACCGGGTGTCAGAATGAAGCATTCACAAGACCAGGGAATTGCATTCAGGTTGGTTTCATCAGCCCAGGCTACGTTCCAGAGCTCTAACTTCATCTTCAGAACCCAATCATAGTCTTCAACTCAGGCAAGGAAGAGTGGATGTTAGTCTTAAGAGAGCCAGCGTGGTGTGGTGGTTAAGAGCAGGTGCACTCTAATCTGGAGAACTGGGGTTGATTCCCCACTCTGCCAGTTGAGCTGTGGAGGCTTATCTGGGGAACTAGATTAGCAGGTGCATTCCAACACAGGCCAGCTTGGGCTTGTCACAGTTCTTTGGAGCTCTCTCAGCCCCATCAGCCTCACAAGGTGTTTGTTGTGGGGAGGGGGGGAGGGAAAGGAGATTGTCAGCCCCTTTGAGTCTCCTTACAGGACAGAGAGTGGGGATATAAATCCAAACTCTTCTTCTTAATGTCTCAGTCACTACTGTGTCCCTATGTTCAGTCCAGCCCCACTCACCCAGTCCCATAGAAGGGCTTTCACCTGCTTTATCAGGTTCATTAGATCCCATGGATGCTGATTTAGAAAAGCTTACCTCAAACACACACACACACACACACACACACAATTACAAATCGTATATTACAACAGTACAAAAATAACCTAACTGGTGGGAAGGGCTATATATAAGTCTCCAAACAAATGTAGGTATTTATAATTACCACAAGTAGCCATCTCTACTCATTTAGGAGTTCATATTTTAAGCAAGATCAGAATTCTACCAACCTGTCCATACCAGATAAACTTTCGCAGTGTGCATGTATACATTTTCACCTCTGAAGAAGACCTTTGTGTCGAAACGCATCAGGCCAATCTTGGCGACATCTTGACAGATCAATGTTTGTAACGGTTAATGTGCTGTTATGCAGGAGGGGGGTACTATTGGAGATGCAACTCCTGGATTTATATTTCCACTGAATTCCCACAATTTTAAATGGTTGCAAATGTAATTCTGGTGTGTACAGTGTAATAAAAATAGTTTGCATATGCTTTAAGGTTTTAATATTCCCTCAGCTTATCTCAGCTCTTTGGTTCCTAACTACACTCAAGGCCAGTTCAAAGGATTTGAGGGGCCTGGACAGAAATTTCCCAGCCCCCCCCCTCCTGTTTTCTATTCCCCAGACAAGCCCTCCTTCCCTTCCTCCCTGCATGTCCTACTGCTGCCCACTTGTGAGCTCTACCACTGCCCACGCTCACCACGGCCTGCAGTCCTTTCCCCAGTGCCACTGGGCAGTGAGTGCGGAGTGGGGTGGGGGCCAACAGCAGTGAGCCCTGGCAGCTGCTGAAGCTGGGCCTAACTCCATCCTTGTCCCTCCGGTCCCAACCCGATCAATTCAGCTTCAGGACTTTAAAGCCATTTGTGGCCTTGGCCCTGCTTATCTAAGGGACCGTCTCTCCCTATATGGCCTTTCTAGGCCCCTCCGCTCATCGGAGGCGGACCTACTGGTGATCCCTGGCCCCAAGGCGATCCGGCTGGCCTCTACAAGGGCCAGGGCTTTTACAGCTCTGGCCCCTACCTGGTGGAACAGGCTTCCAGGTGAGATCAGGGCCCTGTGGGACTTATGAAGTTTCCGCAGGGCCTGTAAAACAGACCTGTTCCGCCAGGCATTTGGCCAGCCGGGATGATGTCAACTAGCCATAAAAACATCTGGCCTCCCGTGGGTTCATAAAGGGGAATAGAAGAGCTGAAGCCATCTATAGTTTAATATTTTATGTATTTTAGATAAATTATATATACGATGTTTTAAACTTTTATTGTTGATAAAAACCGCCCTGAGACTTCGGGGAGGGCAGTATATAAATATAACAAACAAACAAACAAACAAATAAATAAGTTGGGCAGGGAGACCAGCCCTTTGGAAAAGCTGTCAGGTCCTCCTCCGGAAAACCTTCATTGCATTGTTCTTGCAAACGGAACCTTTCAAGGTGCTTCCGCTCAATGGAGTTTTTGACTTGCGTGTCAAAATTGGGGTCTGGGGCCCCCCCCCCCCCCCCGTCATGCCACAAGTCAAAGCAACGCTCATCACTAATTGCACAATTACTTCACATGGCCCTGGAAATAGAAGCCTTTTTAGCAATATCAAGTTTGCAGAAAAGTCAAGGCAGTAATTATGCGAGGCAAAATCATTTAGTAAATTAAAGTAATTCCTCACCAGACACGGTTTAAGATTCCATGGATTCTATTACCAGCATAATAAAATAATTGCACAATTAGGAGCAAATTACTTATTCTTTTAGAAGTGCTCAACTTACTGCAAACAATGTTTTTTTAAATCAAAGATCATACGCTTCACTCTAATGAGGTGCTTCGGTGACCTTTTCCGATGTAGACCTGGAAAAATCTCCGTTTGTTGCCCAAAGGAGCCTCAGAGGTCAATCGCTGGATGCCACTCGTGGGCTGGAGCCCATCCGTCACCCATCTTCTGGGACCAAAGCTGCAGCTGATGGGAAAACGCTCACATGCCCTTTCCCCAGCAATGCCAGCACAGTGAAATTTGGGATCTCACATTTTTGGAAAATGTGCGTTCTCCAAGGGCACCCTTTGGTATTAGCCTGATTCTGTTTGCCCTGATAACTGCCCCCCTTTTCTGTTTCTAGAACTAGGAATCGCAGCAGAGCAGGCTAAGGGTCTCTCTTGTCCACCCCCACCCCCACATCTTTTCAAGAGCTGAGATGGCTGCACGCACCATTTCCTCACGCTCGGGGGGTCGGATGAGTGCCTCGGCCCACCGTGCTGCATATCTGATCTGGGCCCTGCCAGCATTTTAAAATGTCTTTAAAAGAGCTGTGTAAGGACAACTGGGGGAAAGTTTAGGCTGACCAGATGTCCTGCTTTTGGTGGGACAGTCCCGCCGTCAAACAATTTGTCCCACATCCCGCGGGTTATTTCAATTGTCCCGATTTTTGGAAGGCTGCTGCACTGCCTTCTGGGGTGTAAGGCAGTGCGGCAGCCTCCCCCGCACGCAGCCACAGGAGCACGGCCTTCTGGGGCACTGCTGTTTCCCACCCTGTCACAGGGCGGGAAACGGCAGTGCCCCAGAAGGCAGTGCGCTCCTGCGCATGCACACACATGCGCGGCTGCCTGTCCTGGTTTACAAAGGTGACCATCTGGTCACCTTAGGAAAGTTACACATATGACAACGTGCTTCCAATTGAGACAACTATTGGGTTGACATGACTTGTCTCTAGTTGTCTCACAGGAAGTTGCCTGATGTGGAATTGGACCTTTAAAAGGGGCAGGACTGTGGTTCAAGGGAAGAGCCTCCGCTTGGCACGCAGAAGGCCCCCGGTTCAACTCCTGGCATCTCCAGTTAAAACAGGATCAAGTAGAACATGATCTGGAAGACCTCCACCCAAGGCCCAGGAGAATGGCTGCCTGCCTGAGTAGACAATACTGAGCTTGACTGACCAGTGGTCTGATTCAAACATCCAGTGTTGCCTGCTCAGCCTGGCAGTGGCTGCCCAGGTCTCAGGCTTACGTCTTCACATCATCTTTACCCTTTTAGCTAGAGGTGCTGGCGATGGAACCTGAGACCTTCGGCATGTCAGGTGGATGCTCTACCATGGAGCCTAAAGCAGGCTTTCTTTTTTTGTGGTTCTGGTGGTCACTGAGTCCACAGTCCCAGTGCAAAATGCGGGCTTGTAGGCAATGCCATACTGAGGCTAAACTGTGCCTGTGGGCATGACCGCCTCCCTACGCCCCCTGCTTCCCCCCCCCACTTATGGAAGCCAGGGAGTCAACAGGGAGGGCATGGGAGGGCAGGGCTCATGGGCGCGGCTCAGGGGAAGGGCTTGGGCACTACAGTGGCAGGCTGGCTCCTGGGCCGCACGCCGCCGAGCCCTGCCCCCCAGCCTCCCTGCAAGCCAGCTCCTGCCATCCCCAGGGCACTACTACATGTCTGGGGGGGGGGGCATTTGTGTATTTGGAGCTCTCCCTTTCTCAGTATAGCCCAAATTAAGAACTTGGTAGAGTACAAACATGGTGCATACTTTGCAGTCCTTCCCTTGCTTACCAGTTAGTTTCTGGGTTCAATTCAAGAGACTGGGCATCTCTTGCAAAGTCCTCCACGATCTCGAACCCATGTGCCTGGGGGACCCCCTCTCGTGCTATGCTCCTCTGAGCAAAGCCCTCTGAATGTGCCACCTTAGGAACAGGTGCCCTGTACCTGAGCCATCTTAACTGTGGCTTTACTGCAGCTCCCAGAATCCCAGGGAATTGTAAAATGGAATTGTTCGAGACAGCCACTTTATTCAGGGAATTGGGTCACATCTGTGAATTTTAGATGGTTTTCATTGCTTTGTTCATTGCACTTCATCCTGTCGCACCTGACTCTCTGAAGCTCATACCCTGAGCTCCTTGCTGGTCTCTTCTGTGCTACCGGACTTGAATCGAGCTCTCTAATTTTTGTAATCAAGTTTTGTTCTATTGCTTGTTGTATGTCTTATACACTGTTTTATATCATGTAGCCTGCTGCTTATAGTGTGTCTTATTTCATTGTATGCCTCTGATTTAGCATTGTTCTTAATTGGGCAAGCTGCCTGGGGTCTCAGCAAGAAAGACAGACTGTGCAAGAAGTAAATAAACAGCGGGGCTCAGAGGCATCACTGGGGCAGCTTACCTCTTGTCCCAACTGTATAAATGTAGTGGGGCTCCTCCCCAGTCCCAATGCCCACCCCACATCCCCCTCCCGTGGTTGTCATTGCTGGGGAAGATCAAGGACAGCAAGCAGTCTCCAAGGAATCCTAAAATAGCTGCAAACAGCTTACCTAATCTTCCTGGGCAATAGATTTCTGAGCGCCATGAAGAGAACTAGTCCAAGAAGTAGCACTTTTCGCCAGTATTTATGCCTTCTGTAATCGGTAGTAGAATTGGAAGGGCTCTGTTGGAGGCCGTCCAAAGAAGATCTCTTGCAGAAAGATTAGCTTACAAAAGGCTTTGTTGGTTCTAGCCTGGCAGCCACATAATTCAGGTCTTTCTGAACCTGGTTTCAGCATAGAGCGACTGGGTTGCGCTGGCGCTCTGAGAACTTGTGCCAGACTTGAATAGCATCAAGCTAATACACTCAGCCTCTTGCGGTTTCAGGGAACAAAAGATTCTGCAGGTGGGTACCAGGCCAAGCGCTGAACAACCTCCAAGCAAAAAGGCAGTTCTGAGCCAGGCTTTCCTCTTGCATCGTTGTTCTATATTTACTGCATTTCCAGCATTGAAGACTTGGCCTATTTTCTCCCACAAATAGTTCTGCTACCAACTCCATAATGAACCCAGCTGTGGATAATAAATAGGCACCCAGGTTGTCTCTGAATAGGGAGGCTGCACCTAGCCACCACAACCAACAGCCCCTGATAGACTCCCCTCCTCCTTGGATTTTCAAGGTGCCTTTTAAAGCCACGGATGCCGGAGGCCCCCACCCACCCATCCAGCAGAAGCGAGGCCTTATCTATGTTTGAAGGAGAAGCTGTTTGCCTACAGTCTGGTGGGAAAATGCTGTCAAGTTGCTGCCATCAGCTTAGGATGATCCCAGAAGGTTTTCAAGGCAAGAGATAAGATGGTTTGCCATTGCCTGCCTCTATGTTGCAATCCTGGACTTCACTTGGTGGAGTCTCATAAGAACATAAGAACAAGCCAGGTGGATCAGACCAGAGTCCATCTAGTCCAGTCAACATTTTCTACCCCATGCATAATTTTATAGACTTCAATCATGTCCCCCCTCAGACATCTCCTCTCGTCATAAGGAAGGTGCTCCAGTCCCTCAATCATCCTCATTGCCCTTCTCTGCACTTTTTCTATCTCTTTGATATCCTTTTTGAGATGTGGCGACCAGAACTGAACGCAGTACTCCAAGTGCGGTCACACCACTGCTTTATATAAGGGCATGACAATCTTTGCAGTTTTATTATCAATTCTCATCCAAATACTAACATGGGCTCACCCTGCGTAGCTTGTGAGATCTGATGAGTTCAAGCTGGCCCGAGCCATCCAGAAACTACTTCTTGTCCACTTCGCTGTGTGATTATCCCCCCACCCCCACCCCCACCCCTCGCCCGCACATTCACTTCTGTGGCCCCTCTAAATTTGATTTAGATACAAATGGTTTTTGCCTCCCCCACCCCCATCTTGATTCAGGAGAGGTTGGAGGCGCAGAGAAAAGTCTGCAAGAGATACAAATGTTGATCTACAGGGAAACGGAGAGTTACTCAAGTGGAAACAGTTCCTTTCCCAAAGCAACAGTTTGGAATTGAGTCTGGGGTCTGTGAACTGTCATTCTGAATTATGGTCTTGTCTTTCTGTAGATTCACAAAAATACAATAATAAGAAAGGCAAAGGGGTGGGGGAAGCCACACACACACACACAGATACACACACACACACACGCACACTCTTTAAAAAGTGTGTTCATTAATGTGTGTTGAGGGGGAGGAAATGCACATGTAAATATTCCCTGCCTGATGGTTGGATCTGAATATTTTTCCCTGCTGCCTTTGAGTCTCTCCCATCAGCTCTGGAAGATTGAAATATCAATTACAGATCAATTTTCTCCTTAAGTAAACACTAATGCAGGATAAACAGTATTAGGAGATGCAATCGTAACATTGCTGACTTCAGGACGGACCGCCTGCTGCTCACAGCAAGTTTAAGCCTGGAGATTAATTAACCTGAGAAGATATCACTTAAGGAAGATTTAAGGCTATCAGGTTGGGAATATGAAGCGAGGACGCCCTGCGCATGTTAAGGAGGTGACGGAGAGTTCCGGAACGGAGCAGGAAGCTTTCATTCTTCTCCTGTGGTGAAGGCCCTTCGTTTGCCCAGTGCTAATTCCACAGGGCTTTTAAGGATTCAGAAACTAGGGCAATTCTCCTTTCATAGCTAAACGGTTGTAAAACCACAGGCTATCAAAGTAATTCTGGTCCTCAACTGGAATAGATGTTAAAAAAGGAATCCGTGCTGACATCATTTTGATGCAAGCCCCCTCCCAGCAGAAATGGTGTGAGGTCTTTTGGGTGGGACAGATGATCAAGGGGGCAGGAAGGGAGCAGGGTCAAGAGAGTTTGGGTTGTTCAAAGGGTGGTGGTGGAAAGTATTATCGAGTGGTAGGTGACCCTGTAGGGTTTTCAAGGCAAGAGACATTCAGAGGTGGTTTGCCATTGTCCGTCTCTGCATAGCAACCTTAGACTTTCTTGGTGGTCTCCATCCAAGTTCTAACCAGGCTGAACTCTGCTTAGCTTCCAAGATCAGATGAGATCAGGTTAGACTGGGCCGTGCAGGTCAGGACAAGAGACATTCAAAGGTGGTTTGCCATTGCCTGCCTCTGCATAGCAACCATTGACTTCTTTGGAGGTCTCCCATCCAAGTTCTAAACTGGGCCAACCCTGCTTAGCTTTTGAGATCAGACAAGAACGGGCTAACCCCATTTTTCAATGGACAAGAACGGGCTAACCCCATTTTTCAATGGACAAAAACGGGCTAACCTGTTTTTTCCTAACATTACGATTTCCAATATCTTAGTCCAAGTAGGGAAATTGCATGATCTCTAATGGTTGCTATTGTGAACAAAGTTTACTTTGTTCTTAATTACAATCAAATTTGACCATTTTATGTCACATCCTGAACTTCCTGAATTTCATGGCCAAATGATCTTGATGCTTGTACCCCCCCCCCCCCAGCCTCACATATGTCTGCCTGTTGAGGGTCTACTGTATGGCTCTCATTAATTGCTGCTGTTGTCCACTTGCACTTATGCAGCATTGAGAGCTTGCTAATCTTCCAGAACTGTGACCTGGACAGCCCAGGCTTGACCTGGTGCTATGATGAGACCACCAAGGAAGTCCAAGCTCACTACACAAAGGCAAGCAACAGCAAACCACCTCTGAATGCCTCTTGCTTTGAAATACCAACAACTAAGCCAGGTTGTATTTGGCTGGGGGGGGGGGGGCACCAAGGAAGTCCAGGGTTGCAGCACAGAACATGTCTTGCTGGGAAAACCCCATGGGCTTGCAATAAGTCAACTGCAGCTTGACTGCACTGTCCACCCCCAATCTTTGACACTCCTGCTCAAATATATAATTCAGCTTTGGCCACAGTGCAGCAGCCCTGCGACACCCATCCATCAGTCCAGAATGTTGTCTGATGTGGTTGAGTATTCTCCTGGGAGTTGCCGGAGGGAGCGGCAAAGAGCACGCTCCAATTTGCTCCATCGCCAGCCAGTCAGTGGAGGAACATGGGAAACCTGCCACTCTGGGAACACATTTGTCCACAGAGAGGCTGAGGCCTGTCAACAGGCAGGGAGAGAGACGGAAGAAGAAAGCTGCCTGACTTCTCTAACCTTCACCATCTTCTGCCTTCTGAATATGTGAGGAGCTGTTTTGAAACTAAATGAGCTCCTTGGGGCACCTTAGAGTCCCACAAGATTTTGGGGGGTGTCATAAGAACATAAGAACAAGCCAGCTGGATCAGACCAGAGTCCATCTAGTCCAGCTCTCTGCTACTCGCAGTGGCCCACCAGGTGCCTTTGGGAGCTCACATGCAGGAGGTGAAAGCAATGGCCTTCTGCGGCTGTTGCTCCCGAGCACCTGGACTGTTAAGGCATCTCAGATCAAAGAGGATCAAGATTGGTAGCCATAAATCGACTTCTCCTCCATAAGTCTGTCCAAGCCCCTTTTAAAGCTATCCAGGTTAGTGGCCATCACCACCTCCTGTGGCAGCATATTCCAAACACCAATCACACGTTGCGTGAAGAAGTGTTTCCTTTTATTAGTCCTAATTCTCCCCCCCAGCATTTTCAATGAATGCCCCCTGGTTCTAGTATTGTGAGAAAGAGAGAAAAATTTATCTCTGTCAACATTTTCTACCCCATGCATAACTTTGTAGACTTCAATCATATCCCCCCTCAGCCGTCTCCTCTCCAAACGAAAGAGTCCCAAACGCTGCAGCCTCTCCTCATAAGGAAGGTGCTCCAGTCCCTCAATCACCCTCGTTGCCCTTCTCTGAACTATTTCTATCTCCTCAATATCCTTTTTGAGATGCGGCGACCAGAACTGAACACAGGACTCCAAGTGCGGTCGCACCACGGCTTTATATAAGGGCATGACAATCTTTGCAGTTTTATTATCAGCTTTCAAGAGTCAAAATTCAGGGATCTCTGTTCTGACTTCTATATGGCAAATGGAGCTTTGACCCTTGAAAGCGTACACCCCCAAAATCTTTTTTGTCTTCAGGCGCTATTGGATAGGGGTGAGCAAAAAAGGAAGGTTTTTTTCAGGTTTATTAGACACAAAAATGTTTGGACCCCCCCCCCTCCAGAAAGACAAGACTGCATATTGGATTTTTTGGTTTTCCCCAAAATTTTCAGGTTATTAAACCCAAACCTGAGAAAGACACTTGCCTGCAGACTCCACGTGCTGCTGAGAGGCAGCAGGCCATGCAGAGGTGAACCCATCCTGCCTTCTGTCTGCAAGACCCACGTGGAGTCCGGAGGCAGGCCTGGCCAGGCCTAGCTGTAAATTGAGGGCTCCAAAGCCCACAGTTCAAAGCTGGACTTAGCCAAGCCAAGAAGAAGAAGAAGAGTTTGGATTTATACCCCACCTTTCTCTCCTGTAAAGAGGCTTAAGGTGACTTACCAGCTCCTTTCCCTTCCTCTCCCCACCTGGTGAGGCAGGTGGGGCTGAGAGAGTTCTGTGACTAGCCCAAGGTCACCCAGCAGGAATGTAGGAGAGTGGTTCACCAGATAAGCCTCTGTCACTCAGGTGGAGAGGTGGGGAATCAAACCCAGTTCTCCAGATTAGAATCCACCAGCTCTTAACCGCTACACCACACTGGCTCTCAATGCTGAGCCCAGCATGGAACTAACACTAAGGTTTTCCTTGTAGGCAGGACAGAGAAGAATCTTAGTCCACACCAGACACATTTTAGCCTTAAAGAAATCTGCCATTTTTAGAGAGACCCTCTGGGGCTGGGGGCTGGCTCCAAGGAATTGGACTGAAGACGGGATGCAGGCCCACAGGGGCTGGGGGTGGATCTTTCAACCCCACCCCAAATCAGCTAGGATGGCCAGGTCTCAGGCAGGCTTTGCAAGGTGAACCTTGAGAACAAAGCTGGTCGCCGATCCAAGGCAGAGACAAGTTCAACTTTGGTCCAAGAAATATGAGAAGGCGGAGGGGCACCAACCAAGACAATGAAGAGCAAGGCTTCAGGACTTGGAGGAATAAGAATCCCAAAGCAGGCAGACAGGGCAATGCTAGGGCAGTCATGTCGAACCCTGCTGATAAACCATCAGTGATTAGTTTGCATCTTCCTCTTGCAGAGGCTACTGGGGGCTGCGGTCCCCGAGGAACATCAGCTGCGTCTCTGTCCGCGGACAAAGAGCCCAGGTGTCCCCTTTTGCTTGCAACTAAAAAGGCACAACTAAGTTTTTTTTTTTCAATAAGAGATGAAAAATGCTGAGAAGAACATCAGCCCTGTCAATTTAGTGTTCAGGAGGCCGACAAAAGCACAAGATTTCTCCAAGGAAATGAGCCTCTTCTGTCGAGGAAGGCCGGCTTTTTCTGCCTTTTATGGGATGGTGAACGATGGCACCAATTAGAGTCCACACATCACCTTCGGGCCACCCGCCAAAGCGCTGGGAAATGTCATCAGCCAAAACAATAGTGAAAAACTAATAATGCTGGTGCTTGCCCTTGAGCAAACAGGTTCCCTTTTATCTTCGTTCCAAATAAGGCATGAAAACTGCCGGGGCTTCAGGAGAAAATCTCCCCTAACAGCGAGGCTGGAGTGCCTTCTCTGCGCAAATAACTTAGCAGGAGAGGAAGCTTTAAAAATACTACATACACACAGGCGAGGAAGAGCAAATGCCACCCAGCAGGCCCAGAAATCTGTGATACTTCTCTGGCAGTCAGAGGGGGCCAGCTAGCTTGAGTGTTTTGCTGGGGCCGGGGGGGGGGGGGGGCGCAACATTGAACATGCAAACCAGCAGGAGAGAGGCTTCCTTTTTGCCATTGATAACAAAGGAGGGTAAAAATCACATACAAGACAAGAACAGGTGTAGCGATTAGGCACGGTGGGCCCTGCTGTGTGGATGGGGGCCTGAAAAGAAGTCACTTCTAGTGATACATAGCCCTACGTTTCCCCAACATTCAGGGTCTACACCAGAGTAGTGAAGGTGCTAGCACTGACCTGAAAACCCTGTACAGTCTGGGACCGATGTATCTTGAGGATGGTCTTCTCCCATATGATCTCCCTACCCCAATTATCTTTAGAGGCTGTACTCTAGTGACCTCTGGCACCTGGTGACCTGAAAAAGGATCTTCTCTGTTGTGGCACCAAAACTTTGGAACTCCCTTCCCAGGCAAATCCATCTGTCTTCCTCTATTGGTGCCTTCTGCCAGCGGGTGTTTTATTTGACATACCCCCAATAACAATCATCGGCCACCCTTTTGTTGTTGCTTGTGTTATCAATTGAATTATTTTATCATTTTTTAAATTTTTCAAATGTTTTTATGTTTCCGTGTGTGCCTCCTTGAGGATCCTGAGCAGATGGAAAGGCTGGAATGTCTTAAATAAATTGCTGCTAGTTCTCAAGGGCATGAAGGCTTCATCCATGAAAGGCTGTCGGACTGCCATGAGCAGAATGTGGCCCAAGTCACAGTCTTGTCAGATGAGACAAACTAGATCCCACAGAGCTAACCTTCTCATGTACTCCTGCAGAGTATGTGTGTGTTAGAATCACAGAGCTGGAGGAGACCCCAAGGGCCGTCAAGTCCAACCCACTGCCAGGCAGGAACTCACAATCAAAGCACTCCCAAAATATGTTCATCCAGCCTCTGTTTAAAAACCTCCAAAGGAGGAGACTCCATCAATCTACGAAGCACTGAATTCCACTGCCAAACAGCCCTCACAGTCAGGAAGTTTTTCCTGATGTCTAGGTGGAATCTCTTTTCCTTCATCTTGAACCCATCACTCCCGGTCTTAGTCTCTGGAGCAGCAGGAAACAAGCTAGCTCCCTCACCAACATGACATCCCTTCAAATATCTAAACATAGCTCCTTAACCTTCGCTTCTCCAGTCTAAACATCCCCAGCTCCCTAAGGCTCATTCCGCACATGCAGAATAATGCACTTTCAAACTGCTTTCAGTGCTTTTTGAAGCTGTGCAGAATAGCAAAATCCACTTGCAAACAGTTGTGAAAGTGGTTTGAAAACGCATTATTTTGCGTGTGCGGAAGGGGCCTTGGTCTCTCTTCGTAGGGCATGGATTCCAGCCCTTTTACCATTTTGGTTGCCCCCCTCTGGACCCGTTCCAGCTTGTCAATATCCTTCTTAAATTGCGGTGCCCAGAATTGAACACAGTACTCTAGGTGAGGGGTTGTGGGGAGGGGTGGGGTGGGGGAGGGTAGGAAACTTCTGGATCTCTGGAAACAGGTTTCTGGATTTCTTCTGGAGGCCTCCAACGCCAAGCCTTTTCTGCAAGTTGCAGCATTTGAAACCCCAAAAGAGTGACCATTGAGACTGGGAAATAGTTTTGTAACATTAATTTGTTTTTATTAAGAAGACAGATACTTTATAGTACTTCTTTTTCTTTGTAAAAATGGTATACATGAACCAATACAAAATGTGAATGGGAAGATATGGATATGCATTTTTCTTACACTGCAACGTCATCCATGGACACCTTAAAGGGAACCGGTCTAAGGGGGCAAAAGTAAAAAGGTCAGTAAAGAACAAGCTTATTTGGCATCAGTCCTGCAGCCTTCATTTTTTCTTGCCAATGCTCTTTTCTTTGTTTAAAAACAAAACGAAAACAAGCCACAATAACCACATGAAACAAGTTTGTTCTTTCTCCACTTCTAACAAAACCCTTGCATCTAGACCTGTACAAATCAATACTTAACATTACATTTCAAACAGTGCACCGTATACTTGCAGAAACAAACCCCCCCAAAAAGCCTTTAACTGATATACAACTAAAATCCTTATTTTCCTGTTGTGGTTGCTTGTTGTGTTCTTTTTTTTTTCCTCCACGTGCGGGGCCAAAAGTTTTGAGATCTACCTGAGACGGAAAACACCAATCAAAACACATGAACCTGAGACATGTCAACATCATTAAGTCAAAGTTACATTGGGAACACGGCACGACTGTACACTTGTCAAAACAAAGATGAGTTGCTCAGAAAACAGGATGCCAGTTCTGTGATCAAGGCGTAGAAAAAGAGCTCCCCCCGCGCCCCCCCGCAACTTTCAGTAGCTTCCCTGACCCCCCTGGGATGATTTGTCTGTTGTCTCAAGTAGTGTAGAAGGATGAGAAACGAGGCTGTGTGGCTAAATGCTGTCGGAGCAGGGAAAAGCGGACAATGGGGATAGGTTATCTTTTTCAGGGTCAGAGTGGCTGCGGTAGAAACTCAGTGGTGGAGCATCTGCTTGACGCACAGAAGTCCCCCGGTTCAACCCCCGGCATCTCCAGTTAAAAGGCTCAGGCAAGAGGTGATGGCAAAGACCTCCGCTCGAAGCCCCGGAGAGCGGCTGCCAGTCTGAGTCGCCAGCACTGACCCTGACGGACCACGGGTTTGTTTCGGTATAAGGCAGCTTCATGTGTTCATGGGAGGGGGAGGGGGAAGCAAAATGGTGTATAAAACACATGACTGTTTTGTGTACCACATAAGTTCACTGGAAAGGTAGTGCCTATATGGTTCTGCCCCCCCCAAAAAAAATCCTGAAAAAGCCTTTTAAACAAATGAACAAAATGCTGACATTTAGATACTTCCGTCCCTTAAATAAATCTTTGCAAGTATGCAACACGCAGCTGTAAAAATCCACCGGAATCCTTCGCTGCTCCTCAATGCATTTCCCTGCGAGGTGGTGGCCAGAGTCCCCCGGAAACTGTCCCCTGCAGCTTGATCGTGACTCTTCTTCATGACTCTGCTGCTGCTCAAGGCGTGGAACCAGCAGGCCCCTCCCTCACAGTGCCACGTGCTCCTTGGGAAGTGAGGGACCCCTCCCTTGCCCCCCTGCCCGGGAAAGCCCAGCTTGCGGCAGCCACTGTTCCCAAGGTAAGCTTGTTGTCAGCATCTCTTCAGCATGGCTGCTGTTGGCAGATGGCTCCTAAGGGTGAGGGAGGAGGTCAAAACCAGTGCCAGGAAGTGTATGCTCAGGGAAAAGAAAGACTCACAGATGTGATCGACATTTAAGAGACAACTGGGGTTAGAGTAGGAGAAAAACCTCTCTGCTGATGTCCACGCTTCTGCCCTGACTTTTCCGGAAGGGAGATGCAGGGCGGTCCAGAATGAACACAATCTCTGCTTTTCGTCTCTCCCCTCCTGCCTTTTGTCAAGCCAGACCCAAAAGAACGAAAGCGCTGCTGCGCACAGTCTCCAGTCGGAGGCTCAGCATGGCAACGCACCGCCCTTACAGGATGCAATCATCACGCCTCCCCCTCTTTAGCAAAACAACAACCGAGAAGACAGGCTAAAGCAAGACACAAAACTGAGGATTTGGCTCATTCACAGTCCGTCCACGTCACAAAGGTGGTGTTTTTTTTCTCTTCTGTTTCCAGGAAATTGCAGAGATGCCAGGCCAATTGGGAGCCGTTGATGGGATCGTTTGGAACAGAAATAATTAGAGCAGAACTTCTGAGCCCGCCCCGCCCCTCCTGGGAGGATTCAAATTTGCCTACTTGCATGAAATGAGCAGCCCTCGTCTGTCAGGGTTGTTTAGGGACCAAGCCCACAAATATCCCTTCCAGAACAGCTCCTGCCCAGAGAGGACGAGGGGCGTGGGCTGCTTACTGGAGTTTGCAGACGCCGATCAGACAGGCTCCATTTCCTCGGGCCGCACTTGGCTTGCAGATAACCAGGCAGGGCCGCGACTCTTGGTGGGAAGCGTTTTCAGCGTTCCAGAAGACGATCTTGTTTTTGCTGCAGCCGCAAACCACCCCCCTTGAAAAGTCTGTTTGTCCAAAAGGTTTCGTGACAAGGGAGTCAAATGGATGATGGACACACTGAATTCCAAAGGGTGAAATCTACAGTGTGCTGGTTCTCCTTTGATGACATAATTTCAAACAGCAACAACAACATAAAAACAACCTAGGAGTGTTTTTTTTAAAAAAAAAAACGAACCAAAAAAAATCTATTTGCAAGGGATCCCAGCAGGCAATTCCAAGAGAGGCTAGAAAGAAAAAATAAAAACCCCAACAGGATTCCCTCTGCTCCCCACCCCCCTCCCCATGAAACAAGAAATAAAACAAGGCACAGAATTTTCTGCAAATGATGGAACTAAACTAAATCCAAGTCGGACTTCGCCAGAGAATTAAAAACCCAAATAAATTGAGGTGTCGAACAGCAGAGTGTACTTTACAAAGAACACTTTCACATGGGAATTCCTGGACTCGCACACAGTCCCACACATTTCTCCATCCATCCATCCATCAGTCCATCCCAAAAATAAAATAAAACAGCACTGGAAGGGAAAAGAAAAGAAAGAAAAAGACAGAGACAAAAGCAAAATGCCGTAAGCTGGTAGCAACTTCCAACATCACTGTCTTGGTCTTCTACACGTGGGGCCAGTGACTGTCCGCAGTTGGACACCTCATGGGAACCAAGGTGGATCTAGATGAAGTACTCCTTCTTCTCTTCCGAGTTGTTCTGGCCTCCCTCGGCATTGATGATTGCTGTGTCTGCGTCGGCCGCATCGTCAGCTCCTTTGGCTTCGTGAGTGAAGTATGTGCCTGGAACCGAAGCGGCAACAGAAGCTCTGTGAGGCCCAGTCCTGCTGATTCCCAAGGGGGCTTCAGCAGCCCCAAGGAAACCAGGACCAAGATAAAATATGCAGTGATGGAGGCCTATTTCTAATAAGTCTCAGTCTAGATCAGTGGTGGTGAACCTATGGCATGGGTGCCAGAGGTGGCACTCAGAGCCCTCTCTGTGGGCACCCGCAAACAGATCCCCCCCCCCCATCTAGGCTGGCCTGGGCCACTGGGCTCGATTATTAGCATTAAACTTAAGACCTACTTTTGGGGAAGCAGTGTAGGTAACCCTGTTAAGCACTGTTAAGCATTGTTAAATCCCACTGATTTTCATGCGAAGAACTAAAGTGCAATCCTTTACCTGGGAGTAAGCTTGGTTGCTGGCAATGGGGCTTACTTCTGAGTCGTGATTCACCCGTTGGAAGAGTTGCACAGTTGCTTCAAAGCAAAGCCACCGACTACCACCAAGCTTACTCCAGAGTAACACACGCCTTGGAGCCAACTGTTTTTTCTAAACTAAAACCTCAGTATTCAGGTTAAATTGCCATGTTGGCACTTTGTGGGTTGTGGGTTTTGGGTTGCAATTTGGGTGGGTTTTGGGTTGCAATTTGGGCACTTGGTCTCAAAAAGGTTTGCCATCACTGGTCTAGATCTTAGCATCTCATTTGTGAATGGAACAGATTGTGATTTAACCAAAGGGGCCTTTACTTATATTGAAGAAGAAGAAGGGCTGGATTTATATCCCCCCTTTCTCTCCTGTAGGAGACTTGAAGGGGCTTACAAACTCCTTTCTCTTTCCCCCTCACAACAAACACCCTGTGAGGTAGGTGGGGCTGAGAGAGCTCAGAAGGAGCTGGGCTAGCCCAAAGGTCCCCGCGCCCTCTCCTGTAGGAGGCGGAAGGGGCCACAAGCTCCTTTCTCTTTCCCCTGCAAACACCCTGTGAGGTAGGTGGGGCTGAGAGAGCTCAGAAGAACTGTGACTAGCCCAAGGTCACCCATCTGGCATGTGTTGGAGTGCACAGGCTAACCTGAATTTTCCGGATAAGCCTCCACAGCTCCAGTGGCAGAGCGGGGAATCAAACCCGGTTCCTCCAGATTAGAGTACACCTGCTCTTACCCACTACGCCACTGCTGCTCTTGGGCCTGTTAGTGCTAGTGTCAATAAGTATATTTTAGTCTCGGCAAGGCTACATATGAAGGCTATTCGTTTTCAAACACAAAATAGAGTTGAGAGCGATCATTTACCCTTGTCTGTTCCCTTTCAAGCATTATTAACTAGAAACTCTCATACAGAAAACAATACTCTCCTTAGTAAAAGATGTCTCCTCTACAAACTAACCCTTGCCTTGGAGATTAAAATTTTCCTTTGTTCAACAGTGTGTGTAACTTTAAGGGATCTTTTGATAGATGAATAATCAGATTCCCTTATTACATTTCAGACCCTGTTGCCAGCCACAGTTGCAGGCGAAGCGTCAGGAGAAAATGCTACTGGAACACGGCCATACAACCCGGAAAACCCACAACACCCTAGCAATCTTTTTTGCTTGTTTTTCTGAAGCTGTGAATAATGAAAACAGGCTGCAAAAAGCCAAAATGGCAAATGCCCCCCACCCCCGCCCCACCACTCGTGGGCAAAGGATCACTGCAGCCAAACTCTCCCCAGATTTACCTTTGTGTCTTGCAAAGTATCGTCCCAAAATGATAAGAAGACAGAGCATCGCGAAGACTACCACGGCCACGACACCACCGATCACGGCGTGGTCCACTGCTGTGATAGCGCTCTCTTCCCCCGCTCGAGAATCTGCATGGAAGATCACACAGCAACATGATTCCCAGCCACTCTGACCAGCCACGAGCTGGAACCCCCTCCCTTCGCCCCTTGGGGGCAAAAGGGTTAAAGAGTGGCCCACCCAGGCAAGGCAGTTCAGGCAAGGAAGCAGCAGAGCTGGTTGGCTCTACCCATTGGTATGGGACCCAACACACTGGGACAGACTGGGATTGGGATTGTGTGTGTGTGTGTGTGTGGGTGGGTGGGTGGGTGGGCAAACTGACTGACCGGGGAGGGGGGGGTGAGGGGGAGGAGAGGGAGGGTCAGGATGCAGTACCAGTTGGAAGAGAAATGTTCCCAGGACAGAGCCCTAAAATGAAGACACAATGAGCCACTCGTCTCATTCATTTCAAGTAACAGGAAAAGAACACAGAAATGTGAACGCACACAACACCCAAGTCACTAAGGGATCTCATTCACAAAAAGGTCAAAATATAACCTGGCACATTCTGCAAGGGAGCTCCCTCCCCGCTCCACCCGCCCTCCCCACCCCGAACCCCACTGTGACGAGAAGGCAGCGACCACTGCATGCCGCTTCCGGGGGACGGCTTCACCCATTCTACCTGCCATGGCAGTTATTTGCTTTTCTGGGCCTCTCTCCCCACCTCCCGCCTCTTTGGAGTGGCTTTTGTTCGGAGGAATGACTGACTTGGCTGGGGGACAACACCAGAATTAACCCAGAAAGAGGGATGGTTGCGTAAAATGAATTTATAGCAATGTAAACAATTTTAATTTAAGCAGGCGGCTGCCTCGGCCCTCCCTGCAATTCTCACGGCAACCAAGATTTTTAATGTAGTAAAAAAAAAACAATTATTCTCCCGTTGATTAATACATTAACATTTTGGAATAGAAGCCAAGCCATTCTTGATACTCTGCCTCCCCCTCCCCCCCCAGCTTTTATTGAGTTCAAGTGTGACACCTCCATTAAAATGATTTACTGGCCATCCCTTACAATTTAAGCACAGCAGCAACAGAAACGGTAAAATTCTTTTAACTTTACATGATTTGTGAAGTCATATGTGAAGGATTTACCATTTAAATCTTTCACTACAAGAAGCACACGGCCAATAAATCTGCCCCCCCCTCCCCCGCCCCAACCCCTGCAGCTACCCGGACACCTAAGAGAAATGCGTTTCACTAGGAAGAGCAAGTGTGCAAATTCCAGTCAATTTTTAAAAAAGATTTATCTCCATCTCTCTCCCAAGAACAGAGCCAATCTCCCAAGCCTCCACCTCTAATAATATTTGAAGTTTATCGATCAAGTGTACAGATCCGTGACAGCTAAACGTAATGGTGCTCTTCGGAGGCGAAGCCCGGGACGCGGCTTTCAGCCGGCGCTCCGGATTTATGCTTTCTATTGATATTTCCAATTCTGTTGCAAGATTAAGCACCAAAGGATGTAAGTAAATAACGCGTGACCAAGAGGACTGTAAAATGCAGTTTAATTAAAAAACAGTTTCAATTAGGAGAAGAGTCCTTCAGCGGTTTCCCTGTCTCCTCCTGCTGCTGCTGCACTGCCACCACCTTTTAGGAAAATAAGAGCAAAATCCAGGTTCACATGAGGACAAACCACAGGGCCGTCAACGGGCACAAGACCCTCCCCCTATGGGGGTGTCTCACAACCTTCCTGGCCACAGTACAGGACCCACGGAGGCAGGGCAGAGCCACTAAGTATAGAAACAAGGCTTGGCAGGATTGCAGCACACAGAAGGGGGGGTAGAAGTGGTGCTCAGCTGCAAAATCTCTCTTTCAAGCTAACCCCCCCCAACCCCCTCCCCATTTAACCAACATTTGCTGGGTGGGCAGCTGAAAAGAATCAATTGAGGACAGGGTTGGAGTGGAAACCATTTCCTGATAAATGGCAGGTAGGCTAGTTTAACCTGGCCAGATCTCAGCAGCCAAGGAAGGTCGGCCCTGGTTGGCACTTGGGTGGGAGGCCGATGAGGAAAGCCAGGGTTGCTGTGCAGGAAGGCAACGGCAAACCATGTCTACTTGTCTCTTGCTTGGGAAAGTAAGTTGGCACTTTACACGCGTGGACAGAGATACCTACAAGATAGTCTTTGCCCTGCCCTGGATGACCCAATCTCACTTGATCTCACCAGATCTCATAAACCCAGCAAGGCTGGCCTGAGTTAGTACTTGAGCGGGTGACCTCCCAAAAGGCTCAGCCTCGATACACGGGCAAACCACCTCAGAACATCCCTTGCCTCAGATCCCTCCCTGGGGTCACCCTTCCCAGCTGATTTCTCTATGCTTCCTGACAGGCAGATGAGAAGCCTCAGGAAGGCAAAAAGACAGTGCTGAGAGTCAGTCAAAGGATAAGGTGACCAGATTTTTACTCCTGTAATGCGGGGCGCGCGCGTGCGCGGCCGCAGGAGCACACTGCCTTTTGCGGCGCTCCCCAGTCAGGAAACAGGGAAGTGCCCCAGAAGGCAGTCGCTTTGACAGCGCTTACAGGCGCGCGATGGCACTTAGGGCGCATTGCCCTGTCGGGACTATTACCACAAAACCCGCTTGGGGCCCAGCCGGGACACATTGCGGAAAAGCGTCAGTGTCCCGCCAAAAACGGGATGGCTGGTCACCTTATTAAAGGAATATAATCCTTCTGTGAGGTGACCGTTTCCAACTGGAATATTGGCTAGATGCTACCGGGAGGGCGCTGGCAAAGCCAAAAGGTAAACCTCCAGCATACTCGTCAAATCTAGAATCCAAGCCGGATTTTGGGTTGTGTCTTGGAGGACTTGCCTCCTGTGGACTTTCAAGAACACTCACTAAAACATGCTGGTAGAAATGTGAAGATCAGAAGAGCCCTGCTGGATCAGACTAGTGGCGGTCCATCAAGTCTAGCCTCCTCCTTCACACACTGTCCAACCGGTTCTTCTGGAGAGCCAACAACAAGGCATAGAGGCCGAGGTCTTCCCCTGTGGTCTCCTCCTGGCACTGAGAGGCTCCATATTCAGTAAGCCTCTGACTATGGAGGTTCTCTTTAGACCCCATGGCAAACAGCTGGGCTACCCGGCATGTACAGGAGAGGGAAGGGCATATCTACAAAGCTAGATTACAATTTATCAAACCACCCCTGACAGGCCAACCAGGAAACCCCGCTTTTGGGATGGGTCTGTGGGCTGAAACAGAAAACGATCTTGTCTCCTGCAAACCTTCCTAGCTGTTTAAAGAGTCTCTGCAGAATAGACAGAAGTCGTCAAAGGAAGATCTTTTGTGGTTCTGGGGAAACGATGATGGGCTCTCGGGTCACTGCCTGGACAGATAGCAAACTTTTTTGTCAGGGTGGCCCACCACGGATGGGCACAGAGAGGGCCAACAGGGTGGGCAAGAGGGACACCCTCAGGAACCGCTACAAGGGGCACGTACTGGCATGTCAATGGCTGAGAGCAGCTAAAGAGCCGGGCCGCACCCCTGGAACGGAAATGCTCCATTCAAGCCACTCGCGGGCTCTGCTCTGCCCAGCTGTAGTCCATTCGCAGCGAAGGCAGCGGACAGCTCCTTCTCTGGGCCGTTCTTCCAGGAGATGCCGGCGCACGGCTCCCCACACGCACTCTGGGACAGCCACGCTTATTAAACGTGATTCCTTCCACTGGGATCTTTACTCATCTTCTTAATTATTTTGCACCGGGAATGCTTCGAGTTTATTTTGTTTTGTGCATGGCTAAGTATCCTGTCTTCCAGTTATACGTGTTAATTAAAAAAAATTAACTGTGCCGTGCCGAGGATGCTCTGTGCTTGCCAGCTGCTGAGTGCCACGCCCACGGAGTCAGCCGAGCAACTCCCCCCACATTCTCATCTAGAGGATAAGAGATGCATGTTTCTATTAGATCTGTCGAACGAGAAGAATGGCGTCTCCTTTTTAGCTGCTAAATCTCTGCATACCCTGTTTCCCCGAATATAAGACATCCCCGGAAAATAAGATGTAGTAGAGGTTTTGATGAAGTGCGAAATATAAGGCATCCCCCAAAAGTAAGACGTAGCAAAGTTTTTGTTTGGAAGCATGCCCGACGAACAGAACACAGAAAAATAAGACATCCCCTGAAAATAAGACATAGCGCATCTTTGGGAGCAAAAATTAATATAAGACACTGTCTTATATTCGGGGAAACACGGTAGATGTTGGTAATATCAACCAACTTGAGCTGCATCAGGTGGGAACTAGCAGCATGAGGGCTCGATTCTGCACTGCAGCCGACAGATCAAGTTCACCTGGGGACCATCTCAGAAAAGCTGCTCCTCCTTTGGGACCTTTGCACCTCTCAAGCTATGGGTCATTTGAAGAGCTCTGCACCCTGGAAGACTAATGGCAGGCCCAAGGGACCAGAGACCCTTCCACCTGCCTGAACTGGGCAGCCATATTTGAAGGACAGTCTCTTTCCATATGTCCCCGTGTGCCAACTACAGAACCTACTGCACAGAACTTGGGCCTTTTCAGTTATGGCTTTGGGCCTGTAAAATGGACTCCCTGCAGAGACTGGAGGGGGGCAGGGATGGAGGGAGAGGGTACAACCTGCCTCCATGCGCCCCCCGCCCTGGGGAGGGGGGCCTGGAGGCGATTTTCTGCCCCCATGTGACATTCAGGGCGTGACGCCCCTACTCCCACCCCGTTGCAGCTTTGCCACTGGGTGGGTGGGGGACCTCCTTGGAAGCCTGCCTGTTGGCCAGGGCTTTGGGGGGGGGGGGGCTGGGGTTGCCAGGCAACTTTCAAGAGGTGGCCAAGGATTTGGGGGTTATTATTTTGTTTTGGTTTTAACTGAGAAGGCGTTTAAACTATTATTGCAAGTTCCCTTGACCACGAGGAAAGAAGAGGAAGAGGAGTTTGGATTTATACCTGTTTTCTCTCCTGTAAGGAGACTCAAGCTGGCTTACAAACTCCTTTCCTTCTCCTTCCCACAACAGACATCTTTTGAGGTAGTTGGGGCTGAGAGACTTCTGAGAACTGGGAGTAGCCCAAGGTCACCCAGCAGACCTCATGTGTAGGAGTAGGGAAACAAATCCAGTTCATAAGAGTTCACCACTCATGTGGAGGTGTAAGGAATCAAACCAGGTTCTCCAGATTAGAGTCCACCACTCTTAACCATTACACCACGCTGACTCAAAGGAGGGGTATGAGCATTTTTTTTAAAAAATAAGAACAATAAAATATTCTCTTGCTTTTTTCTTGCGCTCATGAAAGCATGGAGAGGTCGCTGAGCATCTCCTGCCACTTGCTTGTGGGAATTCCTTAGGGATCTGTAACCTGCGGCTCTCCAGTGCCAGCATGGCCAATTGGCCGTGCTGGCAGGGGCTGATGGGATTTGTAGTCCATGGACATCTGGAGAGCTGCAGGTTGCAGACCCCTGCGTGACATTTATCTGCGTGACACAAACCCCCAGATTCTATCCTGAATTCCAGATCACTGCAGTCCTGAATGGGGGTCGAGCTCACCCTTCCCTCAAATTTCTCTTCTAATGGTACGTCCTGCCGAATTGAAATTCCGGTGCGATTTCACCAACACACACCTCAGACTCTTGCAAAAGCCTTATTCTCCCTGAAGCACAACGCTAGATATTAGACAAGCTCATTGGCCGTGTTTTCCCATTCCCTACCCTGCACACAAGTAACAGAGGGGAATAGACGCAAACAGAACACTTTAGCAAACAACACAACATGCACACAATTTGGAGAGAAAAACCTGGAACAATGCAGGGGTTTTTTAATGGGTTCTTTGAAAATGAGAACATGTAGTTCTGAACTCCAGAGTGCCTGGCGTACTTCAGAGGAGGAGAATTTTGGAAGCATCCTCAACAATAACACAGAAGCAAAAACCTGTTCCAAGCCATGTTTAATTTAGTGGATAACAATGCACAGAAGCCAAAAATGCCGTCTCCTACACAGAGTTGCTTCAATCTAAGAGTGGAGTAACTTGGGGCAAGATCAACCTGCTAGTCCAGAGGTCTGCAACCTGCAGTTCTCCAAATATTCATGAACTACCAATTCCCATCAGTCCCTGCCAGCATGGCCAATTGGCCATGTTGGCAGGGGCTGATGGGAATTGTAGTTCATAAACATCTGGAGAGCCGCAGGTTGCAGGCCCCTGTGCTAGTCTCTCATGGGGCCTGAATAGTTACAGATGTTGCCTCTCCCCCCTCCCTCCTGGGGCACTGGGAAATGGGACCCTGGATTCTGGAGGGGCAGTTCTGCATCCATCCCACGGCTTCCACCTGCCTTTGCTTCACCTTTGGCAATTCCCAGGGGCACTTTGGTTGAGAGCCCTCTTTGCACAGAAAAGGCGAGCCGAAGGGATATTTTATGCATGCAATTTAGATTGCTGGTTGCCTTTTTGAATGGAAAATGGCAAAATTAGTTTGGACTTCTAACTCTCGAGTGGTTTCCCAACAGTTAAAGCGAAGCCACCACGGAACCAGCTGATGGTCTGTGGTGGGGATGCAGTTTTAGAATGAGTCTTGCTATTTTTAGCTGTTGAGGAAGCAAATCAATTATTTTTAATCTGAAAGTGTCACAAGGTATTAGATCAGGCATTTCCACTTCTTTACATGACTCTTTTCCTTCGAAGTCCTGCAAAAGCAAAAAAATAAAATAAATGCATCCCCCCCCCCCCCAGTTGCAATGGAGATGCATCTGCTTACTGAGTGGGCAGTTTCAAGCTTACAGTCCACACACCCAGCTGAAGAAATGCTCTTAGAGACATGTGTGAAGGCCAACTCCGGCAGCACAAAACAGAGGCAGGCAAGAGGGCGTCCGGGTGGCCCAGTACCTTCTCAGCATACACAAAGCTTGTGCACGCAAGATTTACAGCTGGTTGTAAACATGGATATGAGATTGTACAGCAAACTGAGAGAACTGTCAAAGCATAAAAGAACAGGCCATGACTCCTCCCAAGTGGATGCAAATTCAAAATCCTTCGCTGGTCAAAAGCCGGACGTGGCTTTAGAAACTAATATTTGACCATAAAAATAGAGATGAGCTGGAAACTGTTGTTTCAGTTAGCATCATCTCTGATTAAACAGGAGAAAGGGGGCAGGGGGAGAGGTGGAATCACAGACCCACCCCTGAAGAGGGACAACCTAGATGGCAGGAAAGGGGGGGGGGAACCCACCATGTTCTTTCGTAATCCTCATGTGCTATTCTTCCTTACGATTTGCTTTTCTCAGCACCAATTCAATTACAGATGCTACAAATCCTTCTGACATTTAATTCCTTCTTGTCAAAGAGAGCGGCAAACATATATACACGCACCCCCTTTCCATTAAGATGTTAATGTATGCTGGAACAGGCAGGCCTGCGCTCCAAGGAGTCTCCTGAAGGTGGACCAGGAACAGCAAAGCAGCAAAGCCAACTGGGGCTCCCAACTGGCGCTTGAGGCTCCGGTGGTTGCGACTGAGGAAAGTAAATCTGCACAGCAATGTCTCGGCATCGCGCTGTCGGAGGCCCCTGCGGCCTGCGAGCACGGAAAGCAAGAGGTCTCTGTGCCCAGAAAAAAAAGCTACATTTGAATCCAGAAGCACGTTAGAGAAAATAGGGTGTAGCTTTATAGGGTCCTAACCCCTTTCGTCAGAACTTTTGACTCTCAAAAAGTTTATCCTGTTAGTCTCTGAAGTGCTACTGGAGTCAACTCTAGCTGTTCTATTGGACTCCACATGGCTGCCCTCTGAGACTTTGTCCAGGGAAAATTAGATTTTACTTCTCTGTCATGGTTTGAGAGATAGGGAAATTGCTTTATCGAGTTTGGCTCATTGCAATAACATTTGCAAACTCTTGGCTCAAAGGCACCACATTTATCTATCTTCCCTCCATCAGAGCCGCCATATTGTTCCAAATAAGCCCGAAACAACAAGCAAAAGGAGAAAGGAAACAATCCAGACCGACACACCATGAGGCACAGACTTGACATACAACAACATTCGGAACGTCAAGGTCACTCCAAATGAGAGACCAAATGTCAGCTTTTTGAACCCTCTGGTATTAAGCAGATATGTTTAAGACATCTTTCTCTGCTAGAGTTTGATGTTCTGTATTACTGGAACATTTACCCACACTGGACTGATACTGCCAGAATTTGCACTGTAAGTAACAATGATCGGATTCCAACAGATAGAAAGGACATGCAGTTCAATGTAACAAAATGTAAAGTGATGCACATAGGGGCAAAAAATCCAAACTTCACATACACGCTACAGGGGTCAGTGCTATCAGTCACAGACCAGGAAAGGGATTTAGGCGTCTTAGTTGATAGTTCCATGGGAATGTCAACTCAATGCATGGCAGCTGTGAAAAAGGCAAACTCTATGCTGGGGATCATTAGGAAAGGAATTGAGAATAAAACTGCAAAGACTGTCATGCCCTTATATAAAGCAGTGGTGCGACCGCACTTGGAGTACTGTGTCCAGTTCTGGTCACTGCATCTCAAAAAGGATGTTGAGGAGATAGAAAAAGTGCAGAGAAGGGCAACAAGGATGATTGAGGGACTGGAGCACCTTCCCTATGAGGAGAGGCTGCAGCGTTTGGGACTCTTTAGTTTGGAGAGGAGGCGGCTGAGGGGGGATATGATTGAAGTCTACACAAAATTATGCATGGGGTAGAAAATGTTGACAGAGATAATTTTTTCTCTCTTTCTCACAATACTAGAACCAGGGGGCATACATTGAAAATGCTGGGGGGAAGAATTAGAACTAATAAAAGGAAACACTTCTTCATGCAACGTGTGATTGGTGTTTGGAATATGCTGCCACAGGAGGTGGTGATGGCCACTAACCTGGATAGCTTTAAAAGGGGCTTGGACAGATTTATGGAGGAGAAGTCGATTTATGGCTACCAATCTCGATCCTCCTTGATCTGAGATTGCAAATGCCTTAACAGACCAGGTGATCAGGAGCAACAGCCGCAGAAGGCCATCGCGTTCACATCCTACATGTGAGCTCCCAAAGGCACCTGGTGGGCCACTGCGAGTAGCAGAGAGCTGGACTAGATGGACTTTGGTCTGATCCAGCTGGCTTGTTCTTATGTTCTTATGACATCGTTACACTAAATTGTCACCACGGAGAAAAGGAGCATTCAAAGAAAGATGGTTTTCTCTTTCTTTCCTACTGAAGTAGGGCCTTATTTTTAGTTTTTAAATTATTTTTGACTTTGCTGGAGCCCTTGAGAATAGAATGAAAAAGATACACTGGAAGACAAACCATTTCTTTTTGGGTATGGTTTTTTTTAAAAAAAATGTGTGTAAAATTCTTTGATTAGCACTCAAATAGGGCAGCATCTATACATAAATAGCAAACTGAATGCCCTTTTCCCCTCTCTCTACACACACGTATTCTTTTACTCTGCTGCAGCACAGGGGCAAGAAGAACCTTCCAGCACATCTTCAGAGGAGAAGGTACATTTCAGTTTCCCCAAAAGAAACCACTTTCCTTCCTGTGTATACATTTTTCATTTCTACTTTTTGCACCAGTGCTCCAGTAGAGTGAAAAATATGTATATTTAAACTAAAAGAGCAGAACGAGAAAAAAAAAGTGTGTCATGGGCAAAGCTTGATGACACCAGCACAAAAATACTTTGCATTCTAGTTTTTTTTCCTGCCAGAAGGCAACAAAAAAAGAGAACCCACAAAGTGACAAAGAAAAACGGGATGGGGATATCTGAAGTAGGGGTGGTGATTTGGTAAAAACTGAATGAAACTGAACAGGAGGTGGTGATGGCCACTCACCTGGATAGCTTTAAAAGGGGCTTGGACAGATTTATGGAGGAGAAGTCGATTTATGGCTACCAATCTTGATCCTCTTTGATCTGAGATTGCAAATGCCTTAACAGTCCAGGTGCTCGGGAGCAACAGCCACAGAAGGCCATTGCGTTCACATCCTGCATGTGAGCTCCCAAAGGCACCTGATGGGCCACTGTGAGTAGCAGAGAGCTGGACTAGATGGACTCTGGTCTGATCCAGCTGGCTTGTTCTTATGTTCTTAATGTGGACTTGGGAAAGGGGTGGGGGACAGCTTCAACTGAATGGACTCCAGCATTCAGTTGAATCTCTCTCTCTCTCTCTCTCTCTCTCTCTCTCTGTCTGTCTCTCTCAGCCCCCGTAGTTCGAAGATGATGGTTCTGCCTGGCTGGGTCTAGCTTTAGAAGAATTAATTTAACTGCATTCCTTTCTAGTGGTAGAAGGGCCATGAACTCCAGAACCATAAGGAAGATGGTCAAATTCTCCATGAGCAAACATGACCCCTCCTTCATACAATCAGAGATCCCAGCCAGGCCTGGGATTGCTGCTGTATTTAAAAAAGTCATTTTCCAGTAAGCTGTCGTTTTTTTGTACACAACTTCTTAACATCCCAAGACCTAAAAACTGAGCCATCCTTACAAACAGGCTAGGAAAATACTGACGGCTGCTATCCTGAGCTAGTACAAGGGCAGGATATTCTCAAAGTGTAAACTTCGTTTTGGGCGGGAAGGAGACTTGTCATCGCCTGACCTCATCAGATCTTGGAAGCTGAGCAGGGTCAGTGCTTGGATGGGAAACCACCAAGGAAGGCTCTGCAGAGGAAGGCAATGGCAAACCACCTCTGCTTCTCACTCGCCTTGGAAGTCTTCTATGTCTTGTCAGCACTTCACACATACAAATGCTTTGTTTCAGATTTCAGTAATTCCAGTCCTGTTCCATTGCATTACATCTCTAGGGACTTTGGTGATGGGTGGGATATACCTTTACAGAAATAAATAAAATACCAGGGACAGCAGGCCTCTTTAAATCAGTTGCTGGGGAATGTGGTCAGGAGCATGCTGCTCCAACCCTGCTGCTTCCAGGCAGGCTTTTGCTCTGATCCAGCATGGCTCCACTTACATTCTTATCAGAGATCTCACCCCACTGACAGCATTGACTTGCAATAAGTAATCTGTCTGGAGCCTCAGTGAGAGAGGTGGATTATTCATCAAGAAAACAAAATAAATCAATAAATGTCCTGGCCAAGATCTCGGGGAGAGAGTCAGGGTGGGACAGAAAGAGACCAGAGAAACTCTTCATGCTTCTGCACATTTCTGCCCTTTGCAAGTGAAAGCCAAAAGCCCCCGAAGTCCTTGCTCAGGTGCTGGCATTTTTAGCCCTGGAAGTAGCACGAGGATGGGGGTATTGCCCTTGTCGGACAGGACTCTTTAGCCAAAGCCTTCCTTCGGCACTCCAATTCCACAACCACACTCCTCAGGGCTCAACAGCTCCGGCAGCACGGTGCTCAATACTGCACAGCTGATGCTGCTTAATACCTGGGGCACCATAGAAGCAAAGTACTTAAGGAGCGCTGAGCACAGGGTGGTTTATTGCAGTGATTTAACACTTCTGTTCCACAGAGCCTTGTTTCCCTCTTCCTTGTTTAACTATTTTTTGCTAAGTTATGTAGACCAAGGTATTAAAACACTCTGTTTGGGCAAGGGGGGTGGGAGAGGCCACACTCTGGCAGAGCAGAAGTTTTTCCTCTGAGCCTTTGAGCAATAAAAACAGAAGTCTGATGGATATCTCTTGCACAAGCCCAGCCTGGCTGTTAATTTTCACGCATTCAGATTTAAGACTCTCTCCTAACAAACTTTAAATATTTCCAAAAGGATATGCATTTTTTAAAACTATGGCCATTTCCTTTTCCCTGCATCAAACTTTCATGTGAGATGTAGTGAGAGTCTGCAACTGTGTTTGGTATTCATGCTCGAACTCTGTGATATTGTAAGGGGATCTCAAACTTTGGCAGAGGCGGTCCCCTCTGGGCAACAGTAATTCCATTATTGGCAGAGGGCAACAAATATTAATGGCTGTATCAATACAGAATTAGCCTGTAACCACCCACGGGCAGGAAGGAAAGCCCCACTCAAACTGTCTCCTCTTTACAAATCACTAGCATCTGCTTAGCACAGCCATCCTGACCTCACCAAAACATCTCCTTCAAGATAATTTAAGAACAATATCCGTCATCGTTCTGTACTGCCTGCAGAGAAAACCACATCTCTGGCAAAGTCCCTATTTGGTTGAGTGCTGATCGATGCAATTTGACATTTTCAGGATGCTAAAATACAACCGAAAATGTTGATAATAGACGCGGCAGTTTCTTTCTACTGCTTGCAACAACCAGTGAGAACTCTTGACATCAGAGAGTTCTACAACTAGTTGGTCTTCTTACTTGCTTCCTCCTCCTCTAATTCCTTTAGGTACTGCTCTCATTAGTGCCCTAGAAGCACCTAGCAGAGGAAGACAGAGTGATGGGAAATGCTCTGGGCTCTCTGGATGAAAAAGTGTGCGATGTAAGAAATAACCTTTAAAAGCCCCCTTCTAGATTCATTTTTCGAATACTATCATGGGAACCTGGTACAATACCCTTTACAATGAATGCAGAAGCAAAGGGCTCGGGGGAACATATTAAAAAAGCCAGTCACATAAAGCTGGCCCAGAAGATCTTGAGATGATTTCCAGACCTGGCCAACAGCTTTAAAAAACTGCTTTCACAGGGCTGCTGTCCTCTCCTGTGAAATACATGCTTTGTTTATCCATAATAACCCAGAGAGGTTGACATGGGGACCGGAAAGCACCAGGAACTGATAATATTATTCATTAGCCCAGCCTGGCATTAAGTGTACTACACCTATTCTAATTTATTGATGGGCTATTTAAAGCCGGTGTTAACCTGTTTGTCTTGTATTATAACTGAATTTGGTCTCTAATTTAAGCGAGTGAAATTCAAGGAGCTCATCGCTCCTCAATCAATATGTTCCCCTTCAGTGACCCATTTCAAGATAGCTTCATAAAAAATAATGTATTTTGTTTTAATAAATTTAATCACTATGACAGGTGCTCAATTTTTATTGGCTGCTCCTGCAGACATCTCTTTGCCCGAGAACAAAGCCTTGCTTACAATCAATAGTAATTGATTAATCAGCATCCCCTGTGAACAAAGGTGCTAATCAGTTTTTGATTAGTTAATCAAACTACACGGAAAGACTACACGGGTCCCTTTTGATTGCACCGTGTTCAACAACATTTGTATCTGGGGCAAAGTCTTGACAATGGGAAACGCCTGGCAGGAACACGCCGAATTAATGCAACTGCAATTGTTTCACTTGGGCACAGATGAGGATACCTGCAAAGCTGCTGGACAAAGGGAGGGAGGGAGTGAGAGACGGGCCACAGCTCTCTTCAGCCAAACCCCAATGATAGAACCACAGAACTGGAAGGGGCCGCAGAGGCCATCTGGTCCGACCCCCTGCTCAATGCAGGGTCAGCCGAGAGCACCCCAGACAAGTGTTTGTCCAGCTGCTGTTTGGAGACTGCCAGTGAAAGGGAGCTCACTACCTTTGCTGTAAACTAGCACACAGTCTTCTCCTGTGTTGCTCCTGGGGCTCTGGAGACAAGGGGGGAGGGGCCCCTCTGGCTTAGTATCAAGAGGCTGAAGAGCCTCAGAGCTAGACCCTGGCTGGGGAATCTCTGAGCTTGGACCTGGCTGTGGATCCCAGCCTGAATGCTCTGCCTGAGCCTCTGGAGCTGGTCCGGCAGGAATTACTGACTGCTCAGGCCCTGTGTTTACAGGGAGTGCCTGGGAGTCTGGAACCACAAGTGTCCCCTCTTCTCCATCTGAGTCTTCCTCCCAGTCAGACCAGGCTGAGCCATAACAGTGACAGCCCTTCAAATACTTCAAGAGAGCCACCATGTCCCCCCTCAACTTCTTCTCCTGACTAAACATTCCCACATTCCTCAGCCTTCCTCTTAGGGTTTACTCTCCAGACCCCTGATCACCCTCCTTGCTGTCCTCTGAACTTGCTCCACGCTGTCCACATCCTTCCAGATATGAGGTCTTTTTGCCGTGACGCTTGATGGTGTCAAAAAGTTCAGAAAAAGCCAGCGGTTGTCACAATCAGCCCAACTAAGCCAACCTAATTCCAGTGCAAGGGAATTGTGAATGGCGAGGCCATATCTGTGTGCAAGACCAATCCATTTCAAAGGGGCTCGTGTGGAAGGGCCTCGCTAGCATATCTTCAATGTGACCGTATGTCTAACAGCTGCAGCTGCTCGGTTCTGCTCAAAACAGCAGAAAACCAACACTAATGTAGGATGCCCAGAGCAGCACTAGAGCTCAGAGGCTTGTTGGAGTGGCAGGCAAGGACATCAGGAACGGGATGAGAGGGATAGATCCTTCTGGAACATTGTGACAGGCCACGGAAAACTTTTCATGACAACCTTCAAGCCAATCAGAAACTGGATATGTAGTCTGGTGTCACAGGATGGGCGTTCACACGACACGATGAAGCTGGCTTGTGCTGCATCAAGTCTATCAAGATCAGAACTGTCTACTCGAGACTGGCAGCATCTCTCCAGGTCTCAGGAACAGGTTTTTCCCATCATCTACTGCCTGGCCATTTTAACTGGAGATGCCGGGGACTGAACTTGGGACCTTCTGAATGCCAAGTAAAGATATTGAGCCAAAGCCCCTCCCCCAGCCACTCAAGTAAATCCTTCCTGGTGGTAGTGTGTGAACCAAGCTTTAATTCAAGCACTCAACCTGCGGTACATTTTCTACTGGGTATAACGGTGGGCTATTCAGCCACCCTAGAAGTTCAATTGCATACACTCCCCCACGCTCCAGTAATAGTTTCCAACCTTGTACAACACACATCTCACATGAAGACCCCGTTGGCCAAATGAAGTCACCTGTGTCATGACTGCTGCGCCGTATTGTTCATTGTGCCAACTGCTGGTGTGGGGTGATTGAAGTTTCATTTTAGTGTACTGGATCAATCCTGTATGAAGGTGGAAAATGTACTGCACTAAAGATGGAGGCCCCTGGGGCCCCCGACTGCTCTCTCAGAAGTTAAGCAGATTTGGCCTTGATTAGTACTTGTGTGGGAGACCATCAAGGAAGTCCAGATGCAGTCAATGACCAATGGCCACCCCCCCCCCTCCAATTCATCTCTTGACTTGAAAACCCTCCAGGGTCACCATAAGCCTGCTGCAACTTGATGGCAAAAAAAAGAGAGACGTGACAAGACGGTCCCAATCCCTCCCAGCCCTTCTGCCTCAGACGCAGCATCTCCCACCTCCCAGAGTGCTGTGAAGCCAAAATGGGGAAAGCCCCTTGAATGCAATCCTGGAGGGAGTGGAGAGAGACATACAGGCTACAAATGTGATGATGATCAAAGAAACATGACCATGGGAGAAGGAGCTACTGGTGTGTCACACGTCCAGCCTCCTGTGGAAAGCAGGCAGCGCGGAAGCGTCTGGTGTGCATGATAGCCATGACTCTGCCGCGCCCACCACCGGCAGCCCCAGCCTCCCAGCCAAGCTGCCCCGCCGCTGCCACGCAAACCCAGCATCCTCCTGTGGTTTACACAAGTAACAAGATGCTGTTGGAACCATTCTCTGACTAGGATAAAAAAGTATTATTTCCACTGCAATTACCTGACAGCCTGAGAAGAGCATTGACAGCCCTCTGCCTCCCACCCATCCCCTTTTCTGGGGTGGTGTGCCACCTGGTAAAAACCTGCATTGATACGGGAAGAGGGAAACCCGGGGGGCGGGGGGGAGATGCTCCCAGGGGTGGGCCTTTGCAGCTGATTACCTGCTCTGCTGTCATGGAGCAGTTGTGAAGTATAGAAAAACACAGAAGCGCACAGAAACACACAGCCAGGATGCAAACAAGGTGGAGAGCAAACCCACAGACTGAGCTGCCAGATTGGCTTCACCTGAAGGCCGGCCCCTTACCTGAAAGGTCCGCATAGTCCAGCTCCTCGGCAGAATTGGGCAACTGAGTAAAGCCTTACAAGCAAAAAACAGACTCATTTTTCTTTGTGCTCCTCAAGGAACAAGAAAAACAAAACACTTCAGAAATGAGAAAGAATTTCTCAGAAAAAGAACCAGCCGGCGGCTGTCTGGCAAAGATTGCACTCAGAGGAACTTGCAAAGAGAGGTTCCCCAATCAAGGAACTTTTTTTGGCCCCTTTTTCAAACAACCAATTGGCTGCCGAAGACTTCTCGGTCTGCACCACGGCAAACACATCAAACATGGAGAACATTCAAAATCACTCATTCGCATCTGCATGCAGCCCCCCTCTCCCAACAAAAACATTTATTGTTAAAAACACCAAGACACTTTGGGAAACAATTCTTTGTCAATGGTATATAACCTAAGAGGTAAAACTGTATTCTAGGTTTCGGTGTAAATTTAAATCCCTGGCCAATGCCAGCTAAGATTGCCTGTTATCAGTGCAGAGAGAGATTGGATTGCACTTTTCAAAACTACAGGAACAATACATGGAGACTGTGTGTTGCATTTTCACGGAGGGGGAAAAAAATCTGATAGGGAAGGTCTTAGAAAAATCCCAAAAGCAATCTGTTTCTGGGAAAGTCACCTCAAAGCTGATAAAACCGCTTCCTGAAACCTCAATCAAATCAAAACAAAACAACCCTCTAGATTTCACAGCCGCCTCCTTGTGAAACAAAAAAAAAAGTTTTTGGTAGAGATATAAATCGTTTTTTAAAATTTCTTAGCCAAAGGCTAAAAGGAGATCCCTGCAACTTGGGAGATTAGAGAGCCTCAAGGGCCAAGCAAGACAAGCAGAATCCCATGCCTGCCCCCCACCCACAACATTTATCCTAGAAGCAGCCTCAAAGGCTGCAAGAAAGAGCCCTCAAAGGATGGGCTGTGGAAATGGCAGCTGTTTTGCCTGCACAGGGTAAAAGTCAGCCTGAGGTCCATATTTTTGCTCTTGCAGGGAGAAGGGCGGTTTGGGCAGGCCAGTTGAAAGCCTCCACCCACGGCTCCTCTCTGCTCAGCCAGGAGCTGCTTTGTTTTGTTAGAAGTCGAGAGCAACATGGAAAACAGGCTCTCTCCAAGAGGGGCAGAAACGATCCACAGGGGCACTATTGGGCTTTGTTGTGTGCCCAGCTGAGATGCTGAAACATCTGGACTGCAGAGCCCAAGGAAAGCGGGCCACTTGGCCTCCATGCCAGCCTTGTGCAGACAACCTAGAGCAGTGGTGGCAAACCTTTGACACTCCAGATGTTATGGACTACAGTTCCCATCAGCCCCTGCCAGCATGGCCAATCGGCCATGCTGGCAGGGGCTGATGGGAATTGTAGTCCATAACATCTGGAGTGCCAAAGGTTCACCACCACTGATCTAGAGAGATGGCTTGAGCACACAGGCTCCGACCCCGGCACCATTCCTGAGCCATCCACACCCTGCCGATTACGGAGAGGGCATGTGTATGGCCTTGCCCTCTGGACATTAGCTGTGTGTGGAGGGAGGGTAGCATGCTCATGTTCTCATGGCCCACATGGGCGAGGTGTCCGCAGAGGGCTACTGATGGTGTTCACAGGGAATTCAGGAAGAGTTGCAACAGAGGTACTGAGGTGGGCAACTGATATGCAGCCGTTTTTACTAGGGATTGAAATTCGGCTGATGTTTTTATTGTCTGCTTTTTCTCTTCATGCCAAGCCACCCTGTGGGTCCTGATGGCGGAAAGGAAGTCATGAGTCAAGAAAATCTTTCATCCAACTTCTCCTTCTGCACCGAGAGGAGCAACCCAACGGGACCCCCTGACATTGCCCTGAAAGCTGACCAAAGCAAAGACTTCCTGGGGCCAAGATCATCATCATCCAAGAACAGGAAGAAGACAGCACCAATCAAAACACACCTTTTGAGGATGAAAAAAGAAAAGTCAGAACTTCCATGGAGCGGAACTTGGGCTGCGGCTGCCAAACACCTTGGCTAGGGATAAACGGTACTAAACTAAGAGCAGGCTGGAAACACCAGCTTCTGGGATACTTGAGTGCAGAGATGTTGCTATTCAGAGGTGAACCAACCACCATCAGGTTGGCTGCTTGGACAAGCTTTTCTATGAACCCTCATCAGTCTCTAGTGATAACAGTTGTGTCCTCCACTGAGGCGACCATCCAAGTAACTTGGCTAGTTGTGTCCCCATTCCATAAATAATAAATAATAAGCTTGTTTTTGTTGTTACACAATTATTTGCTTCAGTATAAGTGTGAAAGCATCTGATTGTAGGTATCTCCAAGGTGGGGCATGCATGAACCTCACCATAAAGTTTCTCCATGAGATGCTGGGAATCTTTCGGGGGCAAGTCCCTCTGACATGAACACGAGGTTGCTTCTGGATGGGATGACTCTGTCATCATCAGAGCACAGCACATTTTTGGATGAGTGTGGGTGAGCTAAGCAAAGTCAGCCCAAGTTAGTACTTGACTGGGAGAGCATCAAGGAATTCCAGGGTTGATCCGCAGAGGCCGGTAGTGACAAACCACCTCTGAATGTCTCTTGCCTTGAAAGTCCCTTCTGGGGTCACCATAGGTCAGCTGAGATTTGATGGCACTTTAGACACACATTATGGGGTGAATCTCGTCTTCCTTCTGGTTTGCAAATGGAGAATGAGCACTGGAAGTCTGCACCTGGCTCATCACTATGAAACTATGAAAGTGAAATCTACTGCTCCCATTATATGCTGCAGAACCCTTCCAGAAACGGGCCATTACAGATGTCTCTAGAGCAGAGGTGTTCAACTCTGGCACTTCAGATGTTCATGGAGTACAATTCCCATCAGCGCCTGCTGGCATGGCCAATTGGTCTAGTTAGTACTTGACTGGGAGAGCATCAAGGAATTCCAGGGTTGATCCACACAGGCCGGCAGTGACAAACCACTTCTGACAACTCCCATCAGCCCCTGCTGGCATGGCCAATTGGTCATGCCAGCAGGGGCTGATGGGAGCTGTAATCCATGAACATCTGAAGAACCAGAGTTGGACATCCCTGCTCTAGAGCTACCCATCATGCACAGGACTGAAATACAGTTATTCTAAATGTCCTATTTTTAGCCTCCTAAATGGTGTCTTTTCAAGGTGCTTCCTTCATTTACTTAAGGAAACATTTGTTTTCTTACAAGTAAAAAGGGCCAAATTGCATTTTTTTTTTGCACAGCAAAGAATATTTTATCTTCCCCCCCCAAGGAAACTTAACAGGCCAACTGTTCTAGTTCTATCAGCAAGTGACAGACATGAAAATGTCACCGAGCTGCACTAGAAATTGTCAGGAGGCAACGTCATGTGCCAAAAAATCATGCCTTGAGCTTTCTCGTCGTTTTCTGCTTGATACTGTTAAAAGGCTCCCTCTTTTTTGATGGGACAGCATTCACATTCTCTTGCATTTTTTTCTGGATAAGGAGAGAATTAACGTACCTACGGTATACAGCTGTTCTGTCACATGGATCTGAAGACTCTCCCGGGTTTGAGCACAAATTACCCAAAGACTTGCAGCTAACTGATTATGCTAGAATGGAACTGGTACCACACCTAACTGCATGGTTTCGCAAATGGGTTTTCAGAACAGCAACGTATCTTTCTTAGAAAGCAAAACTAAGTATCAAAAATATTCCTCCCAACTTGTACACAATGGATTTATCAGGTCATCCATACATCAGCTTGTTCACTTCCTAGAGAAGGTGTGGACTTCTGAACAAGACTGAGTGGTATCTGAGAAAAGGAGGTCGAAATTACAGTACAAATTTGGAAATTCACTCTCTGTGTAAACATATTTAAGCCACGGCAAAGTGGGACCATTTTGGATTGCCAAAGTGGGGAAAGCAAAAGTTCTTCAGGGCCTAGAATTCTTGCCCGGGACCTGGAAATCATCAGCTGTGTAAAAAGGCTGAGAACAGGAATTCCGCTGCCTTATTGTCAGGATTCACCAGTGCGGCTTGCAAGACAAGGGCAGCCACGGCCTCAAAGCAACTCCAGAGCTCTTCCTTTGGTCTGCTCCATAAAGGGCCAGCTGCATGCCACATGTTCACAGTAAACCTCCTGTCAAAACAATGATCAGATGACCGGAAATAGCATCAGAAAAATGCCAGAGCAGCCTTGGTGCACCAGACCAAAGGTCCCTCCAATGGAGCACCTTCTGCCATATGCGAGGGAGCCGGATGACCCTGAGAAGCTGACATCCAGGGCAAGGCGGCAACAGCCACACACCCTACCCCGCCCCAGCTGTTGCCCTCCAGCAACTGGTTCTGAGAAGTATTCTGCCTTCCAACCACAGAGCTTCCCGTGTAGCCACGGTGGCTAACAAGTGTTGGCAGGCATAGTCTCTGTGCAACCCGCCATTCTGACTTGCATCAGGTTGAGCAGTTGAGAACAACCTCGTTTGTTGAATAGGCTTGCACTTGGCCCACCTGTAGGCACTCCCAAGAAGAAAGAACCAGAACACAGGGGAGCCCAACACAGCTGCTAAGCAAAAATGAAGGCCTCAGGCCGGTTCAAGCGTGACGATGCCGATTTCGCTGGGAGGTTTGTTGAGGGGCTTGCTTGGCACCAGATGCTGCTCTTTCCTTCGGAGCTGCTGTGACTCTTCATTCACTTGAACCTTTGGCTCTGGTCAGAGGCCTAGCCTGCAAACTGCTTTGCGTCCTCCTTAATGATGAGCAGAATGCTTAAGAAAGACGGACGAAGGCTGCTGCCTGGGCAGGACAAAGGGGGCTTGTCTTCCTTTCGCTCTATTCCCCGCCCACCCCTACTTCAGCTTTATCAGGTTTGAGGTTGAGAGAAATTTCCCACCTTGCTCAAGGAGATGCTGGGAACCTTCTCTACAGCCCAAAAACGGTGGCTCCCAATTTACATAGGACAGGAGCACGTCAACCTCCAGATTGACCTGAGGCCAAAAAAAAAAAAAGGGAGGCACCGCTAGGCAAACATCTGCATCTCAACATCTGGTTGCCATGCCAATGACCTGACTGCAGGAATATCGGTAAGAGGTTAAAGCCCATTTACGTGTTGCCTACTACACAATGCTGAGTCTCTTATGTGTGTATTTTTGTTCTGAACTATGCGCTCGGGATGGGGAATGCGAGTCAGTCTTCTGCTGAGAATGCCAGCAGCATCGACTTTGACTTCACAAAAGAAGCACTAAAAGGACTTGCACATGTGGAGCAGTAGCTTAGGCTGTGGGGTTGGGGGCTCCACCCAACAGGTGGTTTCCACAAAGCCAGACCCACTGAAACGACTGGATCCTACCCAGGGGCACCCCGCCTGCTACCCCAGGAGGAAGTATTTTGGAACAGTCCTGTAATTTCCTGTACCTGTGAATCGTACAATCCAAACGCACATTTGATTTTGAATGGCTGTTCTCTCTCTCTCTCTCTCTCTGTGTCATCCACCTGCCCCAGACAGGCTCACAAGTGGCTCATCAGGAGCTCTGATTCATAAAAGTGGCCCCAGAGCCGGCTTCATCAGACCAATCCTTGGAGAAGCTCAAGCGGTATTATTGGCGAGGAGAAATCCGCTCTGCAAAAACAGCAGAGGCCAGGGCTTGGCAAACAGGGCTGGCCTTCCTCTCCCGCTCATGCAGCCGTGCCGCTGGCCTGGCTGGTTTGGGGGACAGGAGCTTTCCAAAAGGCAAGGGGGGAGCATTCTGAAAACCGCCCCTGCAGTGCAGCCCAAACGGGGGCCCAGCCACCAAGCATGCGTTTAGTAGAACTTGGATGATGAATGCAGACGAGGGGGGAGCAGACATGGAAACTGCCAAGTGGACGATCTCGGCTTTGTTCAGCAGGTAAGTTAACAGGCCCGTGCTTCAATGCGGCCCATGCATAGCAGCAGCTCCCCATTCTACCCCGTGAGGGAAGAACGGCTTGCAGGAGGGGTGGCTACATTTTTTTTTTTGCATGCACACAAACTCTCTGTTTCCACTCCTTTAGGATACACTCCAAAAATTGTCCGCTGCCTACTTCAGCACCCTTCTTTTGATATTTGGCCTTCTACCTGTCATAATGGTTGTGGCAGCAGTTTTAATTTGATTCCCCCGCCCCTCTTTTTTTGTTTGTTTTTTGGAGAAAATCCATCTGGTTTCACAGGTCTCCATGCCCCTCATGCATTTCTCATGGTCCACAGACATGCTGACTCCCAGTTGGACATTGTTCAGAAAAAAAATGGCCAACACACAAACATCATCTGCTCACTTCTGACAAACACCAGCAAGGCAAGCTTGGGAAGGCACCCGCCCAGAGGGAAATGGGAACGGCCTCTGTTAGAAGCCACTCCATAGGAACCAGCATCATCACGGAAGGGAGAAAAGCATCCCATAGATCAAATCCCGCAATTACGCCCATGGTCAGAGGCCTCCCTCACCTTCAGCGTACAGTTTTGGGCACCTGCAGGCCCAGAGATTGGCCTCTCTTTTTTTGGAGTCATCAGATGCTTTCAAAGCAAAATCCATCATTTCTCACTTAGCAGTTCTGGCTACAAACGTGGACTGTCTCTGAAATATGCCTCTGGCTTGACGTGGATGACCCTTGGTTTGACTTGCGTCTCTCCATCATTAGGTCAAGCACCTTTGATGCTCTGTTTCCCGGGGGAACCACATCACCTGCCCACTCCTTGCTAATGAGCACCGGCTCCCAAATGGCCACTGATGATGGCAAGGCTGATGGCAGGAAGGCACGGGAAAAATGTCCCTGCAGTAATTCCCTTCATGTTGAGGGACAAGGACTGCAGCGCCCTGACTGACCTCCTAATGGGAAAGGGCGGGGTGTCTGCACTACATTCACCTGCTCCCTGGAAAAACAACAACAACAACAAATCCTCCTCTCTGAGCAGTGGAAGAGACAACTCCTCATCTACTGCCTTTGTGTACAGGAGGTTTTCACCTGAAGAAGCAAAGTCTTGTTCAAAAACCCTCATTTGCTCCTCTGTCTAGTACGGCTTCAGGAGCTTCTGAAAGAGGGAAGGAGGTGGAGGGATACAGAGAGAACCACTGAACTTTGCTCCCTGGGAACCATGGAGGGCATCAGAAACCATCCGGCTGAATGACAGCCGGGTACTCAAAAGGCAAATTCCCCCAATCTGGAAAGACTCATCCCAATTCAGCACAAACGACGGCTTCATAGAATAGGAGCCGGCCTGCATATTGGAGTGGGTCAAAAGGCTATTTGTCCACTCCTCTAAATCAGGTGCCCCCAGTAGAGCACCAACACATTTCTTGGCCAGATGTTTTTAGGAACCGGGTGGAGCCATGCGGGGCTTCTGATTGGACACTGAAGATCTCACTGGCTGCGCCTTTTAAAGCAATAGTCTTGGGGGGGGGGCAGCTGCCCAAACAGTGCTGTTTCTCCCTCTTTGTTGTGTTATTTTGCCGGCGTATTTTTTAAAAAAATATTCCTCTTGTTCCCTGCTTCTTCTTCTCTCCCTGTCTGTCTCTGTGGGTCTACCTCCTGTGGCAGCCATGCCAGAATCCCAAAAGGGGCCACAGACTCAAAAGGGTTGGGAGCCCCGTTCTAGATTTCTCTGTGCTCTGTCCCTTTGTCTATATTTACATTGTGCAGGCAGCAATGCTCCTTTCCCCAAAGTAGTAGAGGTCCAGAGGCTCCTTTTATCAACCCACACAGTAAATATAGGGGAAGAGAAGGAGCCAGTGGGGACTCAGGGGAGACAGGTGTGCACTGTCACATGGTTTCAGAATTCTTCGCAAGATTCTACTGGAGCACTCACAAAAACCTGTTTCTCTCTCTCTGTGTCTTGGGACACGGTGTGGTGTTTATTTGCAATGAAAGCTTTCAAAAAGCCAACTTAATCCTCGTGAACTGAAGGGAGTTCTCTTTTCATTAACCCTAAGAGTTTTCCTGATTAGCATGACAGAACAGGCTCTTTACACTATGTTAGAACATGGTTTCATGCAGTGTGGTGTGGTCTGTCCTAAGTCTTGGGCACAACCCTTCAGTAGGAATTCTGGTGGAGGACAATCCTGAATTTCCTAAATTGCTCCAAACAGGAGCTGCTCAAATCTAATTTACAGATTCTGGTGGGTCACGCAATGACTAAGCACTGACTGAGCTGAGTCAAACTCTGCCTGCACAAAGACAATAGCAGAAGTTGGACAAGGAACCAGATTTTACCTTTTGGTTCTGCAAAAAGAGAGACTGTAGGGGCAGAAGGCTTATAAAGGATATACTTTGTTATATGCAAAGGTTTTCTTCTTGCCCCCCATTACTTTCTTTCTGTAATGGGGAGTTGGCAACCATAATGTAGCTGAGCAAAGAAAAGATGCAGGCCTGAAAGTCTATTCTCTTTCTGTTACTAGGCAAGCTTGATAGTTTAAGCAGAGTGCCCTTTGTCCAGAGTTATACAAAATGTGCAGATTCAACTGTTTTAAGGTCTTAGATGCCTTGAATTTGCCCTTCCCCTAGAGCCAGAAGCATAAAGATGTTTAGGCTCTCTTTCTGAGAAGAAGGACAACAAAAGGCAATAGAGATAGGAAAGAAACAGGTCCTAGTTCATCTTGCGTCAAAGGATCAGATGCTCCCATCTTCCAATAAGGGTCTTAGAATACTCAAATGTTTTAGGGAAAGGGAAAATCTCCACCTTTCTTTATGACTGATTGATGATGATGAACTTTGGGGTGTATTCTTTTTACTGCTATTCTGATGTAACCTATAAAAGTAAGAACACACTGTCATCTTGTGTGGTTCCCCGATGCTGTTTGCCCTTTTGTTGGCGTGAATAAAATATAAATTTTATTCCTTTGTTGGCTTAAGCTTTTTGGCTTAAATATTTTGAACCCGTTACCCTGCTGTAACAAGACTAGTGCTGAATTAAAAAATGCAGTCCCTTCATTTGTTTATTGATACTTCTGGCAACCGACTTGCAGCTGCTACACTTACAATGAAATGAGGACGTTCACAGAGCTCTAGTGCTTCTATGAAGTTGTTTTAGTAGCCAAAAAAATTCCTAAAAAATTCCAAGTGTGGAGGGTGCACTGCATCTGCATATGAGATGTCTCAAAGCACATGAAGCTGAGCATTAGAAGGTTCTACTGTTCATTCCTTGGCTTCATAGGATCACCCTCTGAGATCTCCACTCCAAGTTGTCTCTGACAAAGGGCGCACCAACTCTGGGAGGCCCTGAAGGTATTATTGGACATGAACCGAACAAATTAGTTTAGAATCAGGTTCTAAACTTGACCCCAGTGAACCTTTGACTTTCTATGACTGGGATGATGGCTGTTTTGTAGGTCCCTCATTCATGGGGTCACCTTGAGCCGTAAGCGACTTCATGGCACTCAACACGCACGCTAGCCAATGTGAAGGGCATAGTCATGAGATGATGCCGTATGCTTGACGCTTGATGAATTTGGGAAGGTGGCATTGCTCAGTGGAAGCAGGCAGGAAAAACAAGGACCATTGCCTGACACCTCAAATTAAAAGGAGCTTGGGGAACGGGGCTGGAAAAAATACCCCCCCCCCCAAAAAAAAAAAAAAAAAACAACCCATAGCCTCTGCTGGAGCAGATAGCACTGGGCTACGTGGACCCATGAACAGGGGTTCCATATGAAGAAAGCCCTGAAACTTCCTAACAGCTTCTTGAACTCCAGCACCCCCATGTCCTACTGCACCTCTCTTCAATGTGACTCACAATGAGTGGCCGAAGGATGAGCGCTGCAATTATCAGGGAGGTTACGAAGGGAAGGAAGTCTCTTCCTCACTTGCTACCAATGGATAGATTCGGGAACTACTTTTTATAGACAGTGTCTCCTTCCTTCTGCCTCAGTGGCCGTGTTGACCTGCGTGGCCTTGTGAAAACCTCCCTGCACCGGTTATGAAACAAGGCGAAAGGGTGCCCTTTCAGTCTGGTTGTGTGTTTCAGTGCAATCCTTGTCATGCTTCTGAGGTTTATGCTGAAGTCCTCCCTGCCAATCTTCTATCAGCTCAGTTGTTAGCCCAAGAGACCGGACTGAACTTCAGAAATGGGAGGAGTGGGCGGGAGAGGGAAAGCCATTCGCTGCTGCAGATACACGGACGGATGAGCTAGTCTTGTTAGGATCAGCTGCAGGGGCAGCGTGTGTCCTGGTGCTTTATGTGCAATCCCTGTGATAACAGAGATAATGCCAAATGACAATCTCAGAGTACTAAACTCTCCTGCCTCACTTGGATATTTGAGGGGTTTACTAAAACCCCAGGCTTTGGTACAAAAAGCAACATGTGACCCACAATTTCCAAAGCCCAGTAACTGCTCCAAACAATAGCAATATGGACTGCCACCTCTTGGCCACACTTCTGCTCTTCCAGGCCCTGCAATTTCTGCTGGGTGGGGAGAATTGCTGGAAGCCAACTCGCCAGCAGAAGGGAAGGCTAAACCCACATCGGAAGTGAGGAGGCCAAGCACTGTTTCCAGCCTTAGCTGTCACGGCATATTTGTGAGATCAGTCCAGTGGAAATGTGATTTTGCTAGAGGTCTTGGCCACCCCCAACGCCCCCTCCCGGCTCCCATGCTTGCCTGGCTGCCCAGCATCGCTGAGAGAGAAGAGAAACAGGAATGCAATAAATACCAACCGTGAACTGCCGGTTCTGTCGCCGCCGTTGTGTCTACACACGGGAACAGAGGTTTGGAGGAAGGGAAGAAACAGGAGGGACGGCATGCAAAAGAAGGGAGATGGGAAAAAAATGGAACAGATAATATATGAGCAAGCTTTCAAAGAACATTGCGTGACAAGCCATAATAAAATGAAAGGCAAAAAGCATTTGAAGTGAGTTGCACTGTTTTTTTTTTTAAAAAGACATGCCTCGAAGCTGAAAAGCTGTGAGCCGGAGGGGGACGATCCAAAAAGTCTTGCTTGCTTTGCCAAAAGTGATGCTTCCTGGTGGTCAAGAGTTAGGGAGACGTGCAAAGTGAGGAGAAACACCACAGACCCGGCTCTGGTTGTGACCGGAGGGGGGGGGGGGGCGCCCAGCTGCGGAAGGGCCGGCCGGTCTCGAAGAGGGTGCTGTCCATTCAAACACTGCCTTTGCAAAACACGACCCTCTCATTTCAACGGCCAGAACGAGGCAAAGCATTGTCTGGATCGCCAGGGCCCGTTTCTTTTCATGCAGAGGGGAGCCATGGATGCCACACCACATTCTGCATCCATGTTATTCTGGGGAGCAGGAAGACCTCCACCCCACCCCAGCCCAGCCCCACAGGAGACTAAGGAACCTAAGGAACGGAGGGCCTTGTCTGGAAGGGCAAAGGCAGCCATGCCTCTTTCAAGCCAGGCATGGATCAAGGAAAGAAAATCAATAACTGAGGAGCAGCCCAGCTCTGCAGAGACCGAAGACAGATTTCCCACGGCTTCCTTACAGGAGAATTTTGGAGGGGAGTCCAAGTAGGGCTGCCAGCTCTGGGTTGGGACATCCATGGAAATTCTGAGGTTGGAGTCTGGGGAAGGTGTGGTTTGGGGAGGGAACCTCATCAGGGTATAATGTGATATAGCCCACCCTCTAAAGTAGCCAATCTTTCCAACAACAGCGAGCAGTCTCCAGGTGAGGCCTGGAAGTTGGCAACCCTAATCCCTGTGGGTGGCAGTACTTTATAGACTTCCTGTTGCTGAGAATGCAGGTAGGGAAAAGAAGCATTCATCCCTAGTTACAGTGCACTGAGTGGGCCTTTGCCAAGGCCCAGGCAAAGCATAATTCCAGTTACTCAACTCATTTGGTTAAGTGGGCCGGCAAAGCTTACAACATGGGGTCAGATAGTGGACCCCCCAGAAACCCTGCCTTTCCCAGTCAAGATGTCCGGGTTGGATCCTCCCTCCACATCTCTCCGAGGCTGCATTTTCCGTTTTCCAAAGACTTGGGCTTCCGTCTTTATCTGAGTGCCACGGAACATTCCTAGCAGATTTGTGGTGGGCTCATCATAGCCGAAGTGAACATGGTGGAAGTTAAGCCCATTGCTTTTGTCCGGGTTCACTCGGGGTCCAGGAATGCCTCCAAAACCTCAAATGCTGACCAGATACATCCTCTCTAATTCAGCAGCCTGCCAACACGGGCTTCGTTCCAGAGTTTAGTTTCAGGAAGGTTGCTGGTCTGGTCGGCAGTAGAACAGCCAGATTTGAGCCCAACAGCATTTCAAAGAGCAACAAAAATTTTGGGGGTGGGGGAGTGGGGAGGGTGGCTTTTGAGAACAACCAGTATCTGACGAAGGTAGCTTTGACTCACTAAAGCCTCGCTGGTCTCGAAAGTGCTACTGGACTCGAATGGAACTTCTCCAGAGCTTAACAACCCAGCTGTCCAAAGTAAACAATTCTGCCAGTCATACAGGCTGGGTGAACACGGAGGCCAAGAGGTGGTTTCCCTGGAACATGCCGAGAAGATCTAAGATGCTTTCCACAGAGCAGCCCAAGTGTGGCCATTGACCTCAACAGAATGTCTCTCTGGTTCAGCACAGGCAATGTTCAAATGAAAAAAAAAAAAAGCAAAACTTTAAGCAAAAAGCCACGCAAGGCTCAAACACTGCCCTGGGACTTAAGATGTATGTTATGAGAGCAGACATTCTCATGGAGGTGTTTCTCCACAGTTCACAGGTTGCCACAGAAGCTGGAAAGGGCCAAACTTTCCACAGAATTGAAAGGACCGTCCAGCCTTCTCTTCTTGCAATTAGGGCAAGGACAACGTACACGTGAATTTTCCAGAGGGACAGGGCAAGACAAGTAAATATAAATATATACATGTACATAACCCACATGGGAAAAATTCCACAATACTTACGGACTGGCACACTTTAAAATACTGAAGCAAAAAAAGAGAGAGAGAGAAACCCTATGCAATTAAAATAAGACACTTCACCAAGGTTTCCATGATAGAGATGTTTCTGTATTACTAGTCCTGACCTGCAGGCTGATTTAGCTCAATCAACGCTTCAGGCTCATTTGTGTTGACTGCAACACAGGGAGCACAAAAGTGAGAGTAGCTGCCCTTCTCACGAGTAACAGAAAGGGAGGCTTGTCCCTCTGGTACTGCTTAGCCACCAAGATGGCGTTCTTTTAATTAAATTTGCTCTCCAAGGGCGAAGGGAACCGAGGGACTAACATGTACGACCAGGTGGAGTAGCGTGTGAACTCTGGATAGGTCACTGTCTTCCAGTAGACTCAATTTACTGGTTTTCCTGGGAAGGGGGACGTTGTGCGCACTTCCGGCTTAAATAAAACTGTACAGGGGCCGGAACTGCTCTTCCCGTGCTAGAAAAAGACAATCAGTCAAGGGTTTCCAGGCACAGTGCAGCTCGCTTTTCCCATCCAGGGACAGAGATCAGCAGGTAACAGACAAACAAACAAACAAACAAACAAAATGAAACACAAAGTTGTCAAGCAGTTAAAGCCGAACAAAGATCCAAAGTCAAACAACATCATGTTGGCTGCAGCTGGAATGGCAAAATCATGATTAGCAGATGGACTTGGATGATCGCAGCAGGAAACAAAGCAGTTAATGGTTAAAGGTGCGCTGGCTAGATGCCTCCCCAAAGACCCGTCTTTCTTAGCAGCAGGGCCTGTGGGCCTTTACCTTCTTAAGGCACTTTGCAGTGATTGTCCTGAAAAGAATGGCTTCAAGTTTGAAAAGCAAGACACACTGAAAACGGAAGTTCTAACCACACCTGGCTCTTTGGTAAGGAGACCGAGGAGGGACCGCCAGCGATTCTGCAGCATGCTGTGTTTCCAGAAATGGTAGAAGGTTAAGATGCCTTTTTGGTAACGTTAAGATGGCCACCCCACCTTTCCAAATGGATGCAGGTAGTCTTAGCATGAAGAGGAGGATGGGAAAATTCTCAGCTCAATGTTAATAGTAAGCTAAACTTACAAGGGAAAGGAGGAAATGCCCCTCTTGCCTGCCCCTCCCCCCAAACCTGCACACACACAACACACACACGAACTAGCCCTCTGCATTATCACAACATGGAAACCTGATACCCAAGAAGGAGCCATCTGCCCAAACCTCCCTGTTGCCTGGCGTGCCCTTCCCTGGATGGCCCAAACTCATCAGACCTGGGAAACAGGCTTCGCCCTGGTTAACGTCTGGACGGGAGACCAGCAAGGAATACCAGGGTTGCTCTACAGAGGAAGGTATTGGCAAACCACTTCAGTATGTCTCTTGCCTTGAAAACTCTGTGCGGTTGCCACAAATTGGCCACGACTTAATGGCATTTTCCACCACCATCCCCACTGCCTGGCTTTCCAGCACTACCTTTAATAGGACTCACCTTTTTTAAAAAGAAAAATGGCAGCCAGATATTGAAGGCAATTAATAGTTTGCGGCTGCCAAGTTTGAGGGGGTTTCCTGCAAAATAGGAATGGACGGGCTCCATCCATGGCCTTTGGACATCCATCATGTCTTAGCAGCAGAAAAAAAGAATAATTAAAAATAATAAAAATAATATTTTTTAAAAGGAGCCAGCTGGGCAGAGGCTGTTCAGCAGCACGTTCTAATCCATTCCAGTGGCTTCATTCCAACTTTAAATTGTTCACTCAATGTGACAGACCGGGGGGGTTTAAAAACTAATCCATAAAATTAGTCCGCAACTCCTAACAGAATGGGTTCCGTAAACAAAAACAGAAATCTAAGGACTGTTTTTTTAAAGAAAACAGTTCATCCATTTAAAGCCCTGCAGTTTTCTGAGGTGAACGTGAGGGGCACTCGGCGCTTTAAAGCTGTGTTTTCAACCAATGCAAGATCCGGTTGTACAATCAGCACCTACCTGAGGCAGCGGCCTGACGTAGCCGGCAATGATCTTGAGTTTAAGTGGAAATGATCTGGCGGTCCCACACAGATCTTCATCCATCCGCATCCCTAAAGGCCAGAGCAGACAGACAGCCCGGCCTGCGGTGGCCAGCCAGCTGTGCCGGCAGTTTACCAACAGAGCAGTGTGGAGATCAGCTGTGCTTCAAAGCACTGCATGATTGTAAAAACACACACACGCGCGCGAGAGACAGAATATGCCCAGAATCTCCCATTAACTTATGGTGACCTATAACCAAATACACTTCATTTCAACCTCACAACTTGCATGACAAAGAGCACAGAGATGGGGGGGGGGGGCGTTCCTTCTGGGCTTTGGGTCTGCTCTGTGCTGAGAACGGCATAAGAAGTCCCCTTTGTACTCCCGCAAGAGCATCCTCCATAGAAGAGGAACTTCAAGGGCCGCCGAAAGGACAGTGGCCTGCTTGTACTACGCCCGTGAGATAGCTTCATTTTCAGACCAGATGTTTCACAAAAGTAATCAGGATCTGTTTAGTTGCTTTGTGCAGCATGGAAAATTATGGCTCAAAGTGTGGCAGGCACTGCATATTGCGCTGAGATTTAACGCTTCGTTCCACACGGCTCCGTCCCAGGCCTCTCTCTCCAGCCTCCCACCTAGCCAAAGGAAACAGGGCCGAACAAGCCGTTGAAGGTTCTCAGTCCCATCATCGAAGGCCACACCGTCCACCAGGAAAGTGGCCCTTGTGATAAACAGAAGCTGCGCATTGCTGTGGCTGATACTGCCGCCGCCAAGACTTACGGCACTGCTGAATGGAGGGCTCTTATTTCTAGGGCAGGGGGTCCCAACTTTCTGAGCTTGGGGGCACCTTTGGAATTCTGGCACTGGATTGGGGGGGGGGGGTGCAACCACAAAATGGCTGCCACGAGAGGCAAATCACAAAATATCAAACGGTAAGGGCGAGGATAACTTTAACAGTAACTCTTCCACATTTAAGGCAGAAGCTCTATTTAACAGGGTGCCTTTTAAAATGGGCATAGTATTGAAAAATACTTTCTTGAATAGGCGCAGCGTATCTGCAGTCATAACAATGAAGAATCTTGTCCTACTACAGCAGCTATTGCCAAAGCAACTTTTAAAAAAATCTGCACAGCAAAACAGATCGAAAACCCTGTGGGGCAAAAGGCTCACCCGACCCCACTCGCTTTCTAAAACACCTGGCGAGTGCCAGAAAAGGTGCCCGCAGGCATCCTGGCACCTATGGGCACTGTGGTTACCCAAAGCACCACATTGGGGAATCCTAATCTAGGATGCAGGTGTCTTTAATGTTGTTACTGTGTACCCACCAATATGGATCGAGCCACACTCCATTAGATTAAATAGAAAACCCAAGGTACTGGAGACACTGGAGTAAATAACGGCTGCTGTACCATGGCAGGGGATGTCTAATGTGCCCTGCTGCTGTCTAGAACAGTGATGGCGAACCTATGGCATGGGTGCCATAGATGGAACTCAGAGCCCTCTCTGTGGGCACCCACGCACAGGGTTCACCTTGTGTGTGTGTGGGGGGGGGAATCGCTCCCCCCCCCACACATCTAGGTTGGCCTGGGCCGTTGGACTTGATGTGTGTGCACCTCAGCGAGTAGGGAGGACTCGGCTGGCAGGTCTGGTGCCTGTGCTCCAGGTGGCTGCTGCCCAGCGGGTGGGGGGAGGCGGCAGAGAGGTGCAGAGCAACACATATGGGACTTGCTGGAGGCTACAGCAGGCTGGCCCCTGCTTGACGGGGTTATTCAGGTTAATTTGCCGCATTGGCACTTTGCGATAAATAAGTGGGTTTTGGGTTGCAATTTGGACACTCGGTCTTGAAAAGGTTCGCCATCACTGGTCTAGAAGAACACACCTGGACAAGCCCCCCTCAACCAGGTAAGGGGAGCAAACCGGCTTTCCAGCATTTTTTTCCTCCTCCACCTAAGAAGCAGACCTGTTCTTCAGGTACTAAAGTAAAAAATGGCTGCTACAGAGCAGATGGCTTCTTCAACAAACAAATAGAAAAAAAAGGCCCACAACCCTTTTGAGGGTTATTAAATAAGCAAAACAACTCAAACTTTGCATTTGCTATTTCTTCTCAGGTGCCTCTGTGTGCGCGCGTATTCCTTTCCTCTTCCTTTCCCTTTTAATGTGGTCACATAGTGGATGAAAATGTCAGGAGATCACAACATCAACTCTAAATTAACTTGACATTTTACCAGGGACACAAAGAAGCTTCCACAGAAAGCCAAGACGATACAATAAGAAATGGTGCACAAAACCAAGTAAATCTTCCCCTCTGCTTTATGAAACTGGGCTGGCAACCAACTGCTTGCCTGACGGATGTTCACGAGTAGTATTATGAAGCCTGGAGGACAGAATTTATACTTTTCATAGAGTTTTATCCTTCAATCATTTTTTTTGAATACAGACAGCTTTTTTCAGGTTTTGAAATGTGGGCGGAATTGAGAGAAGGCCAAGGAGAATTATGCCCATTTAGGGTCTGCAGAGCACTGGGACCACATGTCCAACAGATGCCTACAAGGAATCAAAATACTGTGAGCGCTAATGGGATTCTTTTCCCCATTTATCATGACACTGGCAGAGAAAAAGCCAAATCTTAGAATGCCTTTTCCAGCAACATTAACACACTTTGGTGTTCAGCAGGTCTTCTCCAAATGTTGATGCGACACACGGAGTTTCCACACAGTCCAAATATAATGAGTTGAGGAAGCTATTTATCCCGTTTTGGGGAAGAACTTCGCACAGGGCTCTTCCTCAAAATGGTTCAGTCCTTTAGGTTTCCCTCAACCCGGGTTTACAAACTAAACTAGCAATCTTTTTGGAGAAACAAAAGAAGCCACAACAACCCAGACTGTTTGTAATCGCTTCTTGGAGGAATAAAGTTTGCAGTGCAAAGGCAAACAGGGAAAACTGGGTTCATTAATAACATGTTACACACATTATTAGTGTGCTGTGCAGAAACAACCACAGAAAATGGAACAACTAGAGTCAAGTCCAATAGCCCTTCTAAAACGCTCATATTCTGAAAACCTGGTTAGTCTCTGAGATGCTACAGACTTACCTCTAGCTGCTCTACTGCAGACCAACATTACTACCCTTTGAAACTGGAGAAAATGGAAGACAGACATTTTAAGCCAAACCATGTATTCTACCCAGTGGTGGGATCCAAAAATTTTAATAACAGGTTCCGATGGTGGTGGGATTCAAACAGTGGCACCGCCGCACACACGCACCTCCAGTCCCTATTGGGCAGGGAGGTTGCTTTAGTAACCCCTTCTCGGCACTCAGAAAAAATTAGTAACCACTTCTAGAGAAGTGGTGAGAACTGGTTAGATCCCACCTCTGATTCTACCCCATCTAATGCTCACTGGATTTCAGAAAAGTCAAACATCTGTTTTGGGTTCTTATGAAATATGCCCACATCTCAGTCAAATGAATCGTCTGCTATTAAAGACAAAGGCTAGCGCACAATCTCCTTGCTGCCATGGAGTCACTCCACCGCACACTAAAAAGTCTGTACACACACACACACACACACACACACACACACACACACACACACACACAATGCCCATGGCACTGTTCTTTTTATAAAAGGCATCCCATTGGGGGAACGGAAACACATTCCGGCCGGGGTGCCAGCAAGTGTGAGGGACCAGGAAGGTGTTTCTGATTGCACCAGCATCCCCGCTGAAGCCATAATGGGATCTCCAACCTGGGCAGGATCAAACATGTCAGCTCCACCACGAAGGCCTCTGTGGAAAGAGGGGAGGATGCCCTTCATCCTATTAGCACGGAAGCTAAGAGACAAACAAGATCCATCCATGGGAGAGGCCACAAGCCTAGGCCTGCTTTTGCAACTGGTACAAATAATCAGAGGCATACTTGAGAGGAAAGAAAATAGATCCACCAGGGGGGCAAGATAAACTGAACACACACACAGAGACACAATAGACTGTTAAAAATAAACCCTTCACTGGATTTTTTTTTAAAAAACAAATATTAAAAAACATTTAATTATCACGCAGGAAATAACAGCTGTCCAAATGGATTGTTTCAAGAGAGGACTCCGGGGGCCATTTAAATTATGCAGCTTGTTCTGTCATATCATACCGCACATCTTAATGAATAAAGCCACAAGGACATTTTGAAAAGGATATAAAAAGGTTGGATTTTTTTTTTGGGGGGGGAGGGGGGGCCTTGTCAGCAATGCAGCTAGAATGTTTGAGGGCTGCCATAACAACAACACAGGTGATAGACTTTCCAAGGCTTCCAAATTCCAGAATACTTCAGCAAATTGATCTCTGTTAAGAGAAAGACTTAGTGCCTGGCCTCAACAGAGGCCGATGAAAAGTAAAGAATTTTTGTTCATTATGATCACCAAGTTGAAAAAAAAGAAGAAGTTTGGGGCTCTACAGGTGGATCCAGAAGAGACAGAATTAATTTGTGTCACATCCGAACAAGAGCACTCCAGAGCAGCCATTACTGGGTTTCTTTCAGAGGGCACATTCTCCAAGCAAATGCTGGCTGTCAAGACAAGAGTCTGTGGTGGGTATCTGGATTTTGTGAGCTGAAGGCCATATCAAGCAGTCCTTCAGGTGCCATCGGCCCCTTCCTGTCCCCACAGAAAGTTGTGAGAGTCAACAGAGGCCACCCAGGGAGTCTGCAGAGGTTGCCGGCAGCTTTACTATGGGGCCTCCATCTGGAAATGGAATCTCTCGGGCTTTTCGGGAGATGCGAGCAACCGTGCTTTCAGGCATTCCGGGCCTGCCAACATCTGTCTGTTCCCAGAGTGTGGGAAGGGGTGTGCACAACAGCCGAAATGATATGGTGCCCCTCGAGGCTTTTAGAAAAGCAGTTTTTTTCCCTGAGACTACTGCATAAAGTGTTGGTAATTATGCTAATTTCATTTGGAGAATGGTTTTCAGTTACACAAACCTTTAGCAGAGAGCAGAGAAAATGCATTCCAGGAGCGTTATACTGGTGTTTAATCATTGGTGTTTGGCTGTTGAAGCTTTTAAAGCTAATGGGTGGCTCTAAAGCACTACAGAACACAGGGGGGGAGAAGGGAAATTCATTTCTCTACCCATTTGTCAGGTCGTAATACACAAGGTAGAGATGCAGAATTTAAGAGCCCGAGCCAGCCCACTCCTCTAAAAGCGGGAAAGGGAGCCATTTCTAATTTCCTCCTAAACACTTTAATAAATCCTGTTTGGAGAGAGGAGCCCAAGTTAAATTCCACCCGTGCAGACAGCAAGCCTTCGGGATAAGATAAATACATACGCAGCTTGTCTGCTAAGACACAGCAACCTGGCAAGATCCCATTCATCAAAAACAGGGATTTGACAAAGTTGTTCTAGTAGCAATCTCAGCTTAACTACGCCTCAGTGCCGGATCGTTTGTTACCCACAAGGGCATTTTGTGAGGAGGGAAGATGCCACTCCCGAGAAGCAGCAAGACAAGGGCGGATGGAATGCCTCTATTAAGGCAAGGGGGCTGGAGCAACCCTCTTCAAAAAATCATGTTGACGTCTATTAATGGGACATAAAGGAACAACAACAAATAATTATGTGAAGACAATATCCTTGTCAAATCCAATGACCAAGCAACTGCTCAAGTGAACAGAGGCTATTCCTGAAGCATCCTGGATAAAATACAACATGTGAATTCAGCAGATGCACAGGGAGATTCGGAGCACGTATTACTGAACACTCCAGAAGATAAATGCCTCCCAACCAGCGCTAGTTTGGGCTTCTGTGGAGGAATTGCCCTTATTAGCCCAGCTAAAGCTATGAGGGTTGTGAGTTCTGGTGATGCAGTTCTCGCAATAATTGTCTGTCTTCACTTTCACCCAATGTTTTTACTTAGCACTAAGCAACAGTTAATTGAAGACCATGGATCAGCTGAATGGAGTTTCTCTAACAAAATATATGTTTGGCACTCAATAGGAAGGATGAGTCATACAATCTGTTTTAGGTTAATTGGCTCAAATTCCTGATTGCGTGATATAGATCACTTGAGAGGTAATTTTTACTTAACTGCCTTTCAAGAGGAATTCAGCTATCCTTCCTTTACTTTTGCTTACAACTGCTTATCTTGCAACTATGTTTTGGTGCTTGCTTGCTTAAGGACTTAACATGTGTAGGTCCAAGGATGTGTTTTATGTTTTGGTTTTAAGTTGCTGGCTCTTGATGAACTGATTGCCTGCCAGTATTTTGTGGTTTAGTAAATGGACAATGAAGCCAATAAACCCCCCCCCAAATATTTTAAAAGGATTTTCTGTCTCTGAGTTGTGAGTATTATCAAAGTCCTGACCCACGCAGAGAGGAGAGAAGTTATCTCTTCCTCTACAGCTTATTTGCCTCATTTCCTGGCACTCCAGAGCGACCGGCTGGCTGCCGGGGGAACCTACATTGCTGGCAGAGGTGCTGGGCCCAGTACAGGAAGCCGCTCTGCCCATTTCATGTTGGACAATGGTCCCATAAGAGGAAGACAGCTACCTCAAAATGGCAGCAATTCCCTCCACCATGGTAACAGTGAAATTTTAATGAAAATATTTTTTTTCTTTTAGTGTTGTGGAAACCTACCCTGGGGGTGTAAAACTCTGGCCCACCAGATATTCATGGACTATGATCCCCAGAAGCGCCAGAGGTGGGATTCAGGGGGTTCCAAAGGTTCTGTAGAACCTGTTGTTAAAATTTAAAATATCACTTTTTAATACTTAAAATATTTTTATTAAGTATTAATATTTTTAATACTTAAAATAAAAAAGTGATATTAAAATATTTTAATACTTTTTAACAGTCATTATTTTAATCCCACCACCATCAGAACCTGTTGTTAAAATGTTTGAATCCCACCACTGCAGAAGCCCCTGTCAACATGGGTGGCAGGTGCTGATGGGAATTGTAGTCCTTGAACATCCAGAGGGCCAGAGTTAGACATCCCTGCGCCTTAAGTCTGATACACAGATCTCATGCTCCACACATTAAGGTCCCAGTTCAAAATTAGATATAGGATAATTGCTATGTATACTGCAGACAAACACAACATATTTTCAACATGTTTATTGTTTAAATGTAAATAACTCTGGCAACAATTAATACACTATAATGTGTTTAATGATAACAGATTGTTAAGGAGTTTACTATTTTGACTGCGTCTAAGTTTAATTCGATATTCATAGATGTTGGTAGTCCTACATATTGTGACTGCACAAGATTATTTGGTCCAAATAATGCTTTCTTTTGTTGACTATGCAATCAGTCTTATCCCTTCAATTTTTAAAATTTTTTCCTACCTCTCAGATAGCAAAAATTAAGTTACATATACTAAGATAGCATATGGTGCAGCAGGTTGTAATTCTCTCTCAATGGGAATATTTGTATTTTCTCTTAAAGAAAATAAGACATTTACACTGTTAACTTCCATCAGTACTGTAATGAGTACAATTTCATAGGCTAAGTTAGAAATGATGTATTTTAGGTTATTAACTCAATAAAATAAGCTTGGGAAAGTGTTGCACATGTTTCAATTTCTCCCAAAATTTCCATTTCCCCCGAGAAAAAGAAGTCCTGCAGCTTCAGAATTTCCAGAAATGCCATACTGCTGTGGGTGCCTATGCCAAGTACAAGTATGTTCACTCCTGCCCATCCACCATGGAAGACCTGTGAGGGTTGTGTTGTAGGTTATCAGAAAGATGCTGAGCACTCAAAACCTGCCAGCCTAGAGGTTGTTTGGCTCCTGATAAAGACCACAGGTAATATCCACAGAAGGACACCAAGTAAGATAACAGCTTATCAGCAACAGCCTCTGGAATTGGGGCAAGCTGTAGATCAACAGGCGGAACTAAGCTTCAAAGACTTAAAAACAAAACAAAGTTAGAAGCACCCCCGAGGGAAACATGATAAATTAAAACCCACAGAATCCGTGTGGGTGGTGCAAAAAGAAATCGCCCTAGGCCCAAAGAGAACCAGGAAAGGACTGGACCATAGCCAAGAGGGAAACAGTCTGTTCTTGGCGAAATAGGTGAGCGCTATGTTCAACCAGCCGAGCTGCCCTTTTTAAAGCAGAGGAAATAATATCACTATCAACACTGCAACGCTTGCACCCAAGATGCTGGCGTGTGGTCAGCTCTGAAGCTGCACGAAAACCTTGCAAAGATGTGGTCATGTTGGCCCCTGTGGGTTCTACTATGAAAAAAGCAACTGCTTCGTAAATGAAGCTTGCAATCTTGCTGACCAATGTCCTTCTGTGGAGCTCAGAAGTAGTTCCTTCTTTAGCTATGTATATCTCAGGCCCCCTCTAGCAAGACTAAATTATCTGTAAGCTGACCAGCAAAACTGCTATTAAAATCCACTGTTCCTTGCTTCAAGAGCACTCCACTGGATTAGCCAAAACCAACTAGCCAACGAGGGCAGAACACATAGATAGGTTGATCTGAATAAATATTCTGTTCAACAGCAACTCCAGCATCTTAAACAGTTGCTGGTCCATGAATAGGTACTGACTCACCTGGGCTATGCAGGGCAAAAGGATGGTGACAACGCAATTCTACGTAGAGGGAAACATTAAGCATCACAAAGGAACCAGCTCTAGCTGGTAGGAATGCTAAAGCTAAGTGTTAATCACATCTTAATCTCCTCTTCTGATCTAACTCAAGACACTTCGCCATGATGGTTCAAGGCCAGGAAGCCATTCCATGACAGGCTGTAGAACTGACTGGTCTGAGCAGGTAGCCACCCAGCCAACCAAGGAGCCTCCAAGCTTTCTCCCCCCCCCCGCCCCCCGCCACCCACTACTGCCATGGGGCTGGTCTTCTCCTTGCGAGGCTGATGCCCTCAGACTTATTTTCCTTATGGCAAGGCAGGTGCATGGAGCATCTCAACAGTCACTGAGGGAGGGGAGCCCCCCAGCATCGTAGAAGAAACTCACTCTGGGGATCAGAGAACAGCGGGGGAAGGGGGCTAGCGGTGCTCATTTCTCAATATTCTGAAAGGAGAAAAATGCAACAAGAGAAAAAGCTGGACAACATGGCAGCAAGTGATGGTTAAGGCACACTGGAAAAGAAAGTCCCGTTATTGACACACAGACAGGCGTTTCTGAACCTCATAGAAATCAAAGCGTGTGACCTCGGGCAGGAGCTTCAAGGGAGAAAAGGCACAGCGGCAGCTGGAAAAGTGAAGGGGGACCACTGGATTCAGGCAAGAGGACACCGTTGCAGGATCACCACCTGCTTGCAAAGAAAGCCGGCGCAAACCCTCTCTCCTCACTGGGCTCACTGCACTTCCACTTCCAAAAATGAAAGAAAGCTGTAACAAAAGTATCCAGATGAACCCATGAAAGACGGTTTGGGACCCCATGGTTGATTATGATGGACAAAGAGATGGGAGTGGGGGGTCAGAACGGGGGGGGGGTCGGTCAAAATGGCACTTGAGGGTTGATAAACCTCGGCTCAGAATGGTGGATGAGAGGTAACCACTTATGGCTCAAAGGGTTTAGGAAGAACCACGTCATGTCACTGACTAGACAAACTGTAGCTGGAGGATAAGGAAAGATATTGTTTATGACACTTGAAAATAAAAGTATCTAGTAGGATTAAAAAATGGTTATGTTACTAAAGCAAAGTTCAAAAGGAGTTACCCTGTGCTTTAAAAGGTAAAACATCTCAGTCTGAACCTGGCTGGGTTGGCTGGCTTTTAACTCCTGACCCCCTCAGGAGGACACTCCAAAAGAAGTTCTTGTTTGCATCCCACTGTAACAAGCAATCTTGTTCGAGGCGGCAGAACAGCAAAATCTTGCAATACCTCAAGGATTAGCAAATACAGAATGGTGGTGGCTTCCACAAGCTCTGAACTTCTACATTCAGAGGCACTCAACCTTTGAACCCCAGAACGCAACGTCAGGGGAAGGCCTCGGCCTCCGTGCCCTGAGGCTGGTTCTCCAGAGGAAGTGGTTGGCCACAGTGTGGGACAGGATGCTGGACTGTTGATCCAGCAAGGATCTTCAGAGGTTCTTAAGACTGCCACAAAGACGTGGTTAGCTTTCCATTGCCAGCATTCCTAACTCCTTCTAGTCTCAAGAGATGGAAAAAGGAAACACCGTAAGTCAAGACCAACTGGAAGCAACGGCCTGCCTCCCCACTCCCACCTCTGTCCAAAAGTAGGAAAACGCGCGCACGCACTAGGGCAGTCTTTCCCAATGGTTGTGAAGGTACCATACCTGCGATGATGATGATGGTGGGCATGATGGTGGTTGTTGTGGGTGGAGGGAGAGTTGTGAGGGGATCTAGATAAAATATAAAAAGAAAAAAAAGAGGGGGAAAAAGCAAATTAAGAAAATTAAGCAGAACACAAAACTAATCAATAAATTAGAAAATGAAACAAAAAAGAAGGATGGTCGCGACACACCTTGGACCACCTCAGTGGAGCAGCAGGGCTGGACCCCCAGCACGGAGCCCACCTATGCTGAGGCCACTAAGGTTCAGCAGCCCCCCCCCTCCCATCAGGATGAAAACAAAGAAGCCAACACAAAATTAGTCATTGATGCAAATGAGAAAAGGAGAAGATGACATGGAAACAGCTTTTAGGAGAGGAAGCGGGGGGGTTGGAAAGGCAAGAAATGGGGGTGGGACTCAACTAGAGCAAACAAGCCACATGTTTTCTATACCAAGGAGGACAGCTTGCAACACACAAAGAGAAGAATGGAGCTTTGTCTGTTTCTTCCTTCAAAAAAAGAGAGAGATTTTATATCTGGAATTAGGGGCGGGGGGGCGGGGGGGCTGCTCTCCCGCTGTGCTTAACAGACTAAATACCAACAGCCAAGGACTACGACTCTCTCTGCCTCTCTCCAGAGCAGTTAACTTCATTATTCTCCCTCCATCAATACATCCCAGCAGGATATAAAAATACTTCTAAGCCAGTAATAAATACAAAAGGGAACGCGAATGTCACGACTAAATATCAAGTTGGATGCATGGAAGATTTTAGTGAGATTTCCTTTAAAATAAAGTCACTGCAACTTATAAATATTAATGTGCTGCCCTCGCTCCTGCTCCCCCTCCTCCTCCCACCCCACCAAACACACGTCCTCTAATGACCCAAACAGATGGAGGTGAAAGAGATTTCATTTTCTCTCCTTAAAAAGGAGCCCCCCCCCCGCCCCCAAAACTAAACACTATGTATAGAAGACACTTGACCTGTAAAAGCCAAGAGGCAAACAATCTCCAGGAACATCAAATATTTATACGGAACAGGCAGCATCACAACTTCATGAAAAGTTTTGGGAGTGGAAGGGAGACAGAGAGGGAAGGGAGGCAGATGACACACAAGCGTCAGAATCACCGCCCAGATGATCAAACCGAATGTGTTAAGGAGAGCACCCGACTTTGAACTCCGCAATGAATCTGGAATAATAGAGCATGAAACGGTTCGGAGCCTTTTGATTTCAAATTTTATCTTGAGCATGTCAACCTTCTCATCACTGATACAGCTGCAAAGCTTTTATCTCCAAGTGAGCTCTCAGATTTTCTAATTAATACATCCCAACTTTAATTATGTGCTTCACCTTTATTGTGCCTGGCGCCACGTCCGTGGGAGACGGAAAGCTTCACCTGGGTGCCACATCTCTGGGAAAGGAACATTACTGATGAAGGACACCCAGATGTCTGGGCAGCCGTCCCCAGGAAAGACAGGGCCCAAGTCCAGGCCTCTCTGCCAGTCCACACACCCGTGCACTTGAGAATTGACACAATTGGCCAAGGGAAGGATTCGACTGCCTGTTTACGAATCTGTTGGGCTGGAAGTGACCAACCTGCTGCCATAAACTCTGACCCAAGGCCCAAGGAGTTGCCTTGTTGGATTGGACCAAAGGCCCATCAAAAACAGTGTTCGGTCTCCAAGAGTGGCTGGTTAGAGGCTGCCAGATGTACACAGTGGAAGCAGGAAGGTGTCAGGGTTCCCTGTTATTTGATCAAAGAACCTCGTAGCCAAGTGGAAGACTCCCTCCGAACAGGGAAGGCTCATTTAGCCACCGCAGCTGCTGAATGCTGGCAGGCCTGTCTCCCGTCTTGACGGCGTCCAGAATTTTGCAAAAGCCACCCAAGTCCTGATCCAGCCGTGCTCGCCCCTGTACGGAAGAGGCTTTCACTGGTTTGGAAGGGATGTGGCTCCTTTCTCCCAAAGCACCCCCTGGCTACTGATTTGCTTCCAAGAGAGTGGCTCCCATCCACTTCAGTGGGGCTTGCGCACAGCAACTTCCCATGTGCACCAGAACGCCCCATGCTACTTTCAGGCTGCCAAGAGGGTCTCCCCTTTTCCAAATGCCCTCTTGTTCAGAGCTTTGCTCGAGTCTTGCAAACTGAGGGCCATGGCTTCCTTTCCAGAGTCCATTTATCTCCTATTGGGTCTTCCTCTTTCCCTTCTGCCTTCAGCCTTTCCTAGCATGACTGTCTTTTCCGGTGACTCTTCTCATCAAGCGACCAAAGTACAATCGCCTCTGCCTAGTTGTTTTAACTTCTAGGAGGAAGAATTCAGGCGTGGTTTCATCTAGAACCCACCACCAATTTGTCTTTTTTGGTGGCCCATTCTGAGTTGTTCTTACTGTTTAGAAGCTTTGCAGTGTAAGAGAGGGAAAGAGCCACCCAAATGTGGGCTGCTAGTCTGTGAGACCAGGTGCACCAAGAGGGAAGAAGCTGGCATCTTCAGCCCTTCTTCCTCATCCTCCATGTTCTTTGTGCCTGCAGCAATAAGGTGGGTGGTGACCGCAAACAGGGCTTCTTCTGTGGTGGGACCTCAGGTGGCACCCACACTGCTCTTGTTTAGCAGCAGATCAAAACATTCCTTCCTATCCAGGCTTTTAACTACCCTGTTTCCCCTAATATAAGACATCCCAAAAAATAAGACATAGTAGAGGTTTTGCTGAAGTGCGAAATATAAGGCATCCCCCAAAAGTAAGACATAGCAAAGTTTTTGTTTGGAAGCATGCCCGACGAACAGAACACAGAAAAAATAAGACATCCCCTGAAAATAAGACATAGCGCATCTTTGGGAGCAAAAATTAATATAAGACACTGTCTTATATTCGGGGAAACACGGTAAGGGATTGATCTTTGTGTGTATACCCGGCCTCTCTCTCCTGTAGGGAGACTCAAGGCAGTCCTTCTATTCCTTTCAACGTTTTCTAAATAGACGGCCCACTTCCAGAGTTCGCATTCCACAGCACCCTTAACTCACACACAAAGGTAATCTTGGCTAGTTCCACATGCCAGGAGAACCCAAGGCCATTCCTTCCTCGGGAGTCCTCACAAAAGGAAGCCAAAGGGGAGGGGGGACTTTTAAAAACAAATTATCTTCCCAGGATGAATCCTGAGGAGGACAGCAACCGCACCACCCCAGGTATGGTTAGCGGTGGCTGTGGAAGTCGGTCTTCTTGGCTGCAATTTCGACAGCAGTCAAAGATCGTCTTCGTAGCCCTCATTGCAGTTTGGGTCTTCCAATTTCTTACATGTTTCCTACAAATTCACCGCTGCTACTTTAAAGAGAATCCTTAATCTGCATTATCAAAGGCCTGTCTTTTTTGAGGCATCCCATCTGTACCTGCAGGAAAGCAATTTAGGTGGACGGGCAGGTGTGGAACAAGAGACCCAGTTACTGAATCCATGCAGGCAAACACATATTTTGGGATGCTTATTTTTGAAGAGGGGCGCTGCAGGAATGGCAATCCACATTCTCCGTGCTTTCGAACATCTACTCAAGGAGGGCCTGACCCAGAGGGAGAACAGCTGCTTGGAATGCAGAAGGTCCTGGGCTCATTCCCTCGCACCTTTTGTGATGGGGATCAGATGGCAGCGGATGTCAAAGACCTCCCCTGGAAACTCTGCAGGGCCACCTCTTGTCACAGGAGTCAACACAGTCCTCAATAAGACCTAGAGCAGGGGTCTGCAACCTGCGGCTCTCCAGATGTTCATGGACTACAATTCCCATCAGCCCCTGCCAGCATGACCAATTGGCCATGCTGGCAGGGGCTGATGAGAATTGTAGTCCATGAGCAATTGGAGAGCCACAGGTTGCAGACCCTTGACCTAGAGTCTAAATCAGTATAAGATGGCTTCATGAATGTTCAAGTGTTTTCTGCAAGGAGACACACTCAACAGCTTCAAACCAGTCAGGAAAGAGCTGAGCCAATGCTAAGTTGGAAGTTTGCTGTCAAAGTAGCCTGTCCTGAGACCTCACTGGGAGAAGTCCCATTCTAGCAGCCACGTCAAGCAACCACCACCAATCATGGAACAACAGTCAGCTGTTGCAAGGGGAAAAAGTGAGAAGAGAGAAAGGGAGAAGAACTGCACAGGAAGTCATGATTGGGGCCAACTTACCCATTCCTCATTTGTGTATCATCTAACAGAAAGCCAGCTGCACAAATCAGTGCCCTAAAATCTGCTGCAAGCTGGGATGAAAATGCCACCAGCTTCTGAAGTTCCATGAAAGAAAGCCCTTCCCACACTAGCGGGATTTAAGAACCTAACATTCTGGAGACAGGGAGCTTTGTCTCTGGACGATCGGGAAGCATCTGGTCACTCTTCCTGCACGGGAGTGCAGTCATCACACAAAGAACACACCTGGGTCTTCTCCCAGGAAAGAGCCATCTTCTGCAAAGCAGCTCCAGAAACATCTTCCTTTAGCTTTCAACACTCTGGGGCTAGTGCCGTTTAGGCTGCAGCATCTAGAGGGGAGATTGAACTCCTCCAGAAAACCAGAAGGAGTTTCAACTGAACAATGTGGCATGTTCAAGAGGTACTCAGACATTCAAAACCAGGCAGACTGGAGGCCTAAAGCTCTGGCTGATGTACTGGGCTGTCAATACATATGACTTCAGGTAGCTACAGAAGGCCTGAGAGACAAGGAAGTCGACTTCCTCGGCAGGCTTAGCTGGGATGCAGAGGGGGAAATGACTGGAACGGCGCTGGCATTTTTCAGTAGTGGATGACACCCCAACCCCCGCCCATTTTTTCCACTGAGCCCTAAATGAGAGTGACAGAAGGAACCACCAACTAGACGTGGGAAGAAAAGAGACTTAAGAGTCAAGGGAGGGAAAGGAAGAGAAATAAACACACACAACCCATCCATTCTTGTAATATGAAGCACTTGGGCACCATCACAGACTCCGCACAAAATGCCTCCCTGGCCTCAGTGTGGCTGTGGGTTTAGCTCCTGGGAAAGGGAGGGTCTGTCTTACGTACCATAGACATAAAGCATGTAATCGACAAAGGACTTCCCCACTTCGTTGGACGCCTCGCAGCGGTAGGTGCCGTTGTCGCTTTTGTTGAGGCTGCTGATGTGGAGATTGGAGCCCGACACTGTAACGTGTGGAGGCATCTCATCATCGACTCTGAACCACGTCGTGTCTGTTGGCCTGAAGAGGAAAAGACAGGCAGAAAGTCAAGATCTGCAGCAACCGCTCAGGCCATTCCGTGGTCCTCACTCAACCCAGAAGCAGGGGTTGGAAGATGGCAACGAGTCCACAGAACCTGTGCCTCACCTGGATTTTAGTAAACCTTTTGACAGAGCTCGCTTTGATGTTCTGATGAGTCAACTAGAGGACTGTGGAATGGACTCTAGGATAGTTAGGTGGATTGGGAACTGGTTGGAAAACCACACTCAAAGAGTAGTTGTCAACGACATGCCCTCTGAATTGAGGAAGTCTCCACTGGGGTGCCATAGGGCTTGGTTATGGGCGTGGTACTCTTCAATATTTTAATTAATAATCTGGATGAGGGTGTGTAGGGACAACTCATTAAATTTGTAGGTAACATCAAACTGGGAGCAGCAGCAAACACCAGATTGGGAGGAGCAGATCTGAACACACTGGGAAAGCGGGCAGGTGTGAACAAGATGCAATTCGACAAGGATAAGTGCTGAGTTCTACAACTGGGTAGCAAAAATGGGGAACATGGATACTGGACAGGGAATATACTTCTGGATAGCAGTGCGGGTGAACAAGATGTTGGGGGTAAGGGTGGACCATAAATTATACATGTGCAGCCAGTGTGTTGCAGATACAAAAAAGGTTACTGAAATCTTCCAATATATGAGCAGAGGGATAACATCCAAATTGTCACAGTCCCACTGCAATTGCATTGGCCGGGCCACATGTGGAGTCCTGCATGCAACAAGGATGATTAGGGGCCTTCAGACCAAGCCCTGCAAGGAAAGGCCGAGGGACTTTGGAATGTTCAGTCTGCAGAAGAGGAAACTGGGAGAAACATGGCTGCTCCCTTGAAGTATCTGAAGGGCTGTCACTTAAAGGAGGCCAGGGAGCTATTCCTGCTGGCAGCAGAGGAGAGGACTCCGAATTACAGGTGGAAAGGTACTGGCTTGATATTAGGAAATGTTTTTTACAGTAAGAATAGTTCTACAGTGGGATCAGCTGTTTGGGGAGATGGTGAGCTCCCCCTGACTGGCAGTCTTTAAGCAGTGGCTGGACAAACACTCGTCAGGGATGGTCAAGGCTGATTCTGCATTGAGCAGGGGGTTGGACTAGGTGGCCTCTATGGCCCCTTCCAACTCTATGATCCTATGAGAAGCAACCCGGAGGCCTTTGCCACTGCTCTCCAGGGACCAGTCAAAGATAGGCAACTGAAAAGTCAAATGTACCCCAGTCAATCAGTAAGTGGCTATCATTTGCATCCTCCCTCATTAAGCTTACTCCAGGCGAAGGAAGGGAAGAGTACAAACAAGTTTTACATCTGCAAACAGCTCGCTTACTAAAGTGAAACTGATCCAACAGCCTCGTCATGTGGCGAGCCACAGCCAAAAAGGAAAAACATCCAGCAAAAACTCTACACAGTCCTGATGTGATGAATATTTATTCAGAGTTTGGTAGGATTTCCACAGTGGATTGCAGACGTAGATGTTTGTACTTTCAGTTTAGAACAGCGGATCCCAACCTGGGGTATGCGTATCCCCAGGGGTACACGCCAAAGCATTTGGGGGTAGGTGAAAAAAAATTATGTAACGAGTTTACTAATACGGAGGTACAATTTTAGGGAAATAGGTTACCAAGGGGTACACGAGTGAAAAAAAGGTCGGGGACTACTCGTTTAGAAAATTACACTGCAAATGCTCACTTGCAGAAATCAGTAGCTTAAACAGAAGATTTCACACAAGGAGACTGCCCACGAAGTCTAAAGTCACTATGGAAGCAAGCAAGGGCAAACTATAGCAAACGACTGTAAATTGGGTGCTGTGTGGTTTCCGGGCTGTATGGCCGTGTCCTAGCAGCATTCTCTCCTGACGTTTCGCCTGCATCTGTGGCTGGCATCTTCAGAGGATCCTCTAAAGATGCCAGCCACAGATGCAGGCGAAACGTCAGGAGAGAATGCTGCTAGAACACGGCCATACAGCCCGGAAACCACACAGCACCCCAGTGATTCCGGCCGTGAAAGCCTTCGACTGTAAATTGCCTTGAAAACCCTACAAGGTCACCATAAGTCAGATGGCCCTGACTCAACCCACCCAGAACTGGTATGATTAAAGGCTTCTTGACACCCCCAGTTACAGGAAGATAATTGCATGTGACTGTTTTGGACCCTCAACTCACTCTGGTTTTCCTTCAACGTGGCACAGAAGGTCTAATAAATCTCCTTCCCTTGTTGGCCCGGATGCTGGTAAAAGCTGCGACACCCGGATTTGAGGCTTATCTGCATAAGACACAGAAAAACAAATATTGTCTCAAATGTATTTATTAAGAAACACTGGTCTGTTAAAACCTATTTCAAACAAAACAGACTTTTGAAGCTTAACCTCAAAAGACAGCCTAGCATTGATGGCGGGCAGCGCTCACGTCACACTGCTGATCTCTCCCCCATCCTCTCACTATATTCCTATAAGTCAGAACTTCACTCTGGCTTTTCCCCAAATCAAGTTGACTAATAAGCTCCAAATCCTGACACAAAAATGTGGAATTCGTACACCAAGGGCAGCCCCCCACTAGGGCCAGCAAAACGAAATTTCGTTGAGTTGAGATTTCCCTCTGAACTCACTCCAGTAAAAGGAAATGCATTTGCTTTCATGCCGAGGTGAACCAGCATATTTTGGATACTCAGAATTAATATATTTTATCGTGTGTCAAATTTTGTGGGTAGGCATCCTTTGTGCAGCAGCGTATGAATACTCTGGGGTTCAACGGGTGCGTTTGAACTAGAAAAGCTTAAAGGGAAGAAATCCCAGATGACCGTTTTTGTTTGGACAAGGCTAGGCTTCTGCCAGCGCAGAAATCCCCCAACGCAAATACCCTCCGCAAGGAAGCAGAGAAAGCTTACAGAAAGATCCAGATCTGGTAGGGGAAAAAAAGCAGAATTCCACAATGACAAAGGCCGTTGCCAGCTTTGACAGTCTTATGTCCTAACCAGAAATCTCAACTAGACACCAGCAGCTAAAAACACCTAGAAGAGGGCTTTACAGCGATCTTGGTTTATATTCAATCCCATTTCTGTGTTCTGAAACAAGCGGCCCCTTTTAAAAAGTTGCTACAAATTGAAATTAATGTCTTTGTACTGTTGAATACAAATAATTACACTTGTTAACCAATGCAAATGGTTCTTTCTCCCACCCTGGACATTCCACAGGCATATATACTCCACTTGCTTTACTACCATCAGATCCTCTGAAGATAACAGCCACAGATTCAGGCGAAACGTCAGGAGAAAATGCTACTGGAACACGGCCCTACAGCCTGGAAAACCCACAACACCCCACTTAATGTTTTCAATTTTTAAAAAATTTGCTGCAAAAGTTAGTATTGCTTCCCATTCTAAGATACAACATTAGGAAGATAAGAAACAGACAAACAGATGTACTGGGAACTTTATTGAGGCAAGACACAGCCACAAGAATGATTTCCTTGAGCAGGTGGAAAGCTACAGTTCAGGAACCACTGATGGTACAATTTCCAGTTGTGGAACACCTTCACTGCCATTAGGGTTAGCAGAGAAGGCCAGGCAGAGATCTGACCCAAACCACTGGGTAGTTCTTCTGAAAAGGAATGGGAACTAGATTGTTAACTTCACTGAGGATTATGCCTCCATGATAACCGGCAAGATGTTGGATGCTAATTGGATTTTCTGCATCAGCTACCGAAGTGCCTTGGGCTGACTACAGACGCAAAAAGGAAAGAAACCCATTTCTGTTCTTAGACGCTGAAACCTGAAGTGACTTTTTAATTCAGAGGGAGGCCCAGGTTTGAATCCCCCCTTGGAAGGTTGCTGGATGACTCTGGGCCAATCGCGCCCTCTCAGCCAAACCTACATCAGAGGGGGTTTCCTTGTGAGGATAAAATGGAGGAGAGGAAAATTATCTATTTTGTTCTGGATGCCACGGGGCAGAAAGGCACAGTGCAAATGAAGTAAACAGAGAGACGAACAAATGTGCTTTCATTAACCAAAATGTATTCACACTAATAAAGCTGAGTTGCGGCTACCAACATGAAAAGTCAGAGAACCACTCACAATCTGACGAAAACTCTTTCTTAGAAATGTGAGCACTTTGGCTGCTGGGGACGCAGCTCGCCTTAAAGCCTTTCTGGGCCTCTGCTGTCTCTCTGCCACTGGGAGACCTCAGCCCTTGAATGAACTCTGAAATGGAATATTAGATGAATGTTTCTCTCCCTGTGTCTCAGAACCACCAAACTGAGACCAGAATCCCAGGAGCCGCTTCTCCCTTCAGCTGGAATGTCACTGTGAAGCCTCAATGCAGCTGCCCATCGTAAGTCAACTGCAATGGAAAGAACAAGAGCAAGGGGAGACAATATTTGGGCGCCACCCGTACACAAGACACCACACAGGACCCACAATCTTCTAGAAAGGCCCAGCTCCATGAGGTCATATCCTCATTTACAGCAAAGGGCACAACCACAGCAGAGGAAGTGGAAAGGAGATCAGGCGTTTCACTGAGGAAGAGGAAAAGCATCAAGTGGACCAGAGGCAAACAGCACAGAGTTCCACAGGTAGGGTACGATGAAAAACGCGCAAAGATGCAAAAGAGAAGGAGAGAAAATAGTATTTGGCAAGGAACGAAGAAGCAAAAAAACCCCAAAACCAGACAAGAGAGAGAAATCAGCTAAACCAGGGATTTGTTTTAAATGGTGTTTGAGTAGCAAAAGCAAGAGGTGTAATGGAGGGAAACGAACTCCTCGATAATCAACTCTTTTTTGAAGAGAAGCAAAACATGTACAGCATCAATAGAAAAAAAACCGATAACATTTGGGGAGTATTTGAGGCCCAAGGAGGACTCGACTGGCCAATGATGAAACTGCAGGAAGAAAAAGAACAGAAAGATTGTTTGCCTGAGGAAAAAAAAAACACAGACATCATCGACAAAGAAGAAAAACGGGAAGTGAAAATTTAATATGAAAAATAAATATTTACTGGAAAAAATTAGGTTCACAGAACACTGAGCAAGTATAAAGCTGCAAAGCGAGAAGGTGATAGAAAAAAGTTAGACTGTGGGGAGAGAGAGAAGAGGAAGAAGGAGGAGGAGGAGGAGAAGAAGAAGAGGTAGCAGCAGAGACAGGGAGTTTATGTCATTTATTAGCAATTATTTAATAGGAGAGCCTAGAGGAAGAAATACAGGGTAAAAAGAAGCAATGGGCTTCCACCAGAGCCCCTGGGAACTCCAACTGAAGAAAGATAAAGGTGAAAAGAAAAAATATACATTAACAGAGGCAGTATAAATACAGTTAGAAAAACAAGAGGAAACCCACGGTGGATCAGTAGCATAAGAAGTGAATTCATACATTAGTGAAGAAACTAATCCGCCATATTGAAAGTAAATGACAGGTCAAGAAGTAAAAGACTAGAAGATGGGAGAAGAAATTAGTTAAGTATCAGAAAGCACCTTTTGTTGAGCCATAAAGCATGTAAACCAGGTTGGTTAAGGATCAGAAAGAGGTAGACAAAAGAAAATGCGAACACTGAGGGAAAACTCATCTGAGCAATATGGAAACTGGAAATGAGTGAGCCAGCAAGGAATCAAGGTCAAGTTTTAAAATACTTCGAAATTAAAGCAGATTTCAAATCCAAAGGACACGCCCACCATAGGTCATTGGAGGATTTTTTTAGAAATCAGCAAAGAGTTGGGGGCATCTGCTGCAGGAAAAAGGAATAGGATCACGAGCAAGCCCTGCCCGAAGAGAGCAGCTCACCCAGACAGGCAGAGGCGTAGCTGGGGAAAATGGGGTCCAGGGCAGATTCCGAGTTTTCTGCCCTCCCATTGGCTCCCAGGCTTCCCCTGCGCGCACCGCCCCCACTTACCTTAGCTGGCAGCGGGGCCTAGCGGGGCGAGGCGAGGCGAGGGGGAAGGAGGAGGGGTGTGGGGGCGATTTTCCACCCCATGTGACCCCAATGGTGTCCGTCCAGGGTGCCGGTCCCCACCAGGCCCCATGGTATCTACGCCACTGCAGGCAGGGCGGGGGGTGGAGGACTATACGAGAAGGCAGACAGGGCCGAGAAAGACGTACAGAAAACAAAGGTAAAAACAGCATCTGCGGCAAATGGGGTTGGGGGAGAAGCTCTCAGCTCAAAGCGCCGACACTGGGGAGGGGGAAAGAAGCAACATGGATGGATGGACAGGATTTATGACCAAAAGGGGGGGGGGTGAGGACAAACCCATTTTGAAAAGTCAGACTGTTTGGCTGGCAGGCAGGCAGGCAAGAGCCAGCATTCGTAGCAAAGAAAGTCAGAAACAGAATCAATATTGAAAGAAGGGAACTAGGGGCGGGGGAGGGGGCAGAAAAGGAGGGGATGTTAAAATGGGACCATGACAGAGGAATACTGCACCTAGTTTGTCATTTATCCCTTTTGCAGTAAGACATCTCAAGGGCCACCACTGGCTAGAAAACAGGGTCCCCGATTCTCGCTTACACACATTCTTGTGATACTGACAGGGGCAATTCGGTTCTGTGATTGTTTCCTCTCTCTCACTGCCCCCCCCCCCTCCTGCATTCAACCAGCAGGTGCCCGTGAGAGCTGATTCCCCCTGGGGAAGCAGCCGGGCAAGGCAGCCCTGGCTGCTGTAGGAGCGCCATCAAAGATATTTCTTTCACTGACTAATGAGCCCTCTCTTATGAACAGGTTGCCTGCCTGCTTTTCTGGAATAGCCCCATTCATCACTCTTGCAGTGCCGCTAAGTGATCCGATCCCAGCAAGTCCACCGAAACCAGCAGAACTCAGTGGCGCGCTGAAGCCTCACTGATCTGTAGGAACATGCCTTGGGGGGGCACAGCCTGCAGGTTTGCTGGGCCAAGGAAAGGGGTGGCCGCTGCAGCTGTGTTTCACGGGCAGCAGAGGAGGAGGCATGAGGGTGGCTTGCAGGCTGTGCCCTCCTGAGGCAAAACTTCTATGCTGCTCTGCTTGCAATGGGCCCCTTTTGGTTCACAGAGATCCCCCCCCACACACACACCCACACTCAACTCATCCTTCAAGAACCCGTCAGTCTGTGGCTACAGTACAGCTGCAACCCATGAAACAAATGGATTTCTCACAACACTTCTAGAACATTCACTGACTGGCCTGGATTTCAATTTAGTCAATCTTCGCTGGCTATTTTTGGCTCTTTAGCAGTTTCATTTTATGGAGAAGCTAGGGACAATATAAAGAAATCCCACTTTTAAGCCAAAGTTTAAGAGTCAAGCATTGATGCCGGACTCTATGGCTAAGGGTGTCAACACACACACACACACACACACACACACACACACACACACACACACACACACAGAATCATGAGCAATGTTACAAGGATGCCTTTCGGATTTCACTCTGCAGTGGCCTTGAAACAGGGTCAGCTCCATTTTCAGTTCACCTCCTTAAATACCAGGGAGAAAGAGAGAAATAAAAGACTGAGCTTATTGTTGCTATACAAGCTAAGAGGGGAAAAAAGAATACGGAAATCTCAACTTTTTTTAAAAAAAAGCACCACAGTAGCACGGGGCTATTTCCCCCATTCTCTCACACACAATGACACACACCCAAGATAGAAAATAAAGCCGGGTCGGAGTCGTGTTTGGTTTATCTTTTCCTTGCTTGCTTTGAGACATCCTGCATTCCTCTTGTAAAGCAGCCTCTTCGGGGCTGTAAAGCACACAACCTTTATTGGCAATTACTCAGACCATCAGAGATGGGCATTACACGACACGAAGGCCAGCTACCAGGAACAGGGAACTCTACAGAGCAGCCGGTCGTGACCTGGGCCAAACAGGGATGCCAAAATATCTGGCTTCATTTAAAATCCAACACTCAAAGCTTGCCTTTTCACTTGCAAGCAAGAACAGAGGCCTCTGGACTCAGGATTGGGGTATCATTATTTTCCATTTTAACCCATTTAACTGCCTGCTTGCTGCGATGGGGAGTTTTGCGCGCAGGGCTGGGCTCCGCTACACCGTTCTTCATCTGCAGCAACATTCCTTGGAGAAAGCCTTATTAATGAGCTCACAAACGAGCACCCAACTGGGAAATGTCACAAACAAGAGCGGCTAATGCTCCAGAAAATCAAATAACTGAACACTTGCCTGGTCGTGGAGCCTTTCATATTTCCAATAATAGGCATAATAACATAAAGCCCCTTTAAATCACACATTCTGAAAGGGTCAACACCTCGCTGAACAAAACAACTCATTTATTTATGTTCAGAAATCTCCAGATGATAAATTATATTGATGTTAATCACTCCACTGCATACTATTGCAATTAATATTTGCGCTGACTAGAAGCACGCAGATTATTAAAGCATGAGGCACATGCATATGGCTGAGGGTTTCTTTTTTCTTTCTTTCTCTGTCAAATATAATTGGGCGCAGGGAATTCTATGGGTATAAACAACAAACAGAGGTTACAGAGCTTTCCCTGGGCTTATATTTTTTAAAAACATGCATGTAGACATTATAAATATCGGTGTTCCATTAATTACGACTTAACTCTGCTTTACTTCTCCTGGGGCTGGAAGGCTCTCTTTCCCTTCCTGGCCTCACCGACATTCTGCAACAAAAGGCAAGAGAAAGGCAGCCCCACCAAGATAAACTGGAAATGTTCCAGGCCAGATTCCCCCCTCCCTCCCTCCCTCCTTTAGCTCCAGCCCTTAATGATGCCTTAATGTATTTTGATGCTCCATTTCCTTTTTAAAATTATATTTACACACAGCCTCCTCCTCAACCAGCAAGGGAAGATGTTCACGTACAAAGGATGAACAGCTATGGGGAGCCCCATTCCCCCCGCCCCATGCGCTGCTCTGATGCAGCGCCATGAAGAAATGAAGGGGCTGCTGTCAGCCGGTCAGGTGTGGAAATAATCACTGTTGCCAGGTAAACAGAGCAGACATCCAACAACTGCAGCCATGCGCCTGCAAAAAAATATTACTGGCACTTTCTGCTTTAGGCTAAGATGTTTATGGTCAGAAGTCATTCTGTAGGTGAGGATCCCGAAGAGGCTGGATGGCCACCTGTCTGCCAGGAGTGCTTTGATGGTGTGTTCCTGCATTGCAGGGGGTTGGACTTGATGGCCCTTGGGGTCTCTTCCAACTCTATGACTCTATTCTATGACTTTTGGTAAAGTTTTTTGCGGGGGAACAATGCCTCCCGACCTAATCACTGAAGAATGAGACCACCGCAGGAGGCCTCGAGGCCTTTGAGTGTAAAGCGGAGGTGGCCGGCCAGCCCTGTGACAAGTGGTTCTTTATCCTGAGTCTAAGAACATAAGAACAAGCCAGCTGGATCAGACCAGAGTCCATCTAGTCCAGCTCTCTGCTACTCGCAGTGGCCCACCAGGTGCCTTTGGGAGCTCACATGCAGGATGTGAAAGCAATGGCCTTCTGTGGCTGTTGCTCCCGAGCACCTGGTCTGTTAAGGCATTTGCAATCTCAGATCAAAGAGAATCAAGATTGGTAGCCATAAATCGACTTCTCCTCCATAAATCTGTCCAAGCCCCTTTTAAAGCTATCCAGGTTAGTGGCCATCACCGCCTCCTGTGGCAGCATATTCCAAACACCAATCACACGTTGCGTGAAGAAGTGTTTCCTTTTATTAGTCATAGTCTGTATTTGACTGGTCCAGTACTAGCCATGTGTTCCACTCTGCCCAGGAAGAGAGTGCCGACTATGACCACCTGAAGGCAGCCACCTTACAGTGGTACAATATCTCGCTCGAGACGTACCGAGGGAGGTTTTGTGTGGTACAAGACAGATTGGCCATGGGCTTTCATCACAGGTTTACAGAACCTTGTGTACCGGTGACTCTCAACCATCACGCCAGGTGAGAGGAAGCTTACTGATACGGTCGCGCAGGAACAGCTGCTCCAGGTTGTGCTCTTGTGGGACCGGGAGTCCCAGGAGGATGCTGTGACAGTGCTGGAGAATACTTTGAGGGTCCAAGGTAGTGCTCAAAGGCAACAGGCACACAAAGATGCAAACTGAAGCGTCTTGAGTGGGCCGAGTCCCTTCCATCCCCAGGGCCCACGCAGGCTTACTGGGCAGCATGCAGGGCCTGAGATTGGGCCCCAAATGTAGGTGGCTCCTCGGGATGGGGGTCCCAAAGAACAAGGCCCCAGCCTGGACCAGCAGGAAGAACCAGGGTGTGGAACCCTGCTTCCTTGTGGACAATGGGGACATTTCTGGCAGGAGTGTCCCCTGATGGAGTGGGACCAAGGCTGGGAGGGCACGTTTGCAGCCCTCGGCAGCAAAGACATGCCCCTGGTGGTTACCGTGTGGATTCATGGCCAGCTGTTTGAAACATTGGTGGACCCTGGTAGCTTTTTATCCATGATCCAGTGCCCTCGGTCCCCGATCTCCTACCGGTGGTCCACAAAGCACTTCCACCACCATGCACAGGTGGAAAAAAGGTGGAATGGCAAAGGTGCAGATATCAAAAGAACCTGGCCAGAGTGCGCCAGCTGCCTTACCCGGTGTTTTGGGGCAGGACACCCCATGCCGATCTCAAATGACTCTCTCCATATGCCTTACCCTGAAGATAATGGTCATCTTGCATGTGCCTGGGGTCTGGAAACCCCGGACCCCTGCAGGGGGAGTCTGACGCAGAGTTCAGAGAATAGCCAGCTGAAGTTGGTTCCTTGAGAGGGCCACCCTCTGGGCTCCATCAGTTCCACACGATGCCCTTTGTGCTTCACGAAGCCCTGGCCACTTTTCGGAGCCTTGTCGATCGGATCGTAGATCAATGTCAAGGATTCGCCCTTGTTTATATAGATGACATCATCACCTATAGCTGGATTGGGACTCCCACCTGCACCGTTTGGAGGCTGTACTCTGCACCCTTGCCACCACAGGGCTTCATGCCAATCCGCAGAAGAGCTGAGTTGGATTTTGGGAACTGAAGTATTTGGGCTACATGGTTGGGCAGGGAGCGCTGAGACCTATCCCAGAAAAGGTTGCATCTGCAGAACGGATTCTGGAGCCACGGACCAAAACCCAGTGGCCCTGGTTCTTGGGATTGATCGGCTACTATAGTGAGTGTATTGATCACGGTGCCAGCTGCACCAGCCCTCCGTGAACTGACTCAGAAAAGACCAGCCACAAGGCCTGCTGTGGGCCCCAGTTCAACGTCAGGCCTTTCATGACCTACGGGATGCCCTGGCACAAGCTCCAGACTGGCGGGATCCTGATTTTTGCCTGGCTGTTTGCAGCACAAACTGACGTGCCAGATTCCAGTCTTGGGACAGTCCACTCGCAAAAGACTGAAGGGGAGGAACATCCCATCCTCTTCCAGAGTTGGAAGCTTCAGCCATCCAAGACCCGATTTGCCACTATTGAAGAAGAACTGTGGGCTGCAGAGGCTCTTCAGGGTTACCTCGTCCACAGTTCCTTTCCATTGATCACGCCCCTCTCCAGTGGCTCAGTCGAACAAAGGATCACCCTCCGTGGCTAAAGTGGTGGCATCTCTCTTCACTCCCCCTGAGCTTCATCACGCTCCATCACCAACGTTGACTATGTGTGGAAGGTCTTTGATCAAGCCGACGTGGGTGTCTCTGAAAAGGGGGGGAAATTGCTGGCCCCACAACCCTGCTTGCTCTTCACTGACTTGCCCAGCGGCCTAGATCTGCTTTCCAGTGAAAAGGGGTGGCGACAGGGGAAGATGGGGCAGCTAAGAAGCAGGAGCAGGGAACAAGCTGGCAAATAGGAAAGTGGGCAACCTCAGGGCTGGGATTGGCAAGGGAAGAGCGGGAGGGTGGAGCAACCCCCATAAAGGCGGCAGGGAGGGGCAAGGCCATGGGGGAAGCAGGCAGAGGAGTTTCCATGACAGATTGGTGAATCTCCACATCTGGGACTGGGAGAGTTGGGTGCAAAGCCTTCTCTCTGTCCTATTCTGAGTCCAGCCCTTCTCAGCCCAGCCTGGATCCCAGCGCGGCAGGTGTGGGGCCACCGGGAGAAGCAACTGCCACCCGTCTTGCCTGCCCCTCCCAGGTTCTGCCAGTTCCCTATTTCCCCCTTGCACTTGCAACTTTAACAGACTTGAGTTTTGCCTACTGCACAATACTCCTACTCAGCAGGGTTCACCAACACAACCCAAAAGGTGCTTGAAAGTTTGCACAGGAAACTTGAAAAAAAGAAAGAAAAAGAAAGAAAGAAAATGCTTGAAAGTTCGCACAGAGAACTTAAAAAAAGAAAGAAAGAAAATGTGTGTGTGGGGGGGATCCAAATCCATAATTTCATTTGAGTTACAACACAAAAAGGTGAGTTCAAATGAAATGTTCTCAAAACCTTTGTTAAATAGGTCATGCTTGTCAGCGAGTGATCCCGCCTGCTGATTCCCAGCAAAGGGAACGCGTGTGGCGGGAGGGCTTCCATCGAATGGAATTACTGACAGCCGGGCCTAGAGCAGCAACTACAGAAGACACGTGGACAAAGGCCCTCCTGACAATCACTGCAATTAGCAAATTCATGGGGCTTTGTCAGATAAAAAGTTAAGTTGCCTCAATACAGGAAGCTTTACTGTACCCATTTAAATCCCAACCCCCCTACTGATCACCATAGGAACCGGTGCCTTTTCTACTGACTTACAAATTCCGTGATCCTAAAAGAAGAAGAAGAGTTTGGATTTATACCCTGCTTCTCTCAACTGAAAGGACTCTCAAAGCAGCGTACAAACTCCTCTTCCTCTCCCCAAAACAGATACCTTGTGAGGTAGGTGGGGCTGAGACAGTTTGCAGTTCACTGCGACTGACATAAAAACATAAGAACTAGCCTGCTGGATCAGACCAGAGTCCATCTAGTCCAGCTCTCTGCTACTCGCAGTGGCCCACCAGGTGCCTTTGGGAGCTCACGTGCAGGAGGTGAAAGCAATGGCCTTCTGCTGCTGCTCCTGAGCACCTGGTCTGTTAAGGCATTTGCAATCTGAGATCAAGGAGGATCAAGATTGGTAGCCATAGATCGACTTCTCCTCCATAAATCTGTCCAAGCCCTTTTTAAAGCTATCCAGGTTAGTAGCCATCACCACCTCCTTTCCGATACCTGAAGGGACGCCATGTCAAGGATGGGGCAGATATGTTTTCCGCCATGTTGGATGACAGGACTCAGACTGATAGATATAAACAATAGCACTGGAAGTTTAATTTAAATTTGTGGCACAATTTTGTGGCAGTGTAGTGGGGTGAACACTGGAATAATCTCCCTTGCGAGGGGGTGGATTCTTTGTAATTGGAGGTTTTCACAGATCAATTAGATTTCTACTTGTCAGAGGTATTAATCACACCCAAGGATCCCCAGAAGGCTTCATGTGTAGGAGAGGCAAATCAAACCTGGTTCTCCAGACTGGAGTCCACCTGCCCTTAACCACTACACTCTGCTGCCTCTCACCTTTAGATGTCAGTATGGAAGGGAAATCTAATCAAAGGTGTTTGATTATTAGAGAGCTTCATTTCCTCTTCCTCCTCACATTCACTTTTCCAAGGTTCTGGGGAAGGGCCAGTGTTCGGTGGCAGAACATCTGCTGGACAGGCAGAAGGCCCCAGTTTCAAATCCTGGCATATCCTATTAAAAGGTCTGGGAAACAGATGCTGTGAAACTCCTTAGCCTGAGACTCTGGCAAGCAGCTGCCAGCCCAACTAGAGAAGAAGAAGAGGAAGAGGAAGAGAAGAGTTTGGATGTATATTGCCCCTTTCTCTCCTGTAAGGAAGCTGAAAGGGGTTTACAATCTCCTTTCCCTTCCCCCCTCCCCCCCCCCCAACAACAAGAACCTTGTGAGATGGGTGGGGCTGAGAGAGCTCCAAAAAGCTGTGACTAGCCAAAGGGCACCCAGCTGGCATGTATTGGAGAGCACAAGCTGATCTAGTTCCCCAGATAAGCCTCCACAGCTTGAGTGGCAGAACAGGGAATCAAACCTGGTTCTCCAGGTTGGAGTGCACTTGCTCTTAACCACTACGCTTTAAGAGGATGCTCCAAGAGTGACCTTGTTGGGTCCACAGTCTCCTCAGAGGGCAGCTTCATGGGTTCAATATGTTCCTCAAATACTGTGCCTTCCCCAAGGCTGGTGGGTCCTCATTACACCAAACCGCTGCCACGAAACTGGCTGTCCAAATCTGCCACGCTTCTCGTGGAGGCAGGTGCCTTTCCCATACAGCTCTTACTCCGCGGCTCTTGCACTACATATTCAGGCCTTTGAACAAACAACAATTAGAAGGCTGACTAAAAAAAGCTCCATAGATAATTTGAATTTCGACTGCTAATACCTTTGCTTTTATTACAAGCCACTTCCTGCCGAATTCCATCTCATGCTAAGTACACCAACGTACGAAAATTGCTCGCTGTGACCGTGCATTCATTGCCAGGGCTCCTGTGATCTGAGCAAAGTGCTGGGGAAGGGAGCAGCCGGGCGGGGCCCTCGAGGGACACAGAATGCCCCCTTTCCCATCAAGTACGGCTCCCCCTTGCCCAGTCCGTGTGGCAGACCAAGGACTGCGCCCTGTGCCTGAGTGCTGGGATCCCACAGCTAGCTGCTCCTTGAGCCTGCAAAATGCTCAACAATGGCACGCAAGAAATGGAAATTGGGAGCGCTACTTGGCTCTGATTGCACATCCCAGAGTCCACAGGACTATCTGGAGAGTGCGACAATTACGGCTGATTTTGCAAGGGTCATTTCTCTGAAAGGCCGGCCTGGAATCAAAAGCCGTTGTAATCTGGACATCGGGGAGCGGAGAAGTGGACATCAGGCTCTTTTGTGGCTTTGTACGCTGCGACTGCCAGACGAGGGGGCACCAGTTCAGTGCCCCTGCACCACAGGGGGAAAGAACAGCACTGAGCTCTCAAATCACCTTGCCCGGGCAGGAGGAGGAAGTCTGCAAGTCCTAGGAGAGTCACCCCTCCAACACTGTTTTAAGCAGTACACAAATCCTGCAGAAATCAGTTCACACCCATATTAACACTGCAAGGCTGTGCACCTGTGGTGTACCCCTCCCGCTACCCCAATTACTGACCAAGGAGTAGGAGCCAAGGGTTTTTCCCCTAAAGGACTCGATGAAATGAACAGGAACCAGGTGAGAAGCCCTCTAAGCCCCGGTGTGGTTCTGATGGCTGGAGCAGAGGCTGTGGCTGTTCTGATGGGCTGGATCTGCCTTGCCTGAGTTCCCGCTTGCAGGGCAGTTGGCCCCTCTCCTGACAAACAACCAGACGGCCTTGCAAAATGGCACGCAGCCGTGTGATCTCTTCCACGTTGATCTTTCCTTTTTTCATCCGCCTGTTTGCGCATGTGGTTAAGCTTTTTTGATCAGACCTAACAAAGGTGCTAATGTATTATTAAAGCTAATGGAGCTCTACAGGAAATGTTAATGGACATTAAGTTTGCATAAATGAATTACACATTAGCACAGTAGCAAGACAGAGACAATCTGCCAATTTAGGCAGTAACGGGTGGCTTTTTTTTTGTTTTTCCCATTATAGGGACATTACTTCCCCAATACTTTCGGCGATATGAAAATTGTAAGCAGAATGCTCGTAATAGGAAACAACATAATGAAGGAGAAGAAATAAATCAACACAGGGTCTTGCTTGTGTGAGGTTGAGCTGCACATGCAAACAGCATTCTTCACCCAACATCAGCTCCTTGGCAAGAAAGGAAGAGAGCTTGGAGAGTGCTGATCTCCAGCCAGCGTGGTGTAGTGGTTAAGAGCAGGGGGACTCTAATCTGGAGAACCAGGTTTGACTCTCTACTCCTACACATGAAGCAGATCATTAAGGAGACAGTCTGTAAGAACGTGAAGGGAATAATGTGATCACTGAAAATCGACATGGGTTTCTCAAAGACAAGTCATGCCAGACTAATCTTATCTCTCTTTTTTTGATAGCGTGACAAACTTGGTAGTGGTGGAGTCTCCTTCTTTAGAGGTTTTTAAACAGAGGCTGGATGATCATATGTCGGGAGTGCTTTGATTGTGTGTTCCTGCATGGCAGGGGGTTGGACTAGATGGCCCTTTGGGTCTCTTCCAACTCTATGATTCTATGACTACATCTAAAATAGAAACATGTGCATGCTGTTCAGCAGCATGGAGTTCTCTCTGCCTTCCCACCAAGGTAGGATGTGGCGTGCTTTAGCACAAGAAGACTCAAAAGCCAAACTGCGAATTTGCATCCTAGAGCACACCTTACAATAATACATTTTTTCTACACTGTGTCGACATTCTGTCTCCTGTCTAAAATCATACGCTGGTTTCTGATCTCTGTAATCCTAGGCCTGGTGCATTTCTTATTTGATGCCTTGTCTTATTGACTGACACTCTGTAATCCACCTTCAGTCTCTGTGAGAAAGACATACAACAAATGTAACAAACAAACGAAATAACCAAACCAGCGTCCAAAGGCTCCTTGGTGTCCCATCCTGCAGTATCCCAGGGGGGAGATTCTAACTCTCCAAATACCCTTCTCCAGTTTGCAGCACCCCAGTCTGGTGTTTTGATCAGGGCAAACTATGCTTACCAAAGACTATGAAGGCAAGAGAGCAATCTGTGTGGGTGTGGGTGTGTGTGGGTGTGTGTAGAAGCCCCCAACCTCAGATGCTCCATCACACCTCCCTTTGTTTCAGCAAACAACAAACGTTAAAGAACTCAGTTTGTTTCCATATTGACATTGCATGGCTTCGTCAACACTTCTGGAAGGTGCTAAGCTGGGGAAGATCAAGGCTGCAGTAAAAAAGGCCAAAACAGTTGCAACGCAGGCAGGAAACGCCTTCCAACACTCCATCCTTTACATTCACTTGATAATGAACTGTGGCCTTTTTACTTCGGCAGCTCCACACCGTCTCTGGTACTCACACATGACGTCTAGGTAGCGCTTGGTCTGCAGGTCTTTGACTGCAGGATGGTCCACCTCACAGACGACAGGAACCCCGTCATCCTCCCGCTTGACTGTCAAGGAAATCTGGCTGGTCACTGTGTACATGTCTGACCACTGCTCCACTTCTGACTTCCCGTCTGGAGAAAGAAGAAGGGCAGGTGGGGAGAAGGCAGCAGGCCAGGTCAGGCGCAGAGCAATCGACCCAAATCCTCTCCACCCACAGGAGGCTGTTCTGACATTGCTAACCCCAGCTACTGTCATACTCGTATTATAATTCCCACTCAGTAGCTTCCCCTACTCGCTGTTTTCCTTTGTAGGTTCTGAAATCTGACTGTGCCTTCACCAGCCTATGCACGGTGCCCAATGCTACTCCCTCGGCAACACTGGGCCTCTAAGCATCTTATGCTCTTCCCCTCCTTGTGTTTGAAAAAGACCATGTTGCTCCTACACAGCCCTCGTAGGTGGGCAGGTGTGTTGGGCTGCAGTAGATTCAAGTCCAGGAGCAGGTCAGAGACTGACAAAACTCTCAAGGTGTAAGCTTTAAACGAAGGGAACTTTGACTCTCGAAATTTGACACCTTGAAATTGTTGTGGTCTGGAAGGTGCTACTGGACTCAAATCTAGCTGTACCCTGCAGGCCGGTAGCCCACAAACAGTGGTACTATCCCCCCCACGCCACCCACATATATCCTACTTTTATAATTTGTGGTACATTGACAACCTGAAAAACAAAACCAACAATCCATTTGCAAAAGAATCATCTGTTAAATCCTCAACCTCCATAGGCCAAGTGGCTGGTGGATAATCCGGGTCCAGTGCAGAGAACGTATAATGAACCATGCAGAGAAGTTGGGTGAGAAAGCAAAGCCAACTGCTCTGCCAGGGTGCGGTGCTAGCAAACGGGGGTGGGGGGGTGGGGGTGGGAAGGAAACCGGAGACCATTTAACCTCTGGCTGGCGGCTGAATGCAGAGGGAGACGCTGCCCCGACGGCCCTCAGCAGCAAGGAGGATTAGGAATTCCAGGATGCCGTCCAAACACTCCAGTCAATGGAGCTCAAAATCCTCCACCCACTTCCTCGGATGCCATTGCCAAAAGCCATCATCAATAATTAAGAGGGAAACTGACTCCATGGATTTGCATAATTAAAAGCAGTGATTAAAATATTTAAACGGTGGTACCACTGCAGACCTGGCAAAATACCGCACAGTGGGCCAAAGCAGAAGTGAGCTGCTGATGGGCGGGAGATGGAAAGGGGGGGACGGTTCAATTCAGGTTGGAAAGCAGCAGATCTGGTCTGGAGGGAGTCTGCTGCGGAGTCTGAACTGGAGCGGGTCGAGGGCAACCAGCAGCCACTGACTGAGTTGCTCCAACCTGTTACAAGCGAAGACAGATTCCCAAACACCGCCCATGGACTGCCGTGATAGACCAGCCCCACACCCCCCCACCCCCAAACATGAAAACAGGACCTTGGAAACCAAGATGGGCAGATTTCTTGCCATGTATTTCAAGAGGAAGCTGCGGCCATTCCATAGAGGCAATGCGGGGGCCCTCACTTGCTTTATCATGGAAGAAAGCTATTAATACTCAGTGGGAACACGTATTGGGTAAATCTGAACTGGAAAAGGCGCCTTTTAACTGTAGCTGAAAATCATGATCCCCAAAAAACCCTCCCTCCCCAAAAAATCCAGTTTTTCTCAGGATCATTTTGGGATCCCCAGCTGTAGCACAGAAATAAAATTTCCTATTAAAAGGGAAAAAATGGTTCAGTTTGTGCCAGGTTTCAGATAAATTTAAACTTCAATTCCTCCCCTCTTTGTCTCCATTAAAGGCAGGGTCAGGAGTGGGGGCTGTTTTTTATGGGAGAGACACCAGATTTGCAGCATAGTAGCTGATGGCTCTCCTTAGAAGATCTTCCAAGTTCAGTAAAGACTTGGACAGGGGGACCTTAATTGGCCCCCAGATGGAGGATGTTTGGGAGCCAATAAAATTGAACTCCTGGACTCAATCTTTACCAAATTCAGAGGTTCTTCTAAGGAGAGTCACCAGAAGTCATCCAGCAAATTTGGAAACATTCTCCATAAAGCAGAAAGGAGCCGATTTTGATTCCAGAACAAAACCAGAAAATAACCCATACTATTGAAATCTTGTGTACCCGAATCTGAAAAAACAACAACTCTTTTTATCAGGAAATAAAATGTTCCCTCCATAGAGTTCTGGTTTTATCCCCAAATGTTTTATTTGCAGCCTCAAAACATCGAAAATGAATTTCCATTTTAAAACCATTATCTAGTTGAAATGTTTTGGAAACGTCTGCAGTTCCTGCGCGATCTCTTTACTACATTTCCCATGCTTCTTGGCTTTCCTTCAACTTTTTCCTTGGCGCCAGTTTCTCACCTCACTCTTCATTCCCCCTCACCTTTTCATTTATTCATTTCTGTTTGTTTTTTAATTGGGGGGACAATCTTGAAGGCATCAATTATAGAAGGAACAGAGAATCGAAGCAAAGAACTTTGAGGAACTGAGGCAGCAATTCAACACAGAACTCCAAAAAAGGGTGGGGGGGGTTCACAAAATGGCATCCAAGAATCATTCCGAGGGGATGAGTGCGGACATATAGCATGGTAAAGGGGGGGGGGGGGCTGAAAATGTTTTAGAAACATTTTCAGTGATTTTCTGGGAAAGGCCAGTAAGAGCTGAATGATTTGGGACGAGGATTTCTGAAGGGCCACCTGCTTCCACATGCAGCTGACTGATCCTGTGGTAACTGGGGACAGGGCCTTACGGGGGTGGCACCCCGTCTGCAGAATTACCCTCTCCAGACACGAACGCAGGGCCAATTTTGTGCTCAGGAGCTTAAAGCGATTTTACTCTGTGGCTTATTTGGCTACTGCCTCCACCGATCGTTCAAGCTTCATTAGGATTATGACATTTCCGCTTTTGTTTTGACAGCTAAAAGCTGACGCAGCGGTTTTGCGCAGAGGTAGGAGAGAAGCATTTTAAACACAAACAATTCTATCAGCAAAGCATCTCAAGAAACCACAGCCACACCATGAAGCGGACGGAGGAGGAGGGGGCTACCGGTTAGCTCCGTGCTGCCTTTGTACCACTTGATTGTCGTGGCGGGTCTGCTCGCCATGGCCGTGCAGTTCAGCTCAATCTCTTCCCCTTCCACCGCTGTGTCCTTCTGGATATCAATCACCAAGTTACGTGGCGGGACTGAAAAAAAGCATTAAAAAAAAGTCTCAGGTGTTATGGTGCCTGGTAATAACTCTAGGAGAAGAACTGCGGCAAGGAAAAGGTCTTGCTAGCTAAAGAGTTGACCTGGTTATATGCCCCTCCCTTGCCATGAACACCTGAAGCTTCCAAGAAGGAGGAGGAGGAGGAGGAGGAGGAGGAGGAGGAGGAGGAGGAGGAGGTGGTGGTGGTGGAAGAGTAGTTTGGATTTCTATCAGCAAAGCATCTCAAGAAACCACAGTCACACCATGAGTCTCTCCTGTAAGGAGACTCAAGGTGGCTGACAAGCTCCTTTCCCTTCCTCTCCTTACAACAGACACCTTGTGAGGCAGGTGGGGCTGAGAGAATTCTGAGAGAACTGTGACTAGCCCAAGGTCACCCAACAGGAATGCAGGAGTGCGGGAACACACCTGGTTTACCAGATAAGCCTCTGCCACTCAGGTGGAGGAGTGGGGAATCAAACCCAGTTCTCCAGATTAGAATCCACCTGCTCTTAACCATTACACCACGCTGACTCTCAATGCTGAATAGGTCGTCAGCCCATAAAGGTCAGTATTGTCTGCTCAGACTGGCAGCGGCTCTCCAGGGTCTTCGGCGGAGGCCTTCCACGTCACCTCCTGTCTGGTCCTTCTAACTGGAGATGCCAGGGATCAAACCTGCGATTTTCTGCATGCCAAGCAGAGGCATAATTGAGCCACATGGGAAACGCGGCCCATCCGCGAGGAATTGTAAGTCAACTGCAGGTTTCAACCTGGACCCTGCCCTTCCCCTCATTTGGATCTGAAATCATCTCTCAAAACCCATTCACAAACCTCAGAATTAGAAGAAGAGAGAGGGAGATATTCAGGAGGTCAGCCCAAGGGGAAAAGATGGCCAGCCTCTCAGTTTTAACTGGTTTTGCATTTCCTGAGGAAATAAAACTGAGTAAATTGTGGAGGGATGTTCGACACAAAGGACAGAGCCTTTGAGTCAGACAGCAATTACTGTGGTTTTCCTCACTTCCTGGTGTGCATTTGGTGGCACGGCTCTCTTGCTTTTGTGAGACCCAAAGCCGGGGGTGGGGGGGGCACTGATAAATGAAAATAACCCAGTCGCGTCTGGACAGTGGGGACGGAGTCTGAGGCGTAGATCCAGGATCACAAAGCCCATGGGGGGGGGGGGCAGCTGCAACCATCCCTCCATTCTGTTCTCCTCTTCCGAGCCCCCACCCAAAAAGGACTGCACATTTCCTCTTTTATACTCCGTTATCAGAGTGCTAGCAGATGTCTGGTGCTATCGCACTTCACACGAATCTTTAAATATTTAAACTGGTATTTTCAAAAATGGGACCTTTTTCTTGCTTTGATTGTTCCAATGGAGCAGTCGGGTGACTCAAGTACGAATAACATCAGCCGATGAACAAATGCGTGCAAAATGTATCATGTACATGATCAAGGAAAGCAGGTGCCACATTTCACATTGTGGTGCGAATGAGATCAACCTCACCCATCCTCAGACTGTCTGCGCATCCGCGCCCCTATAGGCACATGGAAGTGTGCGGGGGGGCAGAAGGCAGGCACTAAATTAGATAGACCGGCAATGGTTCCTGGGGCACAGAAGCCCCCCATCAAAGGCAGCCGTGCCCGTTCTCCCCAATGGGTTCTAAGCATCTTTACTCAAGAGAGGAAAGAAGAAGAAGAAGAAGAAGAGTTTGGATTTATATCCCCCCTTTCTCTCCTGCAGGAGACTCAAAGGGGCTGACAATCTCCTTGCCCTTCCCCCCTCACAACAAACACCCTGTGAGGTAGGTGGGGCTGAGAGAGCTCCGAGAAGCTGCGACTAGCCCAAGGTCACCCAGCTGGCGTGTGTGGGAGTGCACAGGCTAATCTGAATTCCCCAGATAAGCCTCCACAGCTCAGGCGGCAGAGCTGGGAATCAAACCCGGTTCCTCCAGATTAGATACACGAGCTCTTAACCTCCTACGCCACTGCTGCTCCTTTCGTATGACTTCTCCCTGCAGCAGTACCCAAATGGCCAAGACTTCCTGATAAGTGTGTCTGTGTGTGTGTGTGTGGGGGGGGGGGAGCAACATGACACCCTCTGAAATACTTCTTCCTAAACCTACACATTCCCTATTAAACTAAATATCTCAATTAAGGCAGCAGAGGAAAAAAAGTGTCACACTCAGAAGCTCTAAGAAATAATTCTCAAAAGGTGAAAGTAGTCTTTAAAATTCATGCTAAGGCTAATTTTAAACACTTTCTCCCCAAAAATATTAACATGTTGGGATAGAACGGAATCTCATTAAATTTTGGGAGGGGGAAGGAGGGCAGAATCCGTGCCGACAGTCAGGAACGGCACTTGGGAAAGCCGCACGCAGCGATTCAAGCATTCTTGCCACCAGACTAACTCAAGAGCATGGACTGCGACGACGGTTTTATCTGTTTGTATCGGGCAGCCATGCCAATCTTGCCACTGGGTCTGTTCTGCAATATTTGAACTTATATATGATGATGAAGAAGAAGAAGAAGAAGAAGAAGAAGAAGAGGAGGAGGAAGAGGAGGAGGAAGAGGAGGAGGAGGAGGAGGAGGAGGAGGAGGAGGAGGAGCAGCAGCAGCAGCAGTTTGGATTTATATCCCCCCTTTCTCTCCTGCAGGAGACTCAAAGGGGCTGACAATCTCCTTGCCCTTCCCACCTCACAACAAACACCCTGTGAGGTGGGTGGGGCTGAGAGAGCTCCGAAGAACTGTGACTAGCCCAAGGTCACCCAGCTGGCGTGTGTGGGAGTGCACAGGCTAATCTGAATTCCCCAGATAAGCCTCCACAACTCAAGCAGTAGTGCTGGGAATCAAACCTGGTTCCTCCAGATCAGAGTGCACCTGCTCTCAGCCACTACGCCACTGCTGCGTATAAGTTAGTGGATGACACAGGCAGAAAACCCTCGGGGGCTGCATGGAAGAAGAAGAAGAGTTTGGATTTATACCCCACTTTTCTCTGCCTGTGAGGAGTCTCAAAGCGGCTTGCAAATGCCTTCCTTTCCCCTCCCCACAACAGATACCTTGTGAGGTAGGTGGGGCTGAGGGAGTTCTGAGACAACTGTGACTGGTCCAAGATCCCTGTATAACGTCATCTCAAAACGTCTAAGATCAACTGAAGAGTTCAAAATAAAGCAACGAGGACGGCCTAGGGAGGCTGCATACCCAAATATGCAAACCCAAAGTGATAAACGTTTTTAGCATGCATAACATAATTTGGTAGACATTTGGCTTCCTAGAGGAAAGCTTTACTTGGCTGATGCTCTGCTTTCTCAGTACCCCAGTTTCATAGGGAAAGAAAGAGAACGTGGTGTAATAGTTCAAGAGTCAGACTAGGATCCGAAAGAACCAGATTGGAATCTCCACTCTGCCTCAGAAGCTTGCTGGGTGACCTTGGGCAAGTCACACCCACCTCACAGGGTTGTTGTTGTGACAATAAAGTGAAGGAAGAGAGAACAAGGCATGCCATCCTGGGTCCTGACTGAGGAGAAAGGTGAGGTAGGAATTAAAATAAAACAAATGAAACAAACAAAACCCAATTTCAGAGATGGAAGGCAAATGGCCCACGGCTTCAAATATAGGCTGCACAAAAGGTCACAGTATGGTTTTCTAGGTCCCCATCCAAAGAAGGCCTAAATGGAAATTTTCCTCATAGAGGACATCAATGAGAAAGCAAGGGATGGAGCTTGGTACCTATGTGTGCATTGGGGTGTGTGTGTGTGTGTGTGTGTGTGAATACTTCTTTGGGGGTGAACCGTGTGTTAACGTATTTTTAGGGTACAGAAACACACATCCAGCAGCTTCTGAACAAGGACTCTGGTGAGAAATGGCCTCCAGCAAGAGGAATCAGGTCCAGGCCCTTTGCTGAAGGAAGGATGGCTGCAACCCGGTTTCTGAAACTGCCCTTCCATCTCTTTGCCAAACAGACACAAACCACAGACGCCTGGAGACTGCCCTTACCAAGCACCGTAATCGTCATGAAAATTTCCTGGGGGGGATCCGTGTAGAGTTGACAAAAGTATCTTCCTTCATCCGAAATAGAGACATTTGTCAGTGACACTCTGAGTTCGCTGCTGGAGAAATTCACCAGCTGAAACCTGCTGTCCTTCAAAGCTGCGGAACAAAGAGATGATGAGGGACTGCGTCACCCACAAAGCGAACAGAAATTCCTCCCCTGAAAATGCAGAACCAGGAGATGAGGCCATCTCTGAGAAGTGACTCATGGCATTCCTTTTGCATCCTGGCATTCTAGCTCGGGGTCCCCAACCTTTTTGGGCCTGTGGACAGCTGTGGAATTCTGACACTGTGTGATGAGCACAACCACAAAATGGCTGCAACAGGAGGCAGGGTTAATCACAAAATGGCTGCCACAGGAGGCAGCCAGCCACAAAATGGTTGCACAAAATGGCTGCCACAGGAGGCATAGCCAGCTACAATATGGCCTCCATAGCTTATCTTCAGTCTCACAGTGAAGTTTCTTGTGTTGTGGTGGCAGCTGCTGCCCAAACAATGTTTTTAAAACTCTGTACAGTCAATCAAATCTCCAACCGCCAGTCAGAAGACTTGCTGGATAAAACCCACAACTGGCCCAGCCTGCTTCCTAACACCAGGAAAAGTGCTGGTGAATGCCATATGGTGCCCATGAGCACCACGTAGAGGACCCCTGTTCTAGCACCTTGGATTTAAACAATGCTGTACTCATCAATCAAACATAAATAGAAACAAACACATTCCTCTTACAAGAGGTTGAGCCTTATACCCTATATCCCCACTGAAAACAGCTGCAAAATAAAGGGCCATTGGGAAAGTCCACTAAGAGTTATTTAGCAATTGAGAAGACTAAACAGCCAGGCGTTTTAAGAACACAGTTCTAGAAGAAGAAGAAAGGCATGGCCGTGCCAATCCATAGAGCATTTAACCAAACTGGGATCCTTCTCCGGCCAAGATGGGACAGATGCACTCTGCTTTCATTCCTTGCTTTCTGCCTGGTCTGAGAAGTTACAAACCAAAGCAAAGCCATAATTTCGGGCCACAGATTCTGCCTGTGTCTCAATATTATGTGTGGTTAGAGCAGGGGTCTGGAACCTACGGCTCTCCAGATGTTCATGGACTACAATTCCCATCAGCCCCTTCCAGCATGGCCAATTGGGGCTGATGGGATTTGCAGTCCATGAACATCTGGAGAGCCGCAGGTTGCAGACCCCTGGGTTAGAGGCTATGAAAAATACACACACACCAAGAGCAGTCTTCTACCCGTTAAGCTTTCAATATTACATTTTTATGCCCACATTATGCTGTAGATTTTGCTGTGGACATTTAGCCCTCAAACCAAACTTGTCCCCACACCCAGTGCTGAAACTTTGTCTGCTCTGCCTGACTGAATGTTGGCCATTAATCTGGGTGAATTCCTCCAACCCATTCAAGTTTTTAAAAGGGACCACTCATACTTCCTATTAAAGTGAGTGCTTGTGAGTGCCGGTGTCCACCTTCTCACAGAAGATACTGACCGAACCCCTTCAGTCGTCTAACATGAAATTAAAAACAACGCTTCAGCAACATATCATATCTTGCCATCAAGCAAAACAGGGCTGGAAACTCACGCCTGAAGTCTCTGAAATAAATCGTCTGTCTGTTAGGATTCAACAGCTGAATCACGGAATCGTCACTGTTTTTGACTCGGCAGCTGATGGTGGCGATGTCTCCCTCTACGACGGTCACATCTTCTGTAAACAAGTTCTGGCCTTCACCTTGGGTTAAAGGGGGGAAAACACACAAGAGGGGTCAAGCCACATCAGATGTTCATATCGCATCAAAGAGGACCATTCAAGAGGGAAGTCATTGATGTGCCTCGGAATGGAGAAGATCGATCGCTTGAGAATCCAAGAAGAAACATCTGTGAATGAAGCCCGGCAGATCACGTGCTGAATGAGACCTCCCACGCACACCTCGGAGACCCATCTGGAAAAATCTGTTGCCTTTCCGAACTGGCAGAGGCACAGGTGTGAATTTCCACTCACTGGATAAGGCAAGGTAAGGAGCAACTGATCCCCAGGCAAGACAGGAGGAAGGACATGCCTCCCCCCGGCCCCGGCCCCGGCCCCACAACCCACCACCATACAGCAAAACCACAACAGCCAGCCACATTAATTTTCTCAGGTTTATTACAAAAATGTGAACGTATTGCCTGTCTTGGCAAACCGCGGACGCCAGGCAGTTCGGTGCATGATACACAGTGAAACACAATTCAAATTAAAAGAAAAAAACTGCCCACACACCAACGAGGAAAACTTGAAACTGGAGCACAAAACGTTTCCTTCCCTCTCTGCTCTCTACAGGCATCTGAGAGCCGCTCAACACCCGCTCCTTTGAGCCAGCCCCGTCCTGCCTGGTCTTCCGAATGCTGCCTCGAGGAGGTCGTAGCTCTGACTTCTTCAGGCGGCCTGTTCCAGTGCACAGCCTGAAAGGGACACACAATAGACCCTGGCACAAATCACACACACAAAAGGAGGCAGCGGCCGGAGGAACAGAACACAGGTCCGTACAAGGAGGGGCAGGTCTTCAGGTATGTGGGCCACTGAGCCAAAGAAGGTCTCAAAGGTCAAAAATAGCACTGCTAACAATGAGCCTGGAAACAAACGGGCACCCCATGGTGGCCGTCCCAGAAAACGGCACCATGCGGCTAGTTCTTGAGGCCAGGCAAGTTGCTGTGTTCTGAATTGGCTGAGGACTGTTTTTAAGAGCTGCCACACATAATGTGTGCTGTTAGCACCTAGGACCAGAACTGCTGGATCCACTGCTCTGAATAAAGGGGGGGGACTTTTATAGCCAGACACAGCTGAGTGGAGAAGGCCTCTAATGCGTCAGACACCTCCTCCTCCATCAGCCATGCCTGATCCTTAACCCGGAAGAGCCTTCACCCCCTCCGAACAATATGATTAGTTAGGGGCTGTCGCTGGATCTAATTTTATTCAAAATGGAATATCTCCTTGGCGATGCACCTGTCATAATGCCTCCCAAAAGTTATAGGCAAGAAGAAGAAGAAGAAGAAGAAGAAGAAGAAGAAGAAGAAGAAGAAGAAGAAGAACAAGAACAAGAACAAGAAGAACAAGAAGAAGAAGAACAAGAACAAGAACAAGAACAAGAACAAGAACAAGAACAAGAAGAACAACAAGAAGAACAAGAAGAAGAAGAAGAAGAAGAAGAAGAAGAAGAAGAAGAAGAAGAACAAGAAGAAGAACAACAAGAACAAGAACAAGAACAAGAACGAGGAGGAGGAGGAGGAGGAGGAGGAGGAGGAGGAGTTTGGATTTATACCCCACCTTTCTCTCCTGCAGAAGACTCAAAGGGGCTTACAATCTCCTTGCCCTTCCCCCCTCACAACAAACACCCTGTGAGGTGGGTGGGGCTGAGAGAGTTCTGAGAGAACTGTGACTAGCCCAAGGTCACCCAGCAGAAATGTAGGATGCGGAAACACATTTG